>NC_090940.1:35533205-35846955 GCF_040938575.1 Ambystoma mexicanum | reverse complement strand
CAGGATGGTGGACATGTAGAGCAGACGGGGACTGTCCTCATCACCACACTTGCACCCTACTCACATGTAAGTCACCCAGATGCCCCTCCGGTCCATGTTCCTGCTCTCTGGCCCTTCTGCATGTAGTCAGTGGTTGTTTTCCTCTCAGCACTGGGACTATGTCATTGCATGACTGACGTGCATGTGTCCTCTGCCTGCATGCGGGTACTCCATGTAGGCATGCCCTCTTGCCCCTCCACTACCCCTGCACCCCAATTGCACCATTGCACTTTTGTGCATCATTTTGGCGTACTGCAATGGCCTATTCAAGCCTCCTGTGTACATGCTAACTTCCACCAGCCAACCTGCCAGACACATGCAGTGGGGTACATCCTCTGCCCTTCATGCAGGGTGTATCACTTCGACTGTGCAGATGGCAGATGCTCCGCAGGGACATGAGTGCCCATTCATGCTCCATGTGCATTCCATGCATGCCCCTATGTGTCCTTGCCTGGTTGATCATTGCAGTACGTGTCTTGTATGAGCAACATTTCTTAGGATTTCTACAGCCATCCCATGCCCTGTCCTGTATCACACGCATGTTTAGGGTGTCACATACTGTGTGGGGCACAGTCCTCCCCCAGTTTCAGGCCCACTGATTCTGTCCAACTGGTGTAGTGGCTTTTGCAAACTTGGGTGTTCTACTGAGGGTTCGTCAAGTGTCCTGCTTACTGTCCCATGATCATCTGCTGTGTTGTCAGTTGACTCAGATGATGCCATTGATGCTAGTCAACACTGTCTGCCAATACACAGGTCTCTGTTCAGCCTTTTGCTACCAAGCAAGGCATCCCTGCATTTTCACTGAGGGGGGGGGGCTTTGCTTGTAGCCATGCAACCCATTGCATGCACATTGCACATGATGCCTGAACTAGCCCTTCCGCTGGCTTCACGATTTGTGATGCACATTATGAAGTACTTGTTCATGTAGATAGTGAGTAACGTACACATGTTCTGCACTGCATCAACACGCTTCTGAGCCGTGTAACACTGTTCTACATGCCTACTCACTGATGCAATGTCAAATTGACCAGGCATGCATGGAAGGTTCTGTTTTGTGTGTGACATGTCTGCTTCATGTGTTGACTGTCTGTGTGATGTCTATGTGTATGTGTGTCATGTGCTTCTGACATGTGTACTAATATTTTTTTCTCTCCACTTTTCAGGGGATGACTCAATGGAGCCAGAGGATGGTGTTGTCATACCAGGCACAGGGTTGTCATCTCAACCACAACCCGGCAGAAGTGGGGGTTGTGGGGTGGTAGACCACGAGAACCCACGTGTGCTCCAGTCCATCTTGTCTTTGGCTGGCTATGAGTCCAGCACAGATGACCACTCTGACAGCCATGTTGAGTTGGATGTGCATCAGGTCCATACGTCAGGGGTGAGTGATTCTGATGTGGACACTTCTCTGTCCGCGACACCTGCACTGAGGGGCCGGACAGTGGTGGGACCTCCGCCTGTGGTGGATCGGGACGCAGGGTCACCCTCCACACCAGTCACTGATGTGCCTGGGGCATCACGTAGATGGGGGCATGAAGTCGTGCAGCCGTGGGCGGTGCCAACCCAACAAGGACGCACGGTCCTTGGGTCCCGCAGGTGTCAAGCCCAGCAACGCAGAGGCCGCGCACCACTGAGGTATACTGAGTGGGAGCAAGACATGACTGTCAATTCAGAACGTCAGGGGGCAGCACTTGATAACATCGCTGCAAGCATGGAACGTGTGGCCCAATCCGTGCTCCCCCCTGCTAGGCAGGTGCTTCTCCAGCGGCAGGCGGCGCAGTCCACGGCCCGCTCGCTTAGGCTGTGCATGGCGGCCTCTGACAGGGCACGCCAGGCTGAAATGTTGTCTCTGCATCAAGCAATTACTGCTCACTTAGAGGCACACATGGCGGCCCTGAGGGCTGAGTCTCAGTCCCTCAGATCCACTCTGGATGCCCTCTTGACATCCCAGAGGGTGCGGTCAGAGGAGAATTTTGAGCAGCTTGAGCCCATGGAGTTTTTTTTTTGTCTCAAAATGATCGCATGTGGGTGTTGAGGTGCACCCTGTACCTCCTCCCTCCTGGGTGCCTCCCCCCGGGTCGTATGTGGCCATTTTTGATTTTTCCTTTTAGTTTAGTTAGTTAATATTAACTATTTGATAGTTATTTTAATTAGGTTATGTAGGTTGTTCATTGTTAGTTTAATTAGTTAATATAGTTTAATATTGTTTGTCTATTGTGCATTCATGTGACGGTGTGGTGCTTTTTGGCTTTTGAAAGCATCCACTGTCTGTTCCAGCTGGGCCATTCAAGCTCGTCTTGTGTATGTGTTTGCAGCTTGGGGTGCTGACTCACATAGACCACTCCTGCTTACCTTATCCATGGGCTCGTTAGGATGGTTCGGTGTTACAAAATATTTCACAAGGGCTTTGGACTTCCTTAATTACTGTGGTCTGTCTGCTACTGTTCTACTTGTGTTAACACCCCTAGTGGGGATTGGTTGTGTTTCATCCACCCAATGTCTGTAATGAATTTGGGTGAGTATGTGATTGATTTCTCCATTAATTGACGTGGATTGTGATGTATGTTATTTTCTTGCCTGTATATGTGCTTGATGCACTTCATGCCATAGACAGTAGCCTGCAACCTTGGCCTATCAAAGTGACAATGATGGTGGGAGGAGTTTGGATGTAGCTCTGTAACCTGGCCCAGTGACAACCAGCATGTAGACACACACACAGGGAAGTGTCAAGCCTTATTAATTTATTTCCTGTCCTTTCTGCAGGAAGATGAGCCTCCAGACTACCTTTGCCAGCAGACACAGGGACGACTAATACAGAAAACTGGGCACGCTTGGTGGTGCAGAAGTGTGGATGTGTGCGCAAGCAGATGCACAGGGCTTGTGCTCAGACGTCCGACAGAAGCAGGTGTGTTTCCAGGAGATCCTGGCAAGGTGAGCAACACAAGGGCTCACACCGCAGACTACCTTCCACCAGGCCACTTGCACATGGATACTAAGTGGCACCAGTGCTGTGGAGCTTTGCCAGGCATTGTTGGGGAAGCACACAGTACGGCTGACATGCGTTGAGGGCCAAATGCAAAGTGCCTTTGCTAGTTGTCAGGGGCACACGCAGGGGCCATAAAACATATCCTCGAGTACCCCTTGCTCCATTGAAGCAGAGTAATTAGGGTAGTAGCGTTCCTGGCCAGAAACTGATACAGCGCACAGGGACAACCAGCGAGGCTCAGACTTGTGCTGAGTGCATGTCATTTGCAGGTGCAAATTGCCACGTGCACTGCCTACTTAAATCTGCGGCGGCCAGAACGCAACTTGTACTGAAGTTGCACCTTGCTAGACGCGTCTAGCAGCTCACCCAGGGACCATTGTATCATGTCTGATTCTTGACCCATTGGTCTTCCATTTCCCGCACTGCCACATGCGCTGGCATTACTGCATTGACAGTGTATGTACCATCGGTGGCCCAAGCTAACGTATGGGTACATAGCAGCAGACAGGGGACTTTGTTTGTGGAGATGTCACTTACTTTGGGGCATGGATGGGGGTGTATGTGCGTGTTGTAAACACACATTCAGATTAGTAACTCACGCTCTCTTTGCAGCATTGAAGTGCTCCTGTTACCGGACCTGAGAGTGCGCAGGCAGGAAGCCAGCAATCACCCCAGAGATAACTGTCTCTTTGGCTTTCATTTGACTGATTTGGTACAATGTGCATGATGGACATGTTTTCTCTGATTGAGTATGTGTTTTTGTGATTAGTTGTATTTTGCCTACTTTACCTTGCAAATCCACATCCACTCTCCTACCCCTCTTTCCGGTTATCCTGAATACCAATGCATGTCCATGCAACATATCCCTGACCCTCCTTCCCCGCCGGGGTCTCAGAGGCCTGTGTTAGTTTGACCTTGCAGGCATGCAGTCCACGGAGGGGGAGGTTGGTTCGTGCCACTCCTGCGCCTGGACACCGGAGCTGTGACAGTACCCATCAGTTGTTGCATCCTCATTGTATGTTATGTACGGTGAATGGTACCCATCCTGTTGGACCATTGTTCAACTGTGCTACCTTGGTTGTTCTATCATTGTGCTTGTACATGTGCTTTGACATTTCCTGCTACCTCAAGTCATCTACTGGAGACTCTTACAGGTTTTTTTGGTGCCTACAGCCTTTTTCACTGGTTTGTGGGTTTGCCTATTTTTGGAGTTCTCTGCGATGTGGCATTTTTACCAGTCAAGGTGGCCTCTTTCATGGGGCTGGACCCTATTTACGGGCAAGCTGGAACATGGAGCCCAAGGGGTAAGGTGATCCCGTAGTCAGGTAGACTTGAAGGAAGAAGGCTACACGCCCCAGACACAGTTCAGAAGGTCACAGTGATGTGTAAGTGAGGGCCTTTTGTTGTTGGACAGTTGGCTTGGCCTACAGAGTTTTGGGCACTCTGACATTGTAATTGTGGGGTACTATGTACATGATGAGTTGTGCTGCTCAATGACTGTTCCTGTGTTGTCTTTACTTTTCAGGTGTCAGGGGATTGGTGTGGTCTGACATGCTGGGGTGTTCACATGGGCAATGTTCACATGTGATGTGTACAGGACACTGAGGGTCACTTGATTTCACATGCATATATTGAGTGTATGTCCCTAATGACACACACAGTTGCACAATGATCCACCACATGTACAACCACCCTTCCATGGCCACAGGTGCACACAGATTGCATTTTCAGGCCCACGGTGTCCCTGCAGCACATGATCCATTTGCCATTTGGGGACCCTGTACATGCGTCATTTGGTTGTGGATGTGATTAGTATTTTTCATGTGATGCTCAAGGTGTATCTGCAACACAATGGCTGCTCACTGTGCTGTGTGTTGTGCAGTGTGTTGCAGGAGACATGCACAGCACACGGGTTCGGGATTTGGATTGTTGGATGTTGTTTGTTGGTCAGTCATTACATCTGATTCCATGTGAGGCATCATTGTCTCGTGCCAGTTTTCATTTATGACATGTCTCTTTGTATATTATTGGTCATGTGTTTGTCTTTTGCTATTGCATGCCATGTCATGGTGTAGCAGATAAGGGTGATGTGGTTTGGGAGGGTTTGGGTGACATACCAGGGATTGTGATGGACTGTTTTGCAGGGGTGTGTGATAAACACCTTGCATGTGTTCCTTTTGGTCACACAGGATTGTTTATTTTTAAGTAGCTAGGGATACACACAATGTGGCACTTCCGTGGGAACATTCTCTGGGTGTTAAGGTTGTGACAGTTGACTGTCTCTTTGTCATCATCGATTGTCACCTGGTATGTGCCAGGACTGTGTGCACTCCACAGGGGTGGGAGTTTAGGTGAAAAATGTGGCCACAATCTGGGTCCGGGCTGCCTCGCCACGTGCCCTGTCCCCTCCCATGGGCAGCGCCTGTGCCTGTGGTTGGGGATGTGGGGCACCACCATGTCCACCGGTACCTCCCGCCGTGTTGCAACATTGTGCAGGACACATGCTGCCACAATGATCCTGCACACTACTGGGGGTGCATATAGTAGCTGCCCACCAGAGCGGTCAAGGGAGCGGAAGTGTGACTTGAGCACTCCGAATGTGCGCTCTACTATGCCCCTGGTTGCAATATGGGTATCGTTGTATCTTACCTGGGGTGGTGTGGTGGGGTTCCGGATTGGCGTCATCATATGGTTGCTCAGAGGGTAGGCACTGTCCCCTGGGGAGGTGATAATAGTTGAGATTATTAGGGTTTGGGTATTTGTCTATGTGTGACTTGCATGCATGTGCACCGGCATTTGTACTCACCTAGGAACCATGTGTCGCCATGCTGCCGAGCTTTCAGGGCCCGGCTCAGGGCGGACATTCTGTATATGAAACTGTCATGGGTGGAGCCAGGGTAGTTTGCATAGACAGAGGTGATGATTATTTTAGCATCGCATACAACCTGCACGTTGATGGAATGCCAGTGCTTGCGGTTTCGATAGATGTGCTCAGTGGCCCTGGGTGGACGTAGGGCCACATGGGTGCAATCTATGGCACCAACCACTTTGGGGAAGTGTGCCACCCTGTAAAAGCCCTGCCTTTCTGCGGGTGTTCTGGGCATGTATATGTGCCTGCGGACTGAGGGGCGTGCAGTGATTATTGCCAACACCTGGTGTAGGCAGCGTGACTGCGTAGCCTGTGAGACCCCCCCACTATGGCAGTGGTCCGCTGAAATGACCCAGTGGCCAAAAAATGCAGGACATTGAGCACCTTCTCCAAGGGGCTCAATGCTTGGGAGCACAGGGTGGGGGAAGTAAGGTCATCTTCCCACTCCCTGACGAGGTCTAGGATGATATGAGGTGGAAACCTATACCTGCCATAGACGTGGTCGTCAGGCATCCCAAAAAGGTTGGTCCGGGGTAAAAATATACGGGCTCTGGCTATTCTCCTCCTCCTGCGGTGTCCCACGATCAATGCTGCGACAAATGGGGCATTCATCGTAGCTGTATATACGTGTTTGTTGTTTTGCGCGCACTTTTATACTGTGCGCGCGGGAGCTTCCTCCTGCCATTGTGTGGCGGACACGTTGACGCCTATGTGCGTCTTTTGCCATGCGCGGGTTTCCCATATTCGAATCCATGAATACGGGTTGTTCACGTGCGTGTGGGCGTTCCGTGCATTTCCCTGCAGTACTTCCCCAGTTACGCCTTCTTTTTCACGCGTTGTTCCCCATTCCGCGTGTTACACCCCGTGTCCCGCCCCCTTTTGGTGTGTGCGCGGACGTTGTGTGCTTTCCCTGTGTGCGTCATGCACAGCGTTCGGGATGTTGCATTGATGTGTACGCCCGTGTGCGCCACGCACGGGTTTGGCGCACATCCTGAGAAAAACACACGCAGGGACTTCCATGAATCGTGCGCGTGCGCTTCCTTTTTCACGCTTGCGCCAGCTTGCGCCACTTTTTTCGGCGCACGTTTGTTCCATGAATCGGCCCCTTAATCACTATGCAGGTGCCAGCTTGTCTCGCTGGAGTGGCAGAAACTGTAGAAATGGCCAGTGAATGGCTTGAATTATGCTCTCGTTTGCGGCCCCCCTTCACTGAGCCCTTGTAGATCGAGCTGACCTCTAGCTCACGAATAGAAACATGAAAATAGTGAGGCCTGGAATGTGTCTCTCCCCTGAACGCAGCTTGCTTGTAGAACAAGAGCACCATGTTCCCTAAAACAAAGAATGATGTCTGCATCTTTGCAAATTGCAACTGTTACTGAAGAAATGTCTTCAGGGTGTCATATTCATCATAATTGTCAATCATCATACCATTGCAAAGAAAGATACATTATGGGCGGTTTTGAATGTGTCACTACTGATAATGTGATGGTCATTTTGTATATATGTAACTGATGTAAAATGCTCGCTCTCTTGCGTCCCACGAGGTCTGGGTGACACACGTTGCGGGACGTGAGACCCAGTCGGCCGACTGAGACTATTTGCTTTGCAATGAAGCCTAGATTTTGGGAATTGAACCTCGTGTCTGGCGTATCAGTTCGTGTGTGGTGATTGTGCCTTGTTTCCATACGTGAGGGTCCCCTAGGGGCCCCATCATAGACCCTAACATTGTTAACCCTTGCACTCTATACTCACGTGTCCGTGCTCTTGCGAAAGCCTCCATTCGTGGTTAATCCACAACATGTCTGGGCCTCTCCCTGGGGTCGCACCCGGCTCCAACGAGCAGGAAGGGTGTTCGCAAAGCCGGAACCCACAAGAACCGCCTCTGATGCATACACGTTTTGGGGGACTGGTCAGCTGTAGGTGGGCATGGCCTTTCCAGAGAGGCCCTTGATGACGCCGCCAGTACGGGGGGTATGGAATCGCATCAGAGTCACCAAATGAAGGCCTAGACCACTCGACACAAACACAGAGAGTAAATACATCCTACTAGGGAATAAGGCCAAGAGATAGGTTTCTAGAATAACAAGGCTTTACTTGCACAAAGTACAAATGCCAGCAAAGAACTCTGCTGCTCGAGAGCGCTCTCCCAAAAATTGCACGAGCAGCACATTAGAAAGGCACTAAGCATCATCAGTGACATCATAAATAGGTTACAAATCGGCATGGCTGATTGGTGGGTGACATATACAAAGGCCTGCTCCATAGGGGATGCCAGGTGCTAATTGGCTGGTTCTTTGTTATCGATCTTGGTCAACGTGGGTCAGCTGGGCTCATCCAGGTGGTGGAGGTCAGAATACACATAAATACATTGTTTCTAATCTAAGCTAAACAACTAAGACCGACTACTCATTCATTATGGCAGGCACTTGAGCATCAGAGGAAGGAAGTGCCAGAGAGAACGAAGGGAAAAATACAGTTATGGTGACCCCTAGCTTTGGGTCTTCATTAATACTGCAGTTCCCACCCCAAGGTCTCCCCCCAGGGGGTGGATCTCTAATGTATTCTTCCTGGTACCTCATGTTACAGGAGACGTGTGTTGCGACTGGGAAAATGTACAGTCATGCGAGCCTTAGATCTGTGGTGGGCACCTTGGGGAGGCTTAGTCCTGGAGATCGGGTCGGTGGGGGGTGGCTGGCTCTGTCTCTGGCCAGGCTGGGTGGGGGTCAGAGGCTCTGATGGCAGTTTAATGGAGATGGATGGATTAAGCGCAGGGCCTGGTACTGTCTCACGCACTGCGCATGGCGCATTCCTGAATGTGATAATAAATATTTGCAACACTGAAGGGACAGAAGAGAAACGGACTTCCGTGGGAACAAGGCTCGTGTGGAGCTGGCCTGGTGTGCTGGGGGCGTGGTACCTCTGTGTGAACCCAGAATGCGAGTGCTGCAGTCCACAGTGTGTCTGTTCTGGGCCTAATAGAAAATGGAGTCGCAGGGTAGGGGCAAGGCTAGCGCTAGCCGCTGGTTTCTAGGCACTACCAGACCTTCGTATGTATTCTAGTTGTGGGGGGCTATCGCCCCTTGTACTTGTCCCACCTGGATAGCCTAGGGGGGTGGGATTGGCTTATATCCATCCCAACAAGGCGAAAGGTACAAAGCTATGGCAAAAATATGTTACAACAATAAACACATGTACTCAAACTTTTGGGTTCTATAATATACAACATACTGCAAGATATTATGAAAAACCATTGTGTACAGAGATTAGGCTGCAATGAATTTTATATTTATTTAATTTTCAATATTTACTGAACGTGACTCTAGCTTCAGGAAGTGCCGTGGTGCTTTACATCTTTAGAGATTAAATGCATACATTAGATAGAACAATAAGGCATACAATGTCAGGAAATATATATGTGAAAGTCATAATAGGGCGCATGGCTTAGCGTCCAAGAAAGATGGCTGCATTTGTATAAGGTGTCAAGGAGTTCCCCCCTTCTCACCTGAGTTCGATCTTTGCTGGATTTCTGGATCGATGTCTTCTTGCGGACTGATCGAGTCTTGAATAAGGCGGCACAAGTCTCTTCCGACTCCAGCGTGCGTTCAAAGTTCCGGGATGCAAGGATCCAGGAATCCGTGAAATTAACAGAGTGCGCAACTAGCACACAAGTCCAGGAATCAAGAAAGGAAGGAAAGGGACTAGGAATGGGGGTAGGCTGGGAGAAGCAAGGGAAACAATACCGCGAGCTACGGAGCACATGTCTGGTCGGTACTTCGCAATAGAACACGCTACGTCTAAGGTGTAGAGCGAGGAAGGTGTTTCACAGTGGACAGCCATGTTGGAAGTATAAGGGAGTGTAAGCCCCATTGAGACAAGGACCAGAAAGTCCAAAAGGGGCGTCTTCTGTAGTTCATGACGTAAGGTCCCTCAACGATGGAGAGGTTATCCTCGGCCCAGCCGTCTGCTCATGGCCTGAAACTGTGGGAAAAGAGATAGGGGACTTTTGATTCCCCTCCCCCTCCCTCACCCCCCATCCCCTAGCATCGGCTGGTGGAGTGACAGTCAGTGGAGGCATTGTACAGTGGGGTGGCAAGTGGATGGCGAGGAGGCCCCTCCCCCACCTTCCTGCGCTCGCTGCGCAGTGAGGCTGTGGCTGGTGGACTAAAGGATACACCTGAACCCCGGCTCGGGGGCGTGTTGCTTGGCAGGGTCGTGTGGCGCTCATCTTGAATGTGGCAGAGAGACACCAAGTTAGTCCTCTTTCATTGCCCTTCAAACTCTGGGCAATGTTATTCAACGCTTCCTGCCTAGTGAAGCTGGATCGTGAGTGGCCATATTTGTTGTGGACAAAATAAATCAGCTCCCTCATTGGAATGCATATCTACAGACTAAAGTTAGCATGTTAAGCAGCATCATGGGTGTGCTCAGATTTTTGGGAATTGCAGCCAGCAGACCAAGTCTATTTGGTCTGGCAAGAGAAATACTATGGCAACTGGAAAGACAAAAAAATAGGATACGATATCTGACTCTGACTACTTTACACCGTGCAGTGCGGTGACAAGGCAAACTGGCCAGGAAGGGTACAGAGCCCCCTCACGTGACCCCGTCATGGCTGCCCTCTGTCATGTCTCATAGAAAAATCAGAGTCTCGCCAGAAAAAACAAATTAGATAGACTTTTGGAAGAGGTAACAGAACTGGAATCAAAAACGTCTACTTTGGAACCAAGAACTAAACAGTCGGACAACCAAGGTGCTCCAATAATTGCAACAGTGAAGCGGCACGGGGAAAGAACCGGGAGCAGCAATCAAAGGGAATTGGAAACAGACTTGAATGCCTTGAAAAGGTAGATAGAGCGCAAGACAGCTGGGTCGTCGCTCTTCCCCCCTGATGTTGATGGAGAGGACCCAGCCGTCTTTGATTCTAGTTGACTTCCAGACATTTTTGAATTAGAGTTAGAAGATTATCCCGTTTACGTGGAGGAGTGCTATCGAGTCGATACATGTTCTTTTGTTGCACAGCAGGGAACGCAATCAGGGCCAACAGTCATTGTTAAGTTAGCGGAGGCCAGAGACAGAGAGAATAACGAAAGCAGTAATCACAAACAATGTTAGACTTACAAAATATGCTCATTGCAACACTTTCTCAATCAATGATTCCTTTCCTGAAATTACACGAAGCTATAAAAGACACCATGAAGGATCAAGCAACTCTCCTAGCGCTAATTCACTCGAAACAGATCCATATGGAACATTTTGTCTCGACAGTTGAATCCCGTTTGACAATTGAATCGGAGGAAACACATCGATGGCAACAAAGACTAGCAGAAATGGCTAGGGGCGACCACCAAGAGAAAACAAAACTTAAAGCAGAACTAGTACAGATGCTCAAAGAACACCATCAGCAACATTCGAACAGACCAAATGACCAACGAACCTCGAGCCCTCCTCCTCCAAATCTACCACAACATCCAACGGAGACAATCTTGAGCGGTACACAGCGGATAATGAAAGAATCGGGCCAAAACATCACCACCCAAAAGCCAGAGACAATCAACTCAAACATTCTATCAGAGAAACCAACCGAACCCTTCCAGATTTTCACAAAGGAAAAAACAACAAATGATACAAAACCCACACAACAAAAAAATATCAAAAAACGACAAACGGGTTCGCAAGCCTTTCTAAGAACTGTAAATCAGAACACTCAACCTCCTCAATCATCAAAGACCAAAACCACAACCCGTACAATACCACCATCCACCAGTACACAGAGAGACCAAGACCCCCTAACGCAGACACATCTTCAAATACCGCAAATGATCCCACCACAATTACCGATTGATGAGGAACTGCTTAACCTAACCACCCACGAAGAACAAGCATCAGAAAACAATCAACATTCCTTACAATCAATATACCAGGCGGGCATCATAATAGTTGATGAATATTCCTCAGCTTATGATCATCAGACAAATAAAAATCAAGATAAAACTACAGAACTCTCTCTAGAAGAAATCTCAGCTATATCGATGGAAAACGACCCAACAGACGAAACAAGAGACAAATCCTATGATCTAGTCTCATCGGCCTCGCTAACAAGAACACCAGAAGATTCCATTGAACAGAGTCAGATCCTCCCAATATTTGTCAATCCATTACGACAGAATTAAATATGTGAAATTCACATTGAAAATGAAACCAAAAGACTGGAACCGATAATTCTAAACAGAACCATCTTACTACGTCTCTTTGGTGTAATACCTCGCCTGAATAAACTTACAACAAAAGACATCAATCTCATAACTTTCAAAGATGACCTAAACTTGGATAAGATTGTCATAGAAATACCGGATCCTAAGAATCAAGAACTCATTCTATCAATGCGAGCCCAACTACTCAAACTTGGATTCATATGCTGAGCATCAACATACACAAGGCTCCCCAATAAACCAAAGTATAAAGCGACCACAAAGAGTCAGAGAAAGATCAATGAGCAAATAAAATCATACAAGGAAAAGCAGACACTTGATTATAATAGCGATGACAGACGCCTAAGTCACTCGCCACAAACACGCCAGTCACGCAGAAATGATCAACCAAGTAGAAGAAGCTACGACTCTGACACTTCCTTTACAGATACCGCATCGATGGAAGACTCAACACGAACACACCATCCCTACAGAGATATACAACCGATCAGAAGAATTTACGAGCCTGAAACCACCTTTGCAGAAATCGTATCGGCAGAAGACTCAATGATGACCAACTCATAACAATCAATTAATCCCGAGTTCACTTGGTCACTATGCTCGTGGAACACTAGAGGGAACCTACACCTTTTTACAAATCCATCTACTGAACTAGAACAATATCAAATTATATGCCTTCAAGAAACCTGGCTCAGCGACCCACCGGCATGTGATGGTTTTATCACCTTTCTCAACCCAGCCATCATTCAAAAACAAGGAAGACCCGCATCTGGGTTACTCACTTTAATCAAGATAAACCCATGCAGTACAGTAACAATCTCTGAGAACATAAACCCTTGGATCCAACTTATCACACTAACCTCCACAAAGATTGACAAAAAAGGAGAAAGTAAAAACGACTTAATAATCCTAATTGTAAACCTCTACTCGAACCCAGCAGCAATAACAACGGATGCCTTCCTAGATGGAGTGTTCCTCTCAATTGACAAAGCTACATCAAAATATCAGACATTGGAAATAATAATCTGTGGTGACCTGAATATTAAGTTATACAACAAGAATGGCTGTCTTGAAACCAACTCAGAACTCTCTCTGAATGCAAGGAGATGGATAAAAGAAACCACGACACGAAATTTAATACTTCTGAATCATGCAAGCACCTCTACACCCTACACTCCAACATGGAGTAGAGGTTCATCCCACAAAATTATCGATTACATATTTCTATCTGAAAGCCTACATCAATCAGTCACAAAAGTACAAACGGTACACACCGACAGGAGTGATCATAATCAACTCACTGTCCACTCTCAACCTTCTTTACAACAAAGAGACCCAGCAATATCAAATCTGCTAGAATTAAATGGTGCAACATCAAGATTAAGGATCCCACAACCAACCATAGCCACTTTACCGAAAAAATTCCAAGACGCCAACCTGACAGACTCTGCAAAACTTAACTATGAATGGATTTTAGTTCCTTTCCGACAAACCACTAAAAACCGTCTTCATAAAGACCACCATCATTCATATAATCAAGAAATTGCTGAAAGGAAAAAATCCCTAAATCGAACAATACGACAACTAAAGAAAACCTCAACTGCAGAGAACATTAACCAGATCAAATCTCTGAAACAGAAGTACTCCAATTGGATAAAAGCTCAAAAAAGCGCCATTCAACAAGCTGACGCAGAAAACATATTGAAACTCCACAAGACTCACAATACCAGAGAGCTCTGGAATTTGCTCAACGAAAACCATCAAAAACAACATAAACTCACAGCCAATGTAGCACAAGAAACTTGGATAACTCACTTTGCCACCATCTACGCATCACGTAGAACAGATCTACAGAACACACTGCCTGCAATAGAACCAACATGGAAAGTACATGCGGAATTCGAAGACTTCATTCAACTGATCAAAAAGCTTAACACCTCCAGAGCACCAGGCCCTGACGGTCTATCTAATGCTGTCATTAAACAAGACCCGATTGCCTGGGCGAACTTCTTGTGTCACATCACAACTTTGATCAACACACTACACCGAATACCAAACTCATGGAGATCAGCAATAATTGTACCAATCTACAAGCAAGGATCAAGAGAAGATCCCTAAAACTTCCGTCCGATTGCCCTCCTCGATCCACTAGGAAAATTATTTGCAGCAGTACTACTAAAACAACTAACCACGTGGGCCACAAAAAACAACAAATTCTCGACTAGGCAAACAGGTTTTACAGCTAACGTTGGAACAAACCTTAATCTGATACTATTACAATTAATCAAGCATGAAGCTATCAATTCCAACTCTAAAGTATATGCAGCATTCATTGACCTAAAGATGGCCTTCGATGCAATTTCACGCGAAAAACTATGGTCGAAACTTAGAGCATGGAATTGTCCACCGAACATTCTTGAACCGATTATTCTACTGTACTCAAAAACCACTATAAAAGTAAGACTATCAAAACAAGGAGCCACAACATCTGCCATATCAACAGCAAACGGTCTAAAACAAGGTTGTCCTCCAGCAGCAACACTTTACAATCTGTTCACTGCTGACATCGAAGAGCACCTAACATCCAATAAAACCAACCCACCAAAAATCAATTTGATTCCAGTTCCGGCTATGGCATATGCAGACGATATCGCCTTACTAGATAAAACACCAACTGGACTACAAGCTACGCTGACAGCCCTGACCCAATATATGGGAACAAACGAATTAACGATTAATACTGGAAAAACTAAGACAATGACCCTCACCAAACCATACGGACAAAAACCATACCAACCGAGCTTTATGATCAACGCCTCCAAAATTGAAAATGTGACATCCTTTAAATACCTTGGCATCCCAATAAATCAATCGAAAGCAGAAGATCAACGGATAGACAAAATTGACCAAACAGCTCAAACTCTATCAAGGCAAGGCTGTATACTTCACAGAAAATATGGCAAGTTCTCTTTCAAGCCCATTATTGCCTATTACAGACAGAAGTACATCCCAATCTTAACATATGTAACAGAAGCAATGCTGAATGCCTGCAAAATCAACTGGACGAAATATGAATCAATCTTCTGGCGTAAAATCCTCCGACTTCCACAAACATACCCAATGCCAAGAATACGCTATGAAATGGCAGCTCAGTCAATCGAATCCTTTGTACAATGGAAAAGATTAGACATCTTCCGCAAAATACTGACAGACGAAAAAACTCCAGCAATCCAAATTCTACGAGCTAAAAAAAACACCTTCAATACCACAATACTTCAAAAATGGAAATCTTCAATGAGAAATGAAATGGAGATCGAAGACATTACAGAAGAACTTCTCACGCTCCGCCCACAACATGCAAAAATAAAACTTCTGCACAATGACTGGATAAAGACCATTCAAAAAAAGAATACTTACAAACACAATCTCCAATGTACAAATGATAATAGGAAAATCCACGAACCACCAGCCTACTTGCAAATCTTCCCAGACCAAACCATTCGAACAACGTTCTTAAAAGTACGTCTAAACATTCTTCCCACAAAATCATACTTATCTACAACAAGATAGATTGATGCTGGAAACAACTACTGTAGGTTCTGCAAAGATCAAAAAATCGCTGAAACCATCTTTCACCTAGTCATGGAATGCAAAGAACTCTCCCCACAACTTAAACAATTTGGAACATTTTTTCAACTTTCAACCAAACAAATGTCCACGGAAGAAAGGTGGGCCGCCCTTCTCAGTGGCCATAATAATAAGTACACCTACACAATTGTTCTTTATCTAAGCGCTATATTGGAACTAAACAAAAAAACAATCACCGACTCTAAACCCTAAAGCATTAAACTCAAAGACTAACAAACTTTCTGTAAATGATGAAAAAGTTTCCAAACAAACTAAATCATCAAAAAAAAAAAAAAAAAAAAAGGAAGTTTGATGATCCAACATCGTAAGATTCTACTCTTTCCCGGACTGGCGCCTGGGACCGAGAACAGAAGAAGGAGGCGGAACACACTGAAGGAATCCTTCCTAGCCTGTCATATAGACTTATTAGCTCTGACAATTTCTTCCAGGAGGCAGCTGCTTGGGACAATTCCTTTCTGACTGGTCGCACTGCCAGGGTTTTATTTGAAGACAGTTCTGCTAATCCTGTAATGCTGGAAGTATCTCCAAAATTATAACGTTTTCACAAATCCCCTGGTCGACCTGCTGGATGAGAAAGGCATTTTCTATACGAATTACGCCGATGACACACAGATTTTGTTGGCTGATCATGGGAGGCACACTGTGCTTATTAATGGCCTTCATGCTGATATCCAAAGCTGGATGGCTCACAGCTATCCTGTGCTTAACGATGATACAACCAAGCTGTTGATTATTAGAGTGTCTAATCGTTTAAAGGAATTGTGAGAAGAGTATCAGAGCTTTGTAATTGCAGGTACTAATGTTAAGGTTGCCATTAAGGTTGAACCTCTTGATGCCACATGTCAATAGCACAGTGTCCAGCTGCGCTGGTTATCTTAAGCTACTGAGACAAGTTCAGACCTTTTCATTTAAATCCAGTTGCTCCATTATTTCCAGAGCTGTCATCCGCTGAAAGATTGACTTCTGGCGCAGCCTCTCGGTGGGCACTTGCCGGGATAATTTCCCAAAGCTTCCAACAGCTCAGAATGGGGCTGTGGGTGTCAGCTACAATCTTCCACGCAAGGACCATGTTTCAAGTTCACGCCTTGAACTTCACTGGCTCCCAGCTGAGTCAAGGGTTCTGTTCCAGTTGCTTACTATCACCCATAAATGTATGGAATAGCCCCAGGAGAGAATTGATTGGCTGCCGGTCCACAGGACAATGCGATCGAACAATACTTGCCGACTGATCCAACCTAAACTCCATCTAGAGTGAGCTGGTGAGCTTGCCTTCGATCACATGGCCGATATGACAAACCGAAGTGATCTTGCCTTTCAATCATGCCTTCGAAAACACATCTGTTTATGTGATCGATCCTTTGACTCTATGATACCGGCACGTTTTTTTCTGATTTGACGCATCTGATATTTATTGTTGTGTGTCCCGTCTAGTTTGTCTTGTTGGCCCTGTGCTGTCTTGATGTGTAATGTTATGCGCCCTGATGCCTATGGGGTTGCTGGCGCTTTAAAAATAAATGAATAAATAACCAGGCGTATTAAGGCAAAAAGACACCGGCCTGCTAAATTAAGGGTCACCTAGAAGGGTAAGGAGAACATTTTGAGATGCTGGGGGATCTGAAGAGCTATTGAAGTCAGTTTCTCAGAAGGCAGCTGACACTATAAGCAACTGCACCCTGGCTCCTTTGCACATTATTGGAACTTCAACACCTTATATCTTCATTATCTCAGACTAGGCTGAAGGCTTTGTGTTACTTCTAGTGCTGTCGAATGGAAAATCATATCGTGCCTCCAGTATTGTATGAATATATGTATATTGGCCTACGCCAAGCTGCTTACAAACTGCTTGAGAAGAAATCCGCATTGCAAGGTCTTGACCTTAGATCAGTGTAAACCGCCATTTTAGGTCTATCCGCCATTTTAGGTTCTCCTTCTAAAGTCACCCTGTGTTCTAAGATGGTGGACAGTGTCATTCCGAATGTAACATGGCCGTCTTGACCTCTGTGTACAAACTAATGTGTAACTTGCCTGCAGACCACATGTTGGGGTCATGAACTGAGACCTTGTCCTTTGTTGACCTGTGTGTAGAGGATTACCTGCGCCAACTAAGCTAATCCGCGAGCATATGTTAAACACAATGTATTTAAATAACGAAATATTAACACTTGTTTGACTGCTTTGTATAAAACTGTTTGAGAAGGCTCTACGAGAAATCCTAAAACAAACTGTTGCTATTGTAATCTGTTAGTGAATGTATTAAAGGTAAACCCTAAATGTATAGATGTATGAACTCGGCACGAACCCTAGATCCGTGATGTATTAGCTTATATTAACTCGTAGGTGGGTTGAACATCATGATTTTGAGAGTATAAAAAGTGCGACTATTCTAATGTACAGCCCCACTAACTGAGCACACCGAACCAAGCTGGAGTTCGCTGTGTTGTACTGAGGGCCGATAGCTATCTGTTGCTTTGTCCTTTGAAACTGTTCAGTATAAAATAAACATCTTTGTATTTTCCTTTGTAACCCGCGTTTGGTGTATTTCCTTTTGGGGTACTCAGCCTCAATATCTTCTTTTTGTTTTCACAGTTGGTTCCCGAATAGGGACCCTCAAGATTGAAGCCAGATCGTCGAAGGTTGACACGAGCTATCGGACCGGGATCGGACGGTGTAACAAATTAAAGGGGGCCCCTTTCCGAAAGAGACGCAACACCTCAGCAGCACTGCACGACCCGATCCCTGGACGATGAGCTTGTGGTCCGAGACGGCATCTTGATGAGGGTCCACTTATCGAGGCGGGCAGATTTGCCGAAATCACCAAACACGAGGTAAGATTAGTTAGAAAAGAATCTTTGAAATCTGATCGAACCTCCTTAGAATTGATCAGGTGAGTCATGATCCGATTCTTTAGTATCCTGATAATTTTTTTGGTGCGTTGTATCTGCAAATACAATTATTGACCAGGTAACACCAATATTTTGATATGCCTGGGAAATTGTCTACCTGCTTCAGGGCGTTATTCCGCAGTGATAGGCAATCTTTGGAATTTAGCCGTCCGGCACCACAGGAGGGGTCGCCGGCTTGTACTATGTACTGTAAGCATGGCATTGGTAGTATAGTGTTTAATGATATTTGGCACAGACAAGCCAGACATGCTTCCGAACTTCAGTGGCTGATCAATGGTAGTTTTGAAATCCCTCTTATTGAATATTTAGAATCAATTTTATTAAAGAAAAAGGCTAAACCTGCAGCATTCGATGTTTTACAGAATTG
This sequence comes from Ambystoma mexicanum, assembly GCF_040938575.1. Lineage (NCBI taxonomy): Eukaryota > Metazoa > Chordata > Amphibia > Caudata > Ambystomatidae > Ambystoma > Ambystoma mexicanum. The sequence goes on along the minus strand of NC_090940.1, from coordinate 35,827,934 downwards.
GAAGAAAGAAGCTTTGTTACAGTTTAAGAGTAGAGAAAAACATGCGTGCCGTCATAAGACGAACGCCGAAAAAGCGTTGTTATATGACCAAGATAAACAGTCTGAGTCGGCTAGGAATATGGATAGGGCTTTCTCACTTGGCATTCAGAAAATCTATCCTTCTAAAGACTTTCATGTTTCTGACGAATTTATTGATAAATTGTTAAATGAACGAAGGCCTGGTGCCTCTGCGCCACCTCCGTATGTTCCTCTTCCTGCTGATTTGCCTCTTCCTGCTGTTATTCCTGTTCTTCCTGCTACGCCTATTGTTCCTGCTCCTCCTGTTGTTCCTCTTCCTCCAGTCGTAGTTCCTCCACCTGCTCCTCCACCTCTTCCTATCGCACCAGTAATAGTGCCTCCGCTGAACTTGCCAGCTCTTCCTCTTGCAAGTGATCCTGCACCGCTTGTAGTCGATCAGGGAGCGGGATCAAGGGTGTCACTCGCAATACTGTACCTCTAGAGAAGAAACGTGACTTGATTGCGTGGGCTAAACATTATAGAGAGAGATGATCGAGCTAATGTTTTTGCCACACTTTCTAATATGGACAATTTTCCTGAGAACATTTTTTTATTGAAGGTTTAGGCATTCACTTATGTGTAATGTGGGACAGACTAAACAATGCAGATCTCCCACAAGGGTTGAGGGATCTGAACACTTTAGCGCTTTCTAGAGACACTGTGGAGAAAGTACAAGAGCATGTTGAGAGGATATTTGAGTATAGGAATGAGTTGGAAAGGTTACAGAATGAGGATGAAGATGAGGATAGTATGGATGTACAGAAACGGTTCCTCCCTTGTCGTAAATCGATATCCGAGGAAACACGAATTTGTACAAAGGACGCAATCAGATGGATCACAAATATATCGATAACTCCAGTATACGCCAGAAATGCAGAGGAAAGTGATACAGGTAATGGTAGAGTACCTGCAGGATGAATGTGTAAAAAGGAAGATTTTTTGTCCCACAGAGTTATTGAGTATTTATAAGAGAGCTTTTTCACTTTACACTTCTTCGACTGCTTTAGCGCTCGATTTGGCTCTGTTGCTTAGTAAGCATTCAGAGTTGTCTACTTCTCAGTTGCCTATGGGAGAGCTTCCTCCGACATTTTTTCCGAAAGTTGAGATTGCGGCTAATGCTGTAACGGTTGCAGCTGCTGTGGATATTCCTGCACATTATGTGTCGCAGTTTGTTCACGTCCCGTTCTCAAGACAGGAAGTGAACACCATTAGACAATCTATTCCCGACATTAGGAAAAATCCTACAGGATTCTATAAAGAAATCGACCCTGTCTTGCAATCCTCAGTATTCCCCGTAGGTGATATTGATCTGTTATTTCCTGTACTCCTGCCCGTAGATTTGTGGAAACAGGTTAGGACTATAGAAGATATAGCAGGGTTAGGAGACACATGGGCTAACATAATTAGACTCGATGGAGAAAGGCCAGCTGGCGAGAAACTGCCTCAGGTGATACTAACTTTACCTGATAGAATCATTGCGAAATTGAAAACCATAATTCCCGAAAAGAGAATTATTTGGGACAAGCTTACGGCCTGTGTCCAAGGGAAGTCTGAGGGTGCTACCGAGTTCTTTAATCGGTTCGAACGGGTATTCTCGGATTTCAGTGGACAAGACTTAGGCACAGAGTCTGGGAAAAGATTATTCGTAGACACATTTGTGCATGGATTATTGCCTGACATCCAGTCGCAAATGATGTCTTCTGAGAGTGCTTGGCAAGTGAAGTCTCAATCAGAAGTTCTGCACATGGCTCAGTACTATGAGAATCGTGTCAATAATGAAAAGGAAAGAGTCGAAAAGAGAAAAGGTAATTTGAAGACTAAAGTATTATTGCAGAAAATTGTTAGAGGTCCTAGAGGGGTTAGTTCGCAGATTAGAGGTCAGTATGTTCCACAAGGAAATGTGCCCTTGGATCCTGTAAACATTAACCAGTGTGCCTATTGTAGGCAAGAGGGTCATTGGCGTGCACAATGCCCGATCCTTCGACAAAGGTCAAATAACACATTTGGAAATATGGGTAGACGATCCAGAGGTCGCCCGGGTATAGGGGGCCCTGGTAGAGGTCAGTTTGCACAGGATCCACAGCAACCTTTTTCACAGGATAATCAGGTACCAAGTGTGGATACTAGAAACATATTCGACCATCCTTCTGCCGCTTACCTCTCTGAAGAACTTCCTTTTGACAACATTCTGTTTCGTTAGGATTGCCCGAAGCAGGGTTTGGAACCAACGCCTATTCCCGTTAATCAGAAAGGTCCCTACTTTGAAATGATAGTGGGAAATAGGAAACATCTATTCTTGATAGATACTGGGGCACAGAAGTGTTCTATTGATCATTCTCGGGTTCCAAACATTCCACTGTCAGGACAAACCAATGTTTCTGTATGGTTTTCTGGCACACCAATTGTTTGTCCAGTTTCTTCACCGGTACCTATTTCTTTGGGTCCCTTCACGGACCATTGTCCATTCCTTTTGACTTCAAATTGCGGAGAGAATTTGCTGGGGTTGAATCTGTTGAAGGAATTAAATGCGGTAATTCATTGTTCTTCGGATGGAGTGCGTTTGACGTGTTCACCACAGTAACTTTCTGTCTCTCAATTGTTGACAAGACCTTTGCTGCCAGAATTCAGTGATATACCAAAGAGTTTATGGGCAATTGACGACAATGATGTCGGCGTTTTGCAGATCGAACCTGTTAAAATAGTTTTGAAACATGGAGTAAAGCTGCCGCGTTTTTCACAATATAAGATTTTAGTCGAGGGTGAACAAGCTTTGAAATGCATTGTTTCCAATTTTGTGTATTGAGGGGTGATTGGTTAAATTGCAGGTAGTTTGTGCAATAGTCCAATTTTGCCCGTGTACAAAAAAGGCAATAATGCATTTCCATTTTGTTTCATAATTGATCTACGTGCCATCAATAAGGTCGTTGCTTCGCAATTTCCAGTTGTGCCTGATGTGACGACAATATGAACTATGATCCCGGCTTCAGCTACTCACTTTAGTGTTGTGGATTTGAAGAATGCTTTCTTTAGTATTCCTATACACAAGGACAGTAGATACTTGTTCGCGTTCACCTTAGGGGGACTCTCGTTTACCTTTACCCGTGCACCGCAAGGTTACACGGAAAGTCCTAGCATCTATAGTAGGGCTTTGAAAGAAAAGCTTGATACCCTTGAATTGCCCTCTACTTGTACACTGCTTCAGTATGTTGATGACTTACTTTTGGCTGCCGATTCAGAGAGCGCTTGTAAGGAGGGTACTGTGTTGTTACTTATACATCTGGCTAAACATGGACACAAAGCTTTGCTTAAAAAGTTTCAATATTGTTGTCAGGAGGTCGCCTATTTAGGCTATCTCCTGTCAAAGGAGGGAAGAAGATTGACACCTGAACGGATAAAACTCATTTCTGGCATATCTGTCCCAAATACACAGAGGGAAGTTAGAGCCTTGATAGGTATGGCTTCTTACTATAGGCAGTGGATTCCCGGGTTCTTGACGAAGAAGGGCATTTCTTCGCCATTGCCATGGAACATGGAGCGCCAGCAAGCATTTGATCTGCTCAAGACTGCATTGTGCTCGGCACTGGTTTTGTACACACCAAACTATGAAAAGGCCTTTGTGTTGTTTGTGCATGAATGTGATGGATGTGCTTTGGCTGTATTAACGCAGGAACATGGAGAGAAAAATAGGCCATGCGGTTACTTTTCTTCTGCCCTTGATCCTGTAGCATGCGCTTTGCCAAGATGTTTGGAGCTGTCTCTGCTGCTGCTGCATCTGTAAAACAGAGTGAGGGAATGTCCTAGGCCATCCTCTAACCCTGATGGTGCCTCACTCTGTAGATGTTCTATTGAACAGAACTCAAACGCAACACCTCACTTCCGCACAGTTGACGAGATATGAATTGATCTTGTTTGCTCCTCACATACAAATTAAGAGGTGTTGTGTTCTTAATCCGGCTGAACTCTTACCTTTCCCGCAAGGTACTGCTTGCAGTGACGAAGAGTCACATGATTGCCTGTACACTACCGAACAAGAGACAAAGGGTAGAATTGACCTAAAAGACACTCCTTTGAATAATCCACAAGGGGAGCTGTTTTGCGATGGCTCTTGCTTTAAACTTCCGGATGGTACAGACACAGCTGCTTATGCAATCACCACATTAAGCACGGTCGTAGAAACCAAGAAAATCACGCATAACTCTGCGCAGGCCGCAGAGATTATAGCATTGACTCGAGCTTGTGAACTTTCCGAAGGGCTTACAGTAAACATATATACTGACAGTCAGTATGCCTTTGGGGTGGTTCACAACTTTGGTAGACTTTGGTCAGAAAGAGAGTTCTTAACTTCACACGGTACAAAGATTCAGCATAGCTCCCTAATAGTACAACTGCTCTCAGCGCTTGCACTTCCCACTCAGTTAGCTGTCGTGAAATGTGCAGCAAATCAAAAGATTGTAGATGATATAGGAAAAGGGAACACTTTCGCTGATCAGATAGCTAAACAGACTGCCACCAACCTCTCTACAGATATGTACATTTCAAGGGAGACCGTAAATGCCTATGTAATGGATGAGGGTGTTGACTCTGTAAAGGACATCCAAGCCTATGCCACATTAGAATAATCCAAGAGATGGGCAGAGGGCTTGGGGAAACTCGATGATGATGGATGTTGGGTGGATGTAGTTGAAGGAAAATGGCTACTTCCTGACGCATACGTAATGATGATGGTCGTCATGGCCCTATGCATATATGTGCCCGGAAGCTTACAAAAATGTTGGAGAAAGTTTGGGCAAATGACAAAATCTCTAAAATAGCTGAGCGATATGTTCAGGACTGTATGATCTGTTTACAGCACAATGTGGGAAAGGGAACATCAACTCCCAGGGGAAGATTTGGTCCACCTTCTGTCCCCTTTGAGGTCATTCACTTTGATTTTATCGAAATGGAACGGTGTAATAACTTGAAATATGTGTTAGTTGTCATCTGTGCTTTCAGCAAATGGGTTGAGGCTTTTCCTGTTAAAGACGCTACAGCCATGACTACTGCAAAAACTATGGTAAAAGAGTACTTTCCCAGGTTTGGGCTACCAAGAGTCATCTGGTTGGACAATTGTCCACATTTTGTCGCTGCTGTAATTCTGCAGATATGTGCGGCATTACAAATCGATAAACGGTTCCATTCGGCCAGACACGCTCAGAGTGCCGGATTATTAGAAAGACACAACGGCATCATCAAGAACAAGCTCGCTAAGACATGTGCCGTCACCAAATTAAAATGGCCGGACGGCTTACCGTTCGTGTTGCTAGCTATACATACAACCCCTCAAACTAAGACTGAGCTCTCTCCATTTGAGGTGGTAATGGGGAGACCTGCTAACATCTGGAACCTTCCGAAACGTCGGTCTTTGGAAAATGTCAAAAATGTACTTCTTTCAGATTACTGTAGCCAGTTGACTAAAAACCTGTATTTGATTTATCACCAGGTGCGAGAGGCTTTACCTGTACGATACGAGCGCCCAGGTCATAGCATTCGGCCCGGTGACTGAGTGTTGATGAAGGCATTTGAGCGATCCTCTTGCCTTGCACCTAGGTGGTGGGGCCCTTTCCAGGTCCTGCTGGTCACACAAACTGTGGTGCGGGTCACAGGCAGGAAAAACTGGATCCACGTGATGCATATCAAGAGAATTCCGCACCCAGTGCCATACGATACAGAAGAAACAGAACTCGTCACCAATACTGCAACTAACGATCCCGAAGCAGTAAACAGTAACGAAAGTGCATCGGAGTCTCCCTCTGAGCCCGCGAGGCCTGGGGAATCAGCCATTTTGTCTCCACACTCTCCAAATGTTTTGCTTCCGGAAACTGTTGTTCCGGATCTTGCATCTTCACTTGCTCTTGATACGTCGCTTCCAACGGGAAGTGACAACACATTGTTCTTGGATCAATCAGTACCAGGGACAACGAGGTACAATTTGCGTCCAAGGAAATAGACTTACGGCACGGTTCGGCTGTGCATTCGAAGAAGAAGGGAAAAATCATTGAGGGCTTGCTTTTGCCCAAGTAATTGTTTGAAAAAGGGGATTCTGTTGGCTGGGGTTGTGGAAGGACTAAGAAGTCGCTCGGCCGGGAGGTCGCCAGTAAAAAACACTGTTTTTTTTTAGTTTGAAGACTACAATGCCTGCAACCGCTACCGCCCATACAGGACTGATAAATGATTGTGTGACCAGCAGTGAGAATGGACAAACTGTTTGGGCCCCGAAAACGTACTGCTGTTTTTTCATAATGTTAATTGGTTTTATAATAGTAACTGTTTTAAGCTTTTAGTACCTGGAAGAAGTGCATCCGTTCGAAACCTTGTTACCGACTGAAAATGTACCCACTGTTTCTACTCCTTTCGTGCATCTGCACACTTTATCTCCTAGAGAGTCTCAGCATAGACAGAGATACTACAATAATACATTGCTACTTATCATGAATGCTACACATGCCATTTTCAATAAGTCCAACTGTTGGATCTGTTTGCATTTACCGCAACACGGGGATAAGGGGCTAGGGTGGTATATTCATCCTTTACCTTTGACAACTGCTTGTTATGCTTCTCTTAGAGCACTATTCTTTGGTCGATGGAATGATAGCATCTCAGGGAACTTTGATGGTACTAATTTGAATAGTTTTGAGAAACGTGTTCTTACGCCCCTGGGATGCTCGCTCTTCGCAAATAGGAGCAAGCTCAACGTTGCTTCTATTAGGCCTTCTGATAGACTGTCTCGTCCTTTTCAATCTTTGATTTCTTTCAAGATGGCTCCTAAAGGCAATAAGGATGCCATATCTCCTTCTTACACTGTTAACCATAGCCCTGATTCAGTTTCTTTCTGCATACAGAGGAATGGTACTCAGTCAATAGGAAATTTTAGAGGTTTTGCCAACGTTGCGAATTTGACTGGGGAAGACAGACCTTTGTATGTAGGCGAACCTGTCTACTTTGTTTGCGGTAATGTAGCATTTCCATGGTTACCCAGGGATTGGCAGGGAACTTGTTATTTAGGGATCCTGTTACCCGGGGTATTCATAGCCAGTACTGTAGAGGTTTCAAGAGCTCGTCCACGGCGGGATGAGAATGGTGACACTCCAGCACAGGTTCTGGGAGATGTAGCGAAATCCTTTATGCCATTTTGGGGACAAAAAGCAAACTCTGAAGACATCAGGAGACTAGCGAGAGTACTGGAGAGAACCATCAACTCGACCACAGACATACTCTATAATATAACATTAGAACAGAAAGCAATAAGATTAGTAGCACTTCAGAACCGGATGGCATTAGATGTCATTCTGGCTGAAAGTGGTGGAGTGTGTAAATTGGTGGGGTCCGCCTGCTGTGTTTTCGTGCCAGATTCCTCCCCAACTATTTTCAAGGCAATACAGAATCTGCATGTCCTTAGTTCAGAAGTGCATGTTCCCGTAGGAAACTGGTATCTTAGCGCTTGGTTCTGGGAGTTCTTGCGATCTTGGGGTTGGAAGGTGCTTTCGGTCTTACTGATCATTTTGGGAATTCTGTTGTTTCTTTGTTGTTGTATACATTGTTTACCTAGTATATTTTCGATGCTAGGGGGATGTTGCGCATAGGCGATAAGTACAGTAGGACACAAGGTATACGCCCCAGACAAGACTTCCAAACAGTATGTGCTGAAAGAAATCCTGATAGACGATCTAATGGCAATAGATATTTCTGACAGTGATTCAGGGTGTATGGATGTTGAGACGTGGAGTTGTTCATAAATTGACCAAAAGTCGTTTAGAGCTTGGCATAGGCCAAAAGGAGGGTTTGTCGAACGGAAAATCATATCGTGCCTCCAGTATTGTATGAATATATGTATATTGGCCTACGCCAAGCTGCTTACAAACTGCTTGCGAAGAAATCCGCATTGCAAGGTCTTGACCTTAGATCAGTGTAAACCACCATTTTAGGTCTATCCGCCATTTTAGGTTCTCCTTCTAAAGTCACCCTGTGTTCTAAGATGGTGGACAGTGTCATTCCGAATGTAACATGGCCGTCTTGACCTCTGTGTACAAACTAATGTGTAACTTGCCTGCAGACCACATGTTGGGGTCATGAACTGAGACCTTGCCCTTCGTTGACCTGTGTGTAGAGGATTACCTGCGCCAACAAAGCTAATCCGCAAGCATATGTTAAACACAATGTATTTAAATAACGAAATATTAACACTTGTTTGACTGCATTGTATAAAACTGTTTGAGAAGGCTCTACGAGAAATCCTAAGACAAACTGTTGCTATTGTAATCTGTTAGTGAATGTATTAAAGGTAAACCCTAAATGTATAGATGTATGAACTCGGCTCGAACCCTAGATCCATGATGTATTAACTTATGTTAACTCGGGGCGTTGGTTGAACATCATGATTTCATGAGTATAAAAAGTGTGACTATTCTAATGTACAGCCCCACTCACTGAGCACACCGAACCAAGCTGGAGTTTGCTGTGTTGTACTGAGGGCTGATAGCTATCTGTTGCTTTGTCCGTTGAAACTGTTCAGTATAAAATAAAGATCTTTGGGCCTCATTACACGGTAGGCGGTAAGGGTTTACCGGTACCGGTATTTTACCGGTACCGGTAAATCCTTACCGCCTTACTACGAGGTCCCTTTGCGGGTTGGGGAATTTAATGCCTGCTTTTTGCAGGCGTTAAAAACCAACCCGCAAAGGGACCAGTGGAGCTAATTACGGTACCGCAATTTGCGGTACCGTAATTAGCGCCTTCCCCATTCCCATTGAGCCCTATGGGGCAAAAATGGGAATGGGGAAGGGCAATGGTGGAAGGGGGAATTACCGCCCCACCAACCTTGGAATAGGGCGGTAATTCCCCTTTCCACCAAGGTGGTGCCGGTATTTTAACAGCATGAACCATGGCGCTAATAGGTTTACCGCCTACCGTGTAATGAGGCCCTTTGTATTTTCCTTTGTAACCCGCGTTTGGTGTATTTCCTTTTGGGGTACTCAGCCTCGATATCTTTGTTTTCACAGTGCCTCCCAGTGTTGACCTCTTTCCAGCACCATCCTAGATGAAAATGACCACTGCATAGTGGCAAACTGGCCTACAGGGCGGTCTGAAGATGTTCTGCTGGACATCTATACAATGGTTGTCTTTTGTGAAAGCACTAGGAATATTATAATTTGCGGCATGCAGAATACACAATCTAAGATGTGAAAAAAACCAACCGCACTCTTCATGGCCTGCAGTAGCTGGAGTAATCATAGTTCTGTTTCTTGGAATGGAAGCTAGGCCTCACCGTTGTGCCCTCTGATTGGGCCAGTGCTGGCATGATGGACACTCTGCGGGGCGCAGGCGCAGCACGACGAGGTGGCCGCTGGCCCGGCCTCTATTAGGCACTCCCTATGTGTGCAGCCCTGCCAGGATATAAGGTATCTGGTGACGCTGCTCACCTGCTGAGGTAGGTAGTCGTATTGTCAACTGCCCCGTGAGAGAGCGCTTCCTAGGGTTCAAGCTGGCTGGAGGATTCTGTGATTTATGTCATGAGATGTATTATCTAGAGCTTTAAAGGGATATTGGGATTGCCCAGTTTCTTTTGTGTAAATACTCATGCGAGCCCCATCCTCTAAGGATTACATGAATACAACGCTTAGGCAGCTCATCCTGGCCAAGTGAGGGTCTCCAGCAGGAGACTAGGGCAGACTTCAGACACAACAGAAGGGGTGCATGAAAGAAGCTTGTGCACCAAGTCAGAAATATACTAACAGGTGGCACCCACCCCATTCGACTTGGGGTATACCAGTGAGCAAGTACATTACAAGCTAAGTTGTAACATGCGGACAGTGGGGATGCCTTGGGTGCGAGAGACTGCCGGTTCCTGCTTGAGGGAATAGTGCAGTGTAGCGTCAGCTCAGTCTCTACTCGTCTGGAGAAAGTGTGTGAGTGTGAAAGTGATAAATACCTGCATAGCTGGTAGCAGGTCTGAGTGTATGTTCTGCAAGGTCCCTGAGCAGCAGGAGAAGAGGGAAGTACAAATAAATGTACAATGATGCACTAAAGACCAACGCCAGTGTGCTATCTCTGGGAGAAAAAGTATCATCCGCAGGAGTTTAGAATCACAGAAAGGAGAAGTGAGTAACACTACATGGTGCTATCGCCCTTCTAGATGTGTGATTTCTGGATTTCTGGACATTGGGTGGCATAGTCATTAGGGTACGTTGGTCTGTATTTGACCTGAACTAGAAGATGCCTGATTATGGGCAGCTTTGCATATTGCAAAAAGCCCTGGATACAGAGATAACCTGTGTACTTGCACTACAAAGCCACCTAGAAGGTGGCACCCATGTGGCAGCACACATCTATGGGGAAGGGACCACCGAGATACCAAGACAAAGAGTGGGGCTCCCTGCTTAGCCTGCTCATAACTGAAGAAGCTCAACCTGTCATTCTGGCTCTTTGCAGCTGAAAGAATATTGACTCCTCCTTCTTTGCAGGCACTCAGACACTTAACATTCCCAATTCTAACGCGTCAGACAGATGAGGCGGCCTAGGACTTCTCTTCACCATCCACTCTAGAACTTTGGTGGGTATCCTCTTCACCTCACAGACTGCTCTGGCACACACGGCACCTGAGGGCTTATAGTCTGACCCTGCCTGGTCTGTCCCCAGGGCAGGCTGACAGGGTTACAGCGTCTTGTCTGGTCTGGGCCAGCCAGCAAACGTGACGTGGGGTCTGTGATGGTGAACATGTCAGGTCTGGCCCCATGGTGGGACGTCAGCTCCCCTGGCCCTGTGGGTGCCAGTGCTGAACTGAACAAGCCGTCCGGGCCCACGTTAGGTGTCGGGTACATGTGGTCCGGCTGTGGAGGTATCCCTTGCCCCGATGGCTGTGAGCCTCTGCCTCCTACCACTCCCATTATCTTCATCTATTCTTTCTCAGAGCATTCTCTCCCCTGCAGGGGCGTTGCTAGGTCTGGAAAAGATCTGGGGCTAAGCTAATGTCAGGACTGCTGGGAGTCGGGGCTAGCTAGCCTTTTGGTTGTAGCCCCCCAGCTTCTATCCGGGGCCACAGCCAAAAGACCCGGGGCTAAGTCCACCAGCCCTCCCCTAGTGATGCCTATGCTCCCCTGCCCAGCCAACTCCTAGGCAGGGGAGGCTTTGTCCACAGTTGTTTTCCTGTCTCTTACACTTCATTCCATGTTGGGCTGGATGGTATAGTTCAGAACAGTTATGCCCAGGTAAAACACACAAACCCAACAGAGCACTCAACTATATAAATTATTACCACACCCTGGTGTCTGTGTCCTCAGGGGACAAGCATTTAGAACTATCTAGTCAAGCCGAAATTGGGCCAAGACCTACATAGGGGCTACCACAGATACCCCAGTTGACTCCTCTCACTGAATTCTCCCGTATATCCGTGCACACCCAAACATCTCCTTCATTTTTCTGCTCCCCAAACTTGTATGGTGGGTCTATATCTTTCTGTTTTTAGCCTGTCACCCGCCTCTCCTATGGCCTCCGCAGTGCTACTTCTGAAGAAAAACCCCAGGAATCAAAGACTCACTATACGTGGACCTTCTAAATTCTTTTGACCTTTTAATATAAAGGAAAACAGATGCACTGCACAGCTTCTAAAGAGGCCACAACACCTTTTGGCCTCACGCTGCAGACTATGGCTGTGCAGGGCCCTCAGCCAAGCCATTTACAAACTGTCCCCATCGCAAATAGTAGAGGAAGTAACCTTTGTGAGGAATCCGACCATCCGCTCGGTGGGTGTGCGCTCACCTGGGCATTTTTTGAAATTGTACTTAAAATTGAATGGTGGTAGATGAACCTGCAGAAAATGTGTGGGGCTAATCTGCACACATTTTCCTATGCTCTCCACACGACATACACATAGACCTGTGTACTCTGGGTGGACACAGCCTACAGGCGCAGTTCTCCCTGTCACATTTAGTTGGAATGTGACACCCAGGAGTACACCAAGGCATCTCAAAAGGGGGAGAGCAAAACCTTACCGTTGCCATGGCCAGCATAATTAAATAACAATGGATCCATGGATCTGCCCTGTCCTTTGTTGGCCCCGCAGAATGGTGACAGTAATTAAACATAATTAGCACAATAATAGAGTATACTTTAAACAGACCCACATGGGACCTAGCTCCAGAGGCAAACAAAGGACAAGAAAACCCCCCAACAACCTTTTATATGCACTGTGTCAACCTGAAGCCAGCTCCCACCCCTTACTATGAAGGCCAGTGAAATGTCATGTCTGATACATGTGTTTACAGAAGGCAACCCCCTCCAGGGGGACCCCACTCACAGGGTAGGAGTGTGTGATTTAATGGAGACCGAATGTCTGTTCCCGCCACAACTTCCAGGGAGAACCACAGAGAGCTCAATTAACCAGAGAGACCCTTTGATCCACAACTGACAGGAAGATAGGGGGGGAGATAGCAGTACATGCTTTCACCCCTTTACCTTTCCTGTTGCAAAGCACTCTGGCTATGACCTTATGCATATGGGAGATTGTTGGTGGGGACCTAGGATTGGTTCATTATGGTAGGCTTAGCCTTTAAAATAGGGTTGAGCCCCTCTTTTGGCAGATCATCTGAAGAGTTTGCAAGGAGTAGCAAGAAGAACTTATTTGGAGCCTGGCTGAAGTTACAGTCTGCCTTACATCTTCCATCAGTGAGGGAAGGGCAGGAACTCTAAGAGGGAATTAAGATCTCATCACGTGGATCCGCCGGCAGGCGGAATCGCCCGCCAGTCCGAAGGCCATACAAAGGCCTGTTCCTGCGCCCCAGGTCCCCCCACTTCATCCATCCTCATTGAGGGGTGAGGGCAGGAGCCCCCCCAGCCCAGCAGAGGATCCAGGCTCAGAGCGAGCCACACGGAGCAGGGCCTGCCTGACCCTGTCCCCATACGGTGCCTGACTCGCCCATGCCGGACGCTGTGCGGCGCGAAACCGAGGCTGAACCTCGATCTCATCACGTGGATCCGCCGGCAGGCGGAATCGCCGGCCAGTCCGAAGGCCATACAAAGGCCTGTTCCTGCGCCTGTTCGGAGCACTGTGGGCCTGGGCCACAGATGCTGCCCCTTAGTTCTGGCAAGTAAAGGCTCCGGAACACTCGCTACCCCGTCTGCAGAACTATCCTGGGACTCCGTTAATTGCTTTCTCGACCAACGAGGCGTCACTGATGTGCCAATGCTTTCAAACATCCATATACCCACTTGGCCATGTGAGTAAACCAGTCTTAAGTGTTATAGCGTCCCACGGGGACTCTGAATCTAGGCGTTCTAGCTATAGATTGCAGCCAACCTGGCCTTGGTTGCTAAGACGCACAATATATCACTCAATCTTCTACACTGTTTCCTTTTGCTGCCTCGCTCTGCAATCGCCCGCTTACTCCGGTGGCAAGTGTTGGTCTATCTATAGAGCCTAATACCTGTTTGGCTCATGAATACTAACTGACCTCACTGTCTGTGCTGTGCTTTATGGTCACTAGCAGACCACATTTAGACTGTGTTGTGCCTTATGGTCAATAGCAGACCACATTTAGACTGTGTTGTGCCTTATGGTCAATAGCAGACCACATTTAGACTGTGTTGTGCCTTACGGTCAATAGCAGACCACATTTAGACTGTTTAACAAAGGTAGCGGGCGCCCCTCTCTCGCAAGAACAGACATGATAACCTGTTCAGTGGTTATTAACCACTTGAGAGTTCGCAGCCACTGCTTTTACTCACTGTGCCTTTCACAGATGGGAAATATCCATTTGCATATCAGTCTTTGTCCTGCCCAGGGGCAGTCCAGCACCGAAATACAATGGCAACTCCAATCTGAACGAGAGTACCACCAGCAACCCCATACACGTGTTTCACCCTTGTTGGGGATCATCAGTGAGGTGAAGCTGATGCCTCTCTAAGCACAGTGAGAGGGAGACCACGTCTGGTTGCCCCCAGGAGACCTAGGGTTACCAATCCCAGGTTCCTTAAAAATAGTTTAACAAAGGTAGCGGGCGCCCCTCTCTCGCAAGAACAGACATGATAACCTGTTCAGTGGTTATTAACCACTTGAGAGTTCGCAGCCACTGCTTTTACTCACTGTGCCTTTCACAGATGGGAAATATCCATTTGCATATCAGTCTTTGTCCTGCCCAGGGGCAGTCCAGCACCGAAATACAATGGCAACTCCAATCTGAACGAGAGTACCACCAGCAACCCCATACACGTGTTTCACCCTTGTTGGGGATCATCAGTGAGGTGAAGCTGATGCCTCTCTAAGCACAGTGAGAGGGAGACCACGTCTGGTTGCCCCCAGGAGACCTAGGGTTACCAATCCCAGGTTCCTTAAAAATAGTTTAACAAAGGTAGCGGGCGCCCCTCTCTCGCAAGAACAGACATGATAACCTGTTCAGTGGTTATTAACCACTTGAGAGTTCGCAGCCACTGCTTTTACTCACTGTGCCTTTCACAGATGGGAAATATCCATTTGCATATCAGTCTTTGTCCTGCCCAGGGGCAGTCCAGCACCGAAATACAATGGCAACTCCAATCTGAACGAGAGTACCACCAGCAACCCCATACACGTGTTTCACCCTTGTTGGGGATCATCAGTGAGGTGAAGCTGATGCCTCTCTAAGCACAGTGAGAGGGAGACCACGTCTGGTTGCCCCCAGGAGACCTAGGGTTACCAATCCCAGGTTCCTTAAAAATAGTTTAACAAAGGTAGCGGGCGCCCCTCTCTCGCAAGAACAGACATGATAACCTGTTCAGTGGTTATTAACCACTTGAGAGTTCGCAGCCACTGCTTTTACTCACTGTGCCTTTCACAGATGGGAAATATCCATTTGCATATCAGTCTTTGTCCTGCCCAGGGGCAGTCCAGCACCGAAATACAATGGCAACTCCAATCTGAACGAGAGTACCACCAGCAACCCCATACACGTGTTTCACCCTTGTTGGGGATCATCAGTGAGGTGAAGCTGATGCCTCTCTAAGCACAGTGAGAGGGAGACCACGTCTGGTTGCCCCCAGGAGACCTAGGGTTACCAATCCCAGGTTCCTTAAAAATAGTTTAACAAAGGTAGCGGGCGCCCCTCTCTCGCAAGAACAGACATGATAACCTGTTCAGTGGTTATTAACCACTTGAGAGTTCGCAGCCACTGCTTTTACTCACTGTGCCTTTCACAGATGGGAAATATCCATTTGCATATCAGTCTTTGTCCTGCCCAGGGGCAGTCCAGCACCGAAATACAATGGCAACTCCAATCTGAACGAGAGTACCACCAGCAACCCCATACACGTGTTTCACCCTTGTTGGGGATCATCAGTGAGGTGAAGCTGATGCCTCTATAAGCACAGTGAGAGGGAGACCACGTCTGGTTGCCCCCAGGAGACCTAGGGTTACCAATCCCAGGTTCCTTAAAAATAGTTTAACAAAGGTAGCGGGCGCCCCTCTCTCGCAAGAACAGACATGATAACCTGTTCAGTGGTTATTAACCACTTGAGAGTTTGCAGCCACTGCTTTTACTCACTGTGCCTTTCACAGATGGGAAATAACCATTTGCATATCAGTCTTTGTCCTGCCCAGGGGCAGTCCAGCACCGAAATACAATGGCAACTCCAATCTGAACGAGAGTACCACCAGCAACCCCATACACGTGTTTCACCCTTGTTGGGGATCATCAGTGAGGTGAAGCTGATGCCTCTCTAAGCACAGTGAGAGGGAGACCACGTCTGGTTGCCCCCAGGAGACCTAGGGTTACCAATCCCAGGTTCCTTAAAAATAGTTTAACAAAGGTAGCGGGCGCCCCTCTCTCGCAAGAACAGACATGATAACCTGTTCAGTGGTTATTAACCACTTGAGTGTTCGCAGCCACTGCTTTTACTCACTGTGCCTTTCACAGATGGGAAATATCCATTTGCATATCAGTCTTTGTCCTGCCCAGGGGCAGTCCAGCACCGAAATACAATGGCAACTCCAATCTGAACGAGAGTACCACCAGCAACCCCATACACGTGTTTCACCCTTGTTGGGGATCATCAGTGAGGTGAAGCTGATGCCTCTCTAAGCACAGTGAGAGGGAGACCACGTCTGGTTGCCCCCAGGAGACCTAGGGTTACCAATCCCAGGTTCCTTAAAAATAGTTTAACAAAGGTAGCGGGCGCCCCTCTCTCGCAAGAACAGACATGATAACCTGTTCAGTGGTTATTAACCACTTGAGAGTTCGCAGCCACTGCTTTTACTCACTGTGCCTTTCACAGATGGGAAATATCCATTTGCATATCAGTCTTTGTCCTGCCCAGGGGCAGTCCAGCACCGAAATACAATGGCAACTCCAATCTGAACGAGAGTACCACCAGCAACCCCATACACGTGTTTCACCCTTGTTGGGGATCATCAGTGAGGTGAAGCTGATGCCTCTCTAAGCACAGTGAGAGGGAGACCACGTCTGGTTGCCCCCAGGAGACCTAGGGTTACCAATCCCAGGTTCCTTAAAAATAGTTTAACAAAGGTAGCGGGCGCCCCTCTCTCGCAAGAACAGACATGATAACCTGTTCAGTGGTTATTAACCACTTGAGAGTTCGCAGCCACTGCTTTTACTCACTGTGCCTTTCACAGATGGGAAATATCCATTTGCATATCAGTCTTTGTCCTGCCCAGGGGCAGTCCAGCACCGAAATACAATGGCAACTCCAATCTGAACGAGATTACCACCAGCAACCCCATACACGTGTTTCACCCTTGTTGGGGATCATCAGTGAGGTGAAGCTGATGCCTCTCTAAGCACAGTGAGAGGGAGACCACGTCTGGTTGCCCCCAGGAGACCTAGGGTTACCAATCCCAGGTTCCTTAAAAATAGTTTAACAAAGGTAGCGGGCGCCCCTCTCTCGCAAGAACAGACATGATAACCTGTTCAGTGGTTATTAACCACTTGAGAGTTCGCAGCCACTGTGTTGCGCCTTACGGTCACTGCTTTAGTCACTGCAGCTCCCCAACCATTATATGACAATTGTACTCAGAACTAGTCCTCCGCACACACTGCTCACAGCTGCACCCCTCTCTCAAACCATACTGTGTTGCAATGCAGATACACACAGACCACTAGAACTGTGTCGTACCCTATGGTCGCTAACAGACCACTAGAATTGTGTCATACCCTATGGTCGCTAACAGACCACTAGAATTGTGTCGTACCCTATGGTCCCTAACAGACCACTAGAATTGTGTCGTACCCTATGGTCGCTAACAGACCACTAGAATTGTGTCGTACCCTATGGTCGCTAACAGACCCTCTGATGTATGCATTTTAGTCAATGTCAGGAATTATCACATCTAGGTGCCCCTGTTGTATGCTCCAACCTCACAACTAGTCGTATCCAATCTAGATACTATAGTGCACAGGCTGTACCTGACCGATTCTACCCGACTCTAACCAGCCACCATCTATCTTAGTCTGACCTGCTCCCCACCAGCGCCACTAGACTCCACCGCTATCCACAGACCATGATCTTCTGGCTCGCCCTAACCATGTTCCCTTTCTGCTTAATACAGGACAATGTACCTTGTAGCAGCAATAGCTACATAGCCCACCAGGACGGACTGGCTAAACTAGGGTGCCCCAGACACCACCCCATCCCCTGCCCCACTCCGTTCCTACCCTCCACACCCCCTTTCCCCTCCACTTACCACCACCCTCTCACCTCCACATCCATCGTCATCCATGGCCTACCCACCAACAGCCACCACAGTCCCATTGCTAAGTCTAACCAAACCAAAATGACCACCAAACCTCCAACCCGCTTTAAGCCGCCCGGGCCAACCCCCCTCTCCCGTATTCCCAACATCACAACCCGCAACGACAGATTAGGCTGCAGGCTCCCCACCACAAATTCTAAACCTAACTCCAAACCTTACACCAAAACTAATACAAAGCACATTGCACCAAGCAAACCCACTCCTTCCCCACTAAAAGGCGCCCTACTCAACGTCAGATCCCTGGCTGCCCACCCCACAGAAATTGCAGACATCATCCTTACCAATGACCTTGACTTCTTAGCCCTAACAGAAACTTGGCTTCATGAGGCGTCCGGACCCTATTTATCGCTAGCCATCCCAGACAAATACACTATCTTCAGAGCGGACAGACCTAACGCCAGAGGTGGAGGCGTAGCAATCATTTCCAAATCCGCCCTAGGCCTTAGACCATCCGACACAGTCGCATTCACATCCTGCGAGTTACTCACAACCAAACTACAAACCTCCCCCACAGCCACGATAACCATCCACCTCATATATAGACCCCCAGGTCCCACTGGGACCTTCGAAGAAGACATCACATCCCTCATCACCAAAATTTCCAAACCAACAGCACAAATCATGATCCTCGGAGACTTCAACCTCGGCTACAAAGACCCAAACGATGCACCTGCTGCATCCCTAGCCAATGTCCTAACCGATCATGGTCTCACTCAACTCATTGTACTCCCTACCCACCAAAAAGGCAGAACCCTTGATTGGGTAGCAACCCACAATTGCAACACAACCTGCAAAGATCCCCAACCTCTGGCATGGACCGATCACCACATGATCCCCCTTGAGGTTAACACCAATCAGGTACTGCCCAATAAGCACCCCATGGCACCAGCATGCCCCACCAGGAATAAACGCAACATCACTGCTGTAGCCCTACTACCACTGGTCTTACCTACCCTCAATGCTCTCCCAGCTAACGCTGACTTAAACCTGCTGATTGACACCTTCAATGATTCCATGGCCAAAGCAATGGACACTGTTGCCCCCTTGAAAATACGCAAAGCTAAACCCAAAGCTCATCTGAACTCGTGGTACACCCCTGAGCTCAAACTACTTAGGAAAGAGAAAGCTAAGACTCACCACACCTGGAAGACTCACCCCACTGCAGAAAACAAATCCAACCTCACTAACTTATCCTCACTTTACAAAAGCGAGATAATCCAGACCAAAAAAGATACTTACAACACCAGGATCACTCAGGCAGGTTCCTCCACTAAAGAATTATTCAAAATTCTGAAGGAACTAGAAAACCCTATTTCGCCCCCGGAAACCTGCCTGAAAGACAAATCCTGGTGCACCAACATCCAGAACGCCCTTAACAATAAAATTTTAGGACTCCAAACTAAAATCGAAAACAAACGGCAACAACTCTTCAACAACAATGTCACCAACCTTAGCCTACCCACACCTAACAACACAAGCGCAGGCTTCTCGTTCAAAAAAGTCACCATCCCGGAAGTTCAAAAAATCATCACCTCCCTGAAACCCTCTAACTGTAAAGGAGACAGCTGCCCGGCTCAAATCATAAAAGATGCAGCCAGAGAGCTCTCCCCCTTCATCACCAAACTCATCAACCTATCCTTCACCAATAACTCCATCCCCAGTAACTTAAAACAATCATGGGTCCTCCCTCTCCTGAAAAAACTATCCCTCGACCCGGCAACACCCACAAACTACAGGCCCATCACCACTGTCCCCTTCCTACTGAAAATCCTGGACAGAGTTGCCTACATCCAAATTCAGGAACACCTAGAATCCAACCAACTGCTAGGAATACGTCAATCTGGCTTCAGACCTCAACACGGAACTGAAACCGCCCTTGTGGATCTCAAAAGCCAGATTGATGAAATTAAAGACAAAGGCAATGCCGCAATCCTACTCCTCCTAGACCTCTCAGCGGCCTTTGACCTGGTCAGCCATGAGGTCCTCTGTAATCACCTTGCCACCGCAGCCCACTTCTCCTCCCCTGCCATCACATGGATACAATCCTTCCTGGCAAACAGAACCATACGAGTCTTTTCCACTACAGCTGCAGCAGACCACATCCCCATCACATGCGGGGTCCCACAAGGTTCCTGTGTATCCCCCACTTTGTACAACATATTTACAAAGCCTCTATTTGACCAACTGGACCATCTGGGTGTCACCTACACAAACTACGCAGATGACACCCAGATACTCCTCACTATCTCAGGTAATTACCAAGAAGACGTCGCCCGGATCAACAAAATATTCTCCATCATTCAGGCATGGATGGCCTCCCATGGTCTCTGCCTGAATGATGAGAAGACAGAGCTCCTAATCGTTGGCTCCCCCAACACTCTAACTAAACATGACCCCCTAGCTATAACAACATCACCATCGATGGCCATGCGATCCCCATAGCCAAAAGCGTAAAAACCCCTGGCTTCTATCTAGATGCCAACAACAACCTCAGCAAACACACCAATATGACCGACTCAGCCGCTGCCTATACCGGCAAGCTCATTAGGGCCAGCAGACCCTTCCTATCACCCAACAGCTGCCTCACCCTTGCCAGGGCCCTAATACAATCCAAACTGGATTACTGTAACAGCCTGTACCTAGGCGCTAATCAATCCGTACTCAATAAATTGCAGGTAATACAAAATAACGCCTTACGCGCAGCCCTCAACATTCCCAGACAAGAGCATATCTCTGCCACTAGGAAAGCCTGCAAATGGCTTTCCATACGCCAAAAAAATGATCTAAAAATCATCTGCCTCACGTACAAAGCCCTCAATCACCTAGCACCACCTTATCTAGCCAATAAACTCACCCTGAAACCTGCCACCAGATTCACCAGATCCTCCAACACTCTCTGCCTACTAGTGCCCAGGTTCCACCTAAAAACAGCTGGAGGGGTAAGCTTCACAGTGCTTGCCCCCAACTCTGGAACTCCCTACCACTTAACATCATACTGTCGAATCCTTCCAGATCTTTAGGAAGCAGGTCATCAGCTGGCTGCTAAACAAAGAATAACACCACTAACTCTAGACCCGTGCGGATACTGGTTTAGACACTGTATTTATTCTGAAAATTGTATATTGTACGTACTGCATATGTTCTGTTTATTGACCACTGTATATATATGTATATATTATAAACCTGTACGAAGTATGCAACACACAGATACTTCTCAACTCTGTAACCAAATTCTTAAGCGCCCTTCTACCTCTGGGTTTGGAGCGCCATACAAATAAAATAAACAAACAAACAAACAAGATCACTCCCCTAAACATATCAAAGGGAACAGAGGTGATATTGAATCCAGAGTACCTTCCAGCAGCACCAGAACCGGTACCCAGCCAGCACACAGCGTGCCCTGCTAGACTCTGCAGCAAGATTCCCAGGCAGTAAGTGCCAGAGAGTCTCTGAACCAAACCAAGGTCAAGGCCGTTGCCTGCGACACTCTCCTCAGCTTTTGGCTGTCAGCCTTAAAGGACGACACAAGCCCAGTGAAGAAGCTTGGAGGAGTGCACCCACAAGCATCAACCAGCATCCACTTAAAGGACATTTTTGATGCAGTCAAGCCCCTCGTGCTGCAACCGACTGCACTGCTGACTGTTGTGATGCCGCAGTCACTCATGTCATCCAAGAAACCTCAACCAGTACTTCAGACCCGCCAACCAGCATTGAGACAATGATTCCTGACCCGGAGCCGCTATGTAGGCCATCCTGCAAACATCAGTCCAGCCTTGCTTGCCGAATTGCCTGCAGCCTGATACCTGCAGCTGTCTCCTGTCTTGAACTCTGTCGCAGAAGCTGCAAAGAGCCCTGAAACCAACTCTATGCTGTCGAGCAGCAAGAACATCTACAAGCACAAGGTGCATTGTGGTTCTGACCCCCTGATCCTTCTCTGAAGGCCCCTAGTTACATTTTACGATCCATTGCTGTCTCTGTGCTGAAACCAAGTATCCTTGAACTATTGCGATTAATTAGTTTACCCTCCTGTCAGTATCCAGAGTGCATCCCTTTTCCTTCTTGAAACTGTCTGTCCTCTGCATTCCTTTACAGGCTGGGTTATATTTTGTAATGTGCTAGAATTGTCTGTTGAATAATAATAAAGTAGATATTTTTATACAACCTTGACTGGACAGTCCCTTTTATCATTGGGTAATAATTGTATTTTCGCTGTGTTGCAACTAATCAACGATCCGCGGCCTTGCGGAGATGAGCCTGCCGTTCCGTCCACGTCACCAAAATTGGACAAGGTGGTCTTATTCACTTGTATTCCAATCTGTTCGGATCTCTTCTGGTGTACTAGAGGTGTGGGGCTGATTGATGGTTTAGAAAGCGATATTCATCCCTGGACCCCTGGTGCCCCTGAAGTTGATTTGTGAAAACCTTGCCTAGACCACCAGAGTGAATGCCCACTGTTAATTGACTGCTAACTTTAAACAATGAAAGTCGAAATGTAAGCTGGACAGTTTATGTATTTTATCTGTTTAAATGTGATCAGTATGATCAGATAGGTTTGTATGTGTTTTGAGTTATCATTGAGAACCTGCCTCAGGTTAGTTTGAAATTGGAGTTTAAACTACCTATGCAATCAAGCTGCAGACCCCTACGCTTTTTTAGCGTAAATTGAAAACAAAGAGGCCTCATTACGAGTATGTCGGTGCAGAATTAACCTGCCAGTAATACCGTTTACCGGCACGTCTCGGCACTGGCATATTCCAAGTTGGCCAATGGGGCATCTGATTTACATCCAGCCAGGAGCTGCGGGTAAGTCCGTCGGTATACCACCAGACTTGTAACGAGGCCCGCTGACTACTGCCTTGGAATGTATTAGGGTTATAAAAGTGTTAACAAATCTCTGAATGGCCCGAGTGTGTTGGGGGAGGGGGGTGCAGTGGGGGCCCTAGCCCGCTATATTTCTCGTTGGTCTCCCAATCCTTAACCATGAAAGTTTGCTATTTATACTGAATCACACTCAGTGGATTTCCTGTCCACAGCTCTCAAATTTACTGCACATTCAAGTTCACTATATTTCATGTGTGCAGCCTGAAGTCATCTAATTAAACAGTTTGCCTCCTTCAATTGTCATAAAGAGAGAGCTGACTAGATTTCTTTGCAGGAGACTCACTTATTGAAGTAGGACGAATCTCATGAGATTTTCTCCAATCCAATACTTTGCCTTAGCTCAAAACAAATCCAAGGTGGTAGGTATCCTTTTAGCCCGGCTATCAGTGCCGCACTGTTTAAGTCTGTTTAATATTGTCAAGGATGGCACTCTGTCAAGAGTGGCACTGGGCCCCCAGGTAGGGTTTGGGTGGCTGTGCTGATGTAAGGTGACAGATAAGTACACACACAGCAGGAAACTCATCAAGAAAGAAAAGTAGGCAACTGTAGTTGTGAACAGAAAGGGGCAGGAAATACAAAGATACAAACAAACTGGATTCCCTCTTGGGGTGTATGCAGATATGGAAAAAGAGTGTTCCACGGACCTTTGGAAACTCCAGCCTTCTGCATGGATTACTATTACAGAGGCCCACTCTGTCTGCTCATGGCTGGGAACAACAGTTGTGGGTGTCTGTTAAACAGAAAACGCGACAAGGGAAGGGGCAGAGGTTGCCTGCTGGAAACCAACAGTCAAGCTCTATACAAAGTATCAACATAAGACACAAGAGAGACAAGAACAGAAATAACCAGGGACAAGGAAGTCTAAGAGAAATCTAGCAGAAGGGAATGAAGGAAGAAACAGTACAATATAAATGGGTAAACTAAAGGGGAGGACAGAGGAGTCAAGGAAGAGAAGGACAAGGATCAAGAACAAGGGGTTTCAAACACGGAAGGGAGCAAGGGCAGCAGCCAGGAAAGAGGGGGGCTGCAAACAAGGAAGCAGGGCTGCAGTAACGGATGGCCCAAGGTGCAGAAAAACTGTAGTGGATTGCAGAGGACTGTAGTAGGCTGAAAGGCAGAGAGTCCAGAGGAGCAGGACTGAGAGCTGTAGTAGGCGGCACACAGAGAGCCCAGAGGAGTAGGGCAGCAAGGAATGAGCCCAAAGGAACAGGGCGTAGAGGCAGAGAGACCCGAGGGTCAGGGTTGAAAGCAGAAGAGCATAGCAGGCTGCAAGGCAGGGAGCCCAGCGGAGCAGAGCAGCAAGGAGCGAGCTCAGAGGAGCAGAGCAACGAGGCAGGGAGCCCGGAAGGCTATGACTGCAGGCAGCGGAGTGTAGCAGGCTGCAAGGCAGGAAGCCCAGAGGAGCAGGGCTGTGAGGCAGGGAGCCCAAAAGGCTAGGGCTGTAGGCAGCGGGGTGTAGCAGGCTGCAAGGCAGGAAGCCCAGAGGAGCAGGGCTATGAGGCAGGGAGCCCAAAAGGCTAGGGCTGTAGGCAGCAGGGTGTAGCAGGCTGCAAGGCAGGAAGCCCAGAGGAGCAGGGCTGTGAGGCAGGGAGCCCAAAAGGCTAGGGCTGTAGGCAGCAGGGTGTAGCAGGCTGCAAGGCAGGAAGCCCAGAGGAGCAGGGCTGTGAGGCAGGGAGCCCAAAGGCTAGGGCTGTAGGCAGCAGGGTGTAGCAGGCTGCAAGGCAGGAAGCCCAGAAAGAGCACTGGAACAAAAGCAGGAAAATGCAGCAGCAGGAACAGCATACAAATTTGAGACAAAAGGCAAAAAGGGGCTGGGAGGACTCTTGATGCAAGAGACTGAGCTCCTGCAGGCATCTGCTTAAATACCGCCCTGCCCTGTACTGAGGCAGGCTAATTGGCAGCACCTGGAGCAGCACACCTGAATACAATCTGCCTCCTCCCTCTCTGGTCCTGAGATGGTGGAAGCAGCACTGATCCCTAGGGCTTCTGGGGATTGTGGTTCCAATGCTGACGAATGGGAATGGCCAGGAATTGATAGCTGTAGCAAGGTGCATTGTGGTACATGTAGTTAGTTGAGTTATATAAGAAGGCACCAAAGTCACGCAAATAGGAATTAAGTACCAAAGTGTGAATAGGGGTTGTTCCAAGAGTATTCTGAAGAAAAATGAATAACAAATAGTCCATGATGGTTGCCAATGTGTGCGCAGGCATGACAAATATGGAAGAGATCGGACCCTCACTGGTTGCTTCGATGGAGAAAAAGTTACAAAAGCAGAAATATATTCTCCCAATGAAAATGGCGCCTGATGGTCGATGTGATGATGGCATTGATGGTGGCTGCGCTTTATGACACATGGTGACATTTCCACCCCAGCGATAAAGAATACGCCTAGGTCATACTCCAGGATCCATCATATTTGAGTAGACTCTCCACCATCCCCATTATCTTGCGAAGCTAAGGTTGGATATATATATCATATTCAGATCATACCAGCTCTTCAGCTTTGTCGACATGGTGTACTCTGAACAAAGGCCTAACTAAGTCCCGGAATCGGAATGTCGCTTTACTAAGAGAGCCCGTATTAAAGAAAGAACTAGCACCTGCATCCTAGACTTCTTTAGAGAAGCTTCTAGGGCAGAAGGGAAAGCATTTGGGATGATGTATTGAAAGCCCCACTTACGGGTCTTCTGATAGGAAAATCTTCTACGTTGTGGGATCTCGGTGTGGAAGATGCTAACACAAGACTTAACTAGCCTTGAAATCAAATCTCATGAAACAGGTTCCAGTAAAGCATTACAAAGAATTCAGACAGTTAGAGCAAAACTTATAATAAGAAAGCTCAACTCACCTTATTGGAGGCAAAAGAAGAACACTAACATTTGGAAATTAAGATAGAAATATGTTAGTATGGCCACTGAAAGTTAAGATCAATTCAAAACATATTAGGTCAATTAAAAGGCAAGACAGCACACAAGTTAAGAGACAATCCCTTAGAATTTAAAACATTCTATACACAACTTTACACTAGAACTCCCCTCTTCCCCAATTCTAAGAGCCTGATAAACAAATTCTAAAGTCCTCCATTTTAAAAGATAGAATAATGTGTTCACCTTGGGCTGCAAAAAACGGATCTATGAGATTATATCACGGCCAAAAACTTTGAATAATAAAGAACACAAACAAAAACACGAACATCCAAATTCGTGCAATAATTATAAGCAAGTTGTAATATATGATTGCCATACAGTATATTTATTACCTTAATAAAATATTTTTATGTATTAGTTACCTTCACTTAAAAACCTCAGTGTTTATGTCAGAAGAGGACTTGACTTCCTTATCCTTTATTAGGAAGTCGCATCAGAAATCTCGTGAGATTTCAGATCAACGAAGTGTATGTTTAAAAGTGTACTGCATACACATTAGAGGACACTGTGGACAACTCCGTAACCCGCAATCCCCTTCTGGAAGATGACACAGTAGAGTGACTGCGGGGGACACCCTCGCAGCCCCCAATCCCCCTTGGAAGTGAACCTGTTGGAGTGACTGTGAGAGACCGAGAGCGAGGTACGAATGCGGAAGAAATGTCATGCAGCGATTTTGCTTACCGAATAGTCACAGTAATAGTGCATGCAAAAATATAAATTCAATGTTTTGGACCTACACACAAAAAAAACAGGGCAGAGACCCTGAGTTCTGCTATTCCTATCGCCGTAGATCGCCGTAGTGCCCTCCTTAACACTGATACCAAGCTATATTCAAATCTCTTTGACCCGATTATACCAATCCTTATAAGGGTCAACGAATCAGGATCTATTTTGGAGTGTCAGGCTGCAGACAGCAGAAGACAGGTTATTGATCTTGGGTACATGATATTAAAGCCTGTCTAGGTTTGCCTCAACGTGAAAAAGGCCTTTGACTGCGTCAAGTAGCCATACCTTAGAGCAGCGACAGAGGTATTTGGAATGGGTGATTAATTAACTAGAGGAGTTTCTGCAGGCTATCACTCTCCCACAGCTGGGGCTTGCTTGGTTAGACATATCGCTGATTCTTTCCCCCGTGTATACAGCATCAGACAGGGCTGCTCTCTATCTCCGCTGCTTTTTGCACTGGCCATGGAAACTCTGGTAGTTAAAACTAGAGAATGAGATGGTATTCACGGCATTCAATATTGCAACAATGTCCATACGCTCACTCTCTCTGCTGGCAATGTGTTACTCACCTTGCAGCTGCCCCATAAGTCTGCCCCAGCATTACTCTCTCCGCAGAAGAAATATGGGGAATCTATTGGTGACAGTCAAATGTTGAACATGACACTTCCTACTGAGGAACCTGCTATCCTGCGAGCAGAGATGCCATTTCATTGGACACCACTCAAGATGAAGTCCTTGGGAATAGGGGTAACATCCAAGAAACAGTCCTTTCATTGGGGTGATTACCCTCCCTTGCTAAAGAGAATCAAGGATGATACGTGTAGTTGAAGAACCCACCACATGTTCCAGCTAGGAATGGTTGCCGCTACTAATATGTCTGTGTTGCCCGGATGTGCTTAATTTTTCCCCAAAAACTAACAGTCTCGTCCCCCGCCCCCACCATTTTTAAAGAACTGCAAAAGAAGATTATGGCTTATACCTGGAAAGGCGTTTTGCATATAATGTTCTGTGGCACTCTTTATCAATCCAAAAATGGAGGAGGATCAGCCTGTCCACATATTCAAACATTCTATCTGGCAACCCATCTGCGTGTGCTGAATGAGCAGGAGAACCTGCATCCATGGAGGAGGATCAGCCTGTCCACATATCCAAACATTCTATCTGGCAACCCATCTGCGTGTGCTGAATGAGCAGGAGAACCTGCATCCATGGAGGAGGATCAGCCTGTCCACATATCCAAACATTCTATCTGGCAACCCATCTGCGTGTGCTGAATGAGCAGGAGAACCTGCATCCATGGAGGAGGATCAGCCTGTCCACATATCCAAACATTCTATCTGGCAACCCATCTGCGTGTGCTGAATGAGCAGGAGAACCTGCATCCATGGAGGAGGATCAGCCTGTCCACATACCCAAACATTCTATCTGGCAACCCATCTGCGTGTGCTGAATGAGCAGGAGAACCTGCATCCATGGAGGAGGATCAGCCTGTCCACATATCCAAACATTCACAGGGTAATTCATGGAATTAATGTGCGCTGAAAAGGGGAGCGCAAGTGTGAAAATCGCAGCGCACACGTGCTAAAGCCGCGCACGCAGCTGTGGTCCAGGACTTTTACGGGGTGGCACACTTCCCCAAAGTGCTAGGTGCCATTGATTGCACCGATGTGGTCTACGTCGTCCCAGGGCCACTGAGCACATCTATCGAAACCGCAAGCACTGGCATTCCATCAACGTGCAGGTTGTATGTGATGCCAAGGGAATCATCACCTCAGTATATGTCAACTGTCCGGGGTCCAGCCATGATAGTTTTATATTCAGAATGTCACCTCTAAACCAGGACCTGGAAGCTGGGAGGCATGGCGACACATGGCTAATTGGTGAGTACAAATGCCTCTGCACATGCATGTATGTCAGACACTGAGAAATGGGAAAACCCAAATAATGACAACCATTATCACCTCCCCAGGAAACAGTGCCTACCCTCTGAGCACCTACATGATGCCGCCAATACGGAACCCCACCACACCACCCCAGGTAAGATACAACACAGTCCATATTGCAACCCGGGGCATAGTGGAGCGCACATTCGGAGTGCTCAAGTCACGTTTTCGCTCCCTTGACCGCTCTGGTGGGCAGCTGCTATATGCACCCCCAGTAGTGTGCAGGGTCATAGTGGCAGCATGTGTCCTGCACAACGTTGCAACCCGGCGGGGCATGCTGGTGGACATGGTGGTGCCCCCACATCCCCAACCACATGCACAGCCGCTGCGCATGGGAGGGGAAAGGGCACGTGGTGAGGCAGCCCGTACCCAGCTTGTGGCAAATCACTTCACCTAAAATCCCACCCCTGCGGAGTGCACACAGGACTGGCACATACCAGCTGACAATCAATGATGATGACAAAAGGGACAGTCGACTGTCACAACCATACCAGCCTGAGATTGTTTTCCTGGAAGTGCTACATTGTGTGCATCCCTAGCTACTTAAACAGACCCAATGCTGTGTCAGTAGAAGGCACACATTCATGCAGCATGAAGGACTACCCCCTTGCAAAATAGTACACCCAAATAGTGGCATGTCACCCAACCCCTCCCTAACCCCATCTCAGCTAACCAACACACCATGGCATGGCATGCAATGTAAAAGCAACCAAATGAATGCACAACACATGACACAAGTGTCACAAAGTGCACCGTCCCAAATGGAAACAGGCCAGATACAATTCCCTCTCACCAATGAAAAAGAAACAGCACACATGAACAAATAGTTACCAGCAAGACAAAACATTAATACAGGACCCAACATTGGCAACGTATGACAGTAAAAAATGAAAGTAGTGCAAGTGTCACAACCTGACAAAGGCAGCACATCGACCCCTTCCAACAACAGTGTGTTGCTGGTAGGAAAATGTGGCAGTGTAATGCATACAACATAAACTGCATCTGCAATGGAGACAGGCTAGTTAAGACATGAAGAAGCTACATGCAAATATGCATAATGGATTGTATGGAATACAATATACAAATCAACCATGCAGTGGAGAAATCATCACCAATCCCCACTAGGGGTGTATACACAGTTTGGACTACAGACTGCCCACACAACTTATGGACGCCCAATGCCTCTGTGTAAGTTACTGCCACTTGGTCACAACCTTGCGAGCCATGGAAAGGGGAAGCAGGAGGGCGTGTGTGTCAGGAACCCAAGTTTCTAACCCAAAGACAGGACAAGCCTGCATTTGGCCAGCTGGAACACACAGTGGATGCCTACGGGAGCCACACAAAGCAACACACTGTGACATGAATGTACAATCTAAAATTAAATAGTTATCAACAAAAAAGGAAATGTAAATTAAAAAAATGAAATTAAAAATTAAAATAAAATGAAAAGTAAAACAAAAAAATCAAATGTAAAATTAAAATGTAAAATACTAATTAAAATGAAAAAATGAAAAAACGAAAAATCAAATGAAAAAGAAAAATTCTAATGAAATATGAAAAGAAAATGAAAATGAAAAGAATAAAATGAAAAAATCAAAAGAAAAAATAAAATTAAAAAATCAAATTCTAATTTAAAATGAAAAATCAGAATCAAATATGAAAAAAGAAAAAGAAAAATGAAAAAATAAAATAAATAAAAATGAAAAATGAAAATAGAAAATGGCCATGTGTCGACCAGAGGGGCACCCGGGAGGGAGGAGGTACAGGGTGCACCCCAACACCCACATGTGTGGAGGTTGAGGAAAAAAAAAAAAGAACCTTTCATGGGCTCATGGCCTGAACGGCTACCCTATAGTGGGAGAACTGCCGTTGCTGTCATCACCCTCTGGTGGTACATTAGAAGGTGTGCGTGATATGGGAGGCAGACCACGCAAAGCCCTGGCATGCTCCTCCATGGCAGCAAGTATGCAGGTCTGAAAGGTTTGGTTCTGCAGGATGATGGTCCAGAGATCCCCATGCAGCACCTCACGGGTAGCATGGACTTCTGCATGCAAGACCTCACGTGATGCCTCGATCTCCGCACGGGTTGCCTGGAGCTCAGCAGAGATTGTGCGTGTTAGCTCCTCCAGCTGCTGTTCTGACCTTGTACTCTAGGACACCTCAAGTGCACCCAGAGTATCTCTGAGGGACATGTGTTCTAATCTCAGGGCATCCCTGTGGGCCTGTGACTCTGCAAATGTGGCTTTGCGCAGAGCCTCCAGTTCAGCCTGTCGGTCCCTGTTGGACGCCAAGGGGGCAGGGTACTAGATGGAATACGTACCCGTGTACTCTAGCAAGGCTGTCTGTGACCACTGGGGGAAGATGCCGGTCACGCAACGCTCAGGCACCCCAAAAACAAAATTTAACGTGCACGCGACCCCCGCGGTAGCCCACGTGCATGGAATTAAAGACCCGCAGTACGCTGTGGCACTCAGAAACACAAAAAAAGCATACACGTGTTAAACGCAGGCTACAATGACCTCTGAATGGGTACGCGACACACAGGGGCAACCACAGTGGAAAAATATGTGTGCCACTCACTGTCTGCCTGGAAAAAGAACGTGAAAAAGATGCGCGTGGGCGCGTTGGCAACACCCCCGCCAAAAGAAGAATTGAACGCTGTCTCAGTAAACAAGGAGTACGCACTGCAACCGTTGTGAAGTAATCTCGTGTGAACCGACAAGAAGTACAACAATCACCCACGCGCTCTCCACAAAAAGCATGTACAAGAAAATGGCGTCCTAAGCGGACCTTTAAACCCTGCCCTCAGAAACGCCGATGCGTGCCACGTCACTTACACGCTTACGCACTAAGGGCCTTTCCTCCAATTACACGCAGTGACACCCGGACGTACTATTTTTGAACATGTGGATTCACTATGCATGTGTGCCGAGGAAAACGTCCGCGCGCATCACGTCACTTACGCGCTTACGCGCTAAGGGCCTTTCCTCCAATTACACGCTGACGTGCTGTTTTTTCACGTGCCAAATCACTCCATATCAAGCGGGCCATGCGACAACACACAGAAGACCACGCTCGTGTCCAGAAGGACATTTTCCTGCACCCCAGAGCCCTGAGCCGACTCCCACCAGCCATCTGCTGCTGCTTGCCTGCCTGCTGGCCAGGTGCCCAGCTATTTGGTGCCTGCACGTCAGCCATCTGCAGGGGTCCAGTTGCTGTGACCACCCCTGCTGGAACAGAAGACTCCCGACTGCAGTTCCATCGCTCCACACCCCAGCACCAGGACCCAGTTGCCCACCCACACCTGCCTCAGGGGTTGCCATGTCGGGGCAAACACCATCAGAGACCACTGGCGATCCCCAGCCAGAGAGGCAGAGGGCTACCAGCTTCACTGCCGGAGAAGTTGGTATCCTGGTGGAGCAAGTCCTGGTGCATTATGATGCCCTCTACGGAAGAACACACGCCGACAAGGATGGACGGGAGAGGATCTGGAAGGGCATCGTGGTTGCCATCAATGTGGAGGGGATGGCAACCGTGATCTACCACATGTCCGTAAGCGCTGGGAGGACTTCAGTTTCAGGACCCTCAAAAAGGCCCAGCGCCTCTTGGAAGGAGCGGGTGCAGTGAGGCGCTGGGTCCACCTTACCACCGACGATATGAGGGTCCTGGAACATATTAACCCAGCGCTTCACCTCCAGGTCCTCGAGAGGCAGACCCATCCGGAGTCGAGCGGTAAGTGTCCATGCATACTTACTGGATGCAGTGCATGTTGAGGTATGCCAGGAGTGTGCAGCTTGGACATATGTCTGAAAAGGCCCATGTATGGATGTGCATGTGCAGGGACATGACTGTGCTGCATGTGAGTCCTGTCATGTGTGATGCACATCGATGGTGTATGTGTTCCAAAGCATGATGCACAACTACATGTGGAGATGCACACATGTTAGCATTTCTGTGTATGTACTATGGCATGGTTGGGGTGTGACACATGGATGCTGGTTCCTTGTGCGTGTGCGACTATGATACGCCATGGATGCATGTAACACAGACATGTAGGAACCCAATTGGCAGATGTGACATAGTTGCCGATGATTGCACTGTGACAGGTGGTGGATATGTACAGATGCATGTCTGTCTGTTGGCGTGTGTGCATGTGTTAGGCACTCCCGATGTTGCTTGTGACATGCCAACCTTCAGATGTTCATGCTGTTGTGTGTGTATGGATGCTGCTGCTTGCTGCACGATTCCTGTTACTTTGTGTGCATGTGTGTGGGTTCAAATGATATGAGTGTTGGGGAGTGTGATGCCATCTGTGAAGTTTGACACTTCCACTCACGTGCAACTGTCATGTCTGTATGCAACCATTGTACATTGCCCTGATGCCTGTGTTCTGTCTCTCCCTGTCTGCAGCGTCGACTGATGAAGAGGGCGGAGACGGTGCTGTGGAGGTCAGCGGCAGGGATCCCATCACCAGCCGGAGATGCAAGGCCCAGCTCTCCTCCCACGTAGTCATATCTTCCGGGAGTGAGGAGTCTGGTGCCTCACCAATGGCCGCAGCTGCCGAGGGTAAGGTCCAAGAGGGGGAGGTTGGAGGTGGATTCCTCGGCAGCAGTAGGGGCAGCTGAGCCCACACATGGGCCTATGGAGGAAGATGGCACGGAGTCATCCAGGTTGGTGGTGGGTTTGGTTGAGGAGGAGGCCATGGAAGGCCCACGCACGGGGCCTGGAGGAGGGATTCCATTGGTGCTAGTGGTGCAGTCCAGGGGCAGGGACAGGAGGCAGCACAGGCTGCCGCAGAGGTGCCTGTGTGTTATCCTATCCCCGATCCTGTGACTGCATCATCCCGCACCAGCAGGGATGCCTTCGTCCAGACCCGTTTTCAGGGAGGGGATGTGCAAACAACAACTGGCCTTCCTCTCCCTGCGGACGTTGCAATCTGTGACCGGGTTGAGCCCGTCGTAGCTGGGGTGGCGTTGCGTCAAATTGGTATTCAGGATGACGTGCAGGGTTCTTGTCTGGACAATGCACGTCGAATACCTCTTTGACCGCGTCAGCCTACTGGGACAGGTCACCAGAGCTGAGTTCTTCTGTGTGCTGGATCTTCTAGTGACCCTCTCCTCAACTGAACCCCCTATACGTCAGCCGTCCTCCATGCCATCTTCCTGGCCAAGTATCACCTGCGCACCCTGTGTAGCTGCCCCTGAGCCAGTGGCCAGGCTGGTGGAGGACACATCCCTGCCACAGTCGGGAGTCGGAGGTCCAGCAGGGATGGCCACCCCAACAACTGGACCCCAGCAAGAGGAGGACGTGCAGGCATCAACAGACAGGGCACATGCACGGCAGCAGCAGGCTCAGGGTGGGAGCCATGATGGCTCAGGGCCATCAACATCACTGGGGCAGGCATCGGCCGGAGGGCAGGAGGACCCTGGATTGGGAGAGTCTTCCATGTGGCAGCGGTTGGGCCAGCAGATAGATGCAGAGCGGCAGTGGGCGGAGGAGGCAAGGCTCACTATAGCCAGGGTGGAGAACTCCATGTGCAGGGCATTGAGGTGGGCTGAGTGCCTCGAGGCAACTCGCAGGGAGTTGGAAGAGGGCATGGCTGCATCCCTGCGAGACCTCAAGGCCAGGGAAGATGCCCGCCTCCGGGACATTCAAGTGGAGTTCGATGATGCCCTGGCCCGGGACACCAATGAGTGAGCTGTCGGACTAGCCCGCCGCCTTTGTATATAGTTATTTAGATTTAGGTTTCATTCGGTTTTTATTTTTATTTGGAGTCCATGGATTTTGCTCCTCCTTTTGTATATAGTTGTATTTTAGATAGGCTTTTAGGTAGGTTTCCTTTTGTTTTGGGATCATGGACCCTTCAGACTTTCATTGTAAATAGTTCTGGACCTGTAAATACTCTTATTTTATTTACCATCCCATGGAGTAAAGGTTTTTTCTGCTTTTCATTTTTGGATTTGTTTCTTTGGACTTTGGCAATGGACCACATGAGTCAGGGCCTGCTGGCAGGTTGCCGACACTGGGGGTGGGGTCGGGTGGGGGACATGAGTCAAGGCCTGCTGGCAGGTTGCTGTCATTGGGGGTGGAGTGGGGGACATGAGTCGGGGCCTGCTGGCAGATTGCCATCACTGGGGGTGGGGTGGGGTGAGGGACATGAGTTGGGGCCTGCTGGCAGGTTGCCGTCACTGGGGGTGGGGTGGGGGACATGAGTCGGGCCTGCTGGCAGGTTGGCGTCACTGGGGGTGGGGGACATGAGGCTCCCATCAGGGCTCCCAAGTGCCTGGTGCCATGTGGGCTGCCTGCGGGTCATGGCCAGGGGTGATGGGTTGCCTGCGGGGCGTGCCCAGGGGAGATGGGCTGCCTGCGGGGCATGCCCAGGGGTGTAGGGTGGTTCACTGTGTTGTGGGCTGCCTGCGGGGCATGGGGAGGGGGAAAGGGGCACACCCGGGAGGGCCCACGCTGCCAAATTGCATGTAAAACTCCCTGCGCACCCCTCGGAATACGCGTACCCCGCTCGGGCCAGTGAAATCGCATGTGAAAATCCATGCACACCCCCGAAACACACGCAGGCAGCCAATCACCCCAGACCATGCCCCGCAGGCAGCCCATCCACCCTCCCCAAGCCCCGCAGGCAGCCCATCCATCCTCCCCATGCCCCACAGGCAGCCCATCACCCCTGAGCATGCCCCGCTGGCAGCCCATCCACCCTCCCCATGCCCCACAGGCAGCCCACACCACAGAGGGGACTTTTTCCATGCAATTTACCTGGTGCGAGTGGGGTACACGTATTCCGAGGGGTGCGCAGGGAGTTTTACACGCGATTTCGCTGGCTCGAGCGGGGTACGCGTATTCCGAGGGGTGTGCTGGGAGTTTTACTCGTGATTTCGCTGGCTCGAGCGAGGTACGTGTATTCCGAGGGGTGCACAGGGAGTTTTACATGCGATTTCGCTGGCGCGAGCGGGGTACGCGTATTCCGAGGGGTCCGCGGGGAGGTTTACACATGATTTCACTGGCGTGAGTGGGCTACGCGTATTCAAGGGGGTGCGTAAGTACATTTTCACGCGTTTTGGTTGCAGTGAGTGGGGTATGCGTAGTTTTTCATGCGATTACAGTGTAGCGGGCCTGTAAACTGGCCCAGGGTTAGCGTGGCCCTTTGCACCATATTGGAGATTACGATGGCTTTTCCTTGCGCAAGGGGCGTTCTTGGCGGCGTAAATGGCGCGGTAGGATGTTCGCCGCGCCACGGCTGAAAATGGCTTGGGAAATCCATGAATACGCGGTGCGCCAGAATGCTGTTTAGCGCACACGGCTGGCGCACGCTGGTGCACGCTCCCTCTCTGCACCAGCCGCGTGCGCTGCTTCTCCACCGAATTCTATGAATTACCCCCTTAATGAGGAAGAGCCACGAAACTGAATTAGGCGCAACTGAAGTAAAAAACCAATTGTGAAGCACACATATTCCAACCTGTAGTTATAATGATGCACACATGCATGCCCTTGAGTGGATTCCGGCCCAGGGGGACAGAGCCTGAAAGTTTAAAGGCATTAAAGAGGGCAGGGACATGGATGCTCTGAGTCAGAGCAGGAGAGAGCAGGCTGTAGAGAAGGAGATGTTGAAGAGGAGTGCAGAAGTGGAGTGGCAGAACATCAGTAGGTCGAAGGAGGAGTTCAAAGGGGGGGATGGAAGAATATCAGTGACTGGCGTAACACAAAATGTGGGGGGCCCCCAGCAAGCCCTGCTGAGGGGCTCCCGCCGCCAATGGGCCCCCATGGCTGGGCATGGGCCCCTTTGCACAGCATGGACTGTGGGCGCCCCTGTTATGCCAGTGGTATCACTAGAGAAAAGGAAGAGTTTGGGGGCTGGAGGAACATCCAAGTCAGCAAGAAGGAGTTGCAGGAAAGTACTCCAGTGGAGCACCAGCCAGAGACGAGTTGGAGAGAGTGGGAAAAGGGGGATAAACTGCAAGGGGGAGGTGGCAGTGGGTGGAGAGGAGGGGATGTGAACGATCGTGGGAGGCAGCAGACCATGAGGGGGGTGGAAGAGTGGGGGTGTGTTAGGCAGAAACCTGTGCAGTTCCCTTAGGGACCACTGCAAAAGATTTAGGACTACAGGTGGTTGGCAGTAAACCCAATTGGTAGCAGTCTGTACCACCCAGATTTACCTGGTAGCTGTAGCTGAGCAGCCAGCCTTCTCTCAAGAAGAGTTAGACAGTATATAGAGTGTACACAATAGGTACAGAGATACAGTAGCACAAGCAAACACTAACCAGAGCTTTGGTGTAAAAGTATAGAATTATTTATTTAAAGACACACTTGTAAATTACACTAGCACAAAGAGGTAAGTAAATTCAACACACAGTCACTATTATATATATATACAACACTAATACTTATTAGACAAGTCTTAATGAGAAACACCACTCATTTTCAGACAGAGGTGAGCGCTTAACATAAGATGGCACTCTAATAAGTTATTAAAAAGGGAGGGAAAAAGGCAGAGTTATGAAAGCACACAAATTTCAATACTTTTCAAAGAACCACAGTGAGGCAGGTTAGGCAAAGTCTACTGGAGAGCAAGGAAGTTCAAATGCCAGGCCCACTCTTAGAGAGAGCAAGCAAAATGTGTCCAGGATCACACAGTGGGGCTATGCCCAATGAGTCTTTGTAGAAAGTTCACAAAAGATTGAGATCAAGTCAGGAAAAGTTAGTTAACAGGTCCCAGGCTAACCCAGGTTAGAAAGTCGAGGATTTACTGTCACCCCGAACGATCTGTCACAAGGGAAGCCAGGCGGGACACAGTACCTGAAAGTGGGAAGAACGCTCCAGCGGGGGCAGTTGTTCCTGGCAGCGGTTGCAAGTTGGTGATTCGTCCAGAGGAAGAGGAGGCCTCGACGTGGAGGAAAGCTGAAGGTT
The DNA here is from genome assembly GCF_040938575.1 of Ambystoma mexicanum. Lineage (NCBI taxonomy): Eukaryota > Metazoa > Chordata > Amphibia > Caudata > Ambystomatidae > Ambystoma > Ambystoma mexicanum. Next base: position 35,790,713 of record NC_090940.1, on the reverse strand, counting down.
GTTGTGCTGCCAGGGAAGAAACCAGCCGCGGAGTTTCCCGGTTACAAGGTACCACCCTTTTCTTCGCGGTAGTGGTAAACCGTGGTATTCCGGTTGCCAGGGTGCTTGGCACGGGCAAGGCGGCCACGAGATGGTCCAGGAAGGTGAAAAGACGGGCAAACTGGTTATCCCCACCAGTCAAAGGAAGAAGACTCTCCGGGCTGGAGATCTCCTCTGTCGTCGGGAAAAGTGGTGAGACGGTTCAGCAGGGCTCCATCGGTGGTGTCGTCGTTACAGGTCGGCTCGGCTTCTCCCTCCTCGGATTCTTTATTTCCTGTGGCGACTTCTGAAGTTCCAGTCCCCAAAGCCCTGCTTTTATGCAGAAAACCCCCATTCATTCAGCCTAGCTGTCACTCAAACATGCTAAGTGGTGAGCTGGGCGGCTCACCACTTGGGCCAATCACACAAGACTGGGACTTGAGTTGCCGAGGCAACTCAGTCCAGGGTGCCTAAACCCCCTCCTACACCCCCTGTGGTACCCAGACAGAGTGGCACCACTTTTGGAGGCTTCTGTGGAGAAGCCCGCCAAAAAGTGTAACAAAGGGCTCGACTTGGGTTGGAGTCACAGAAGCGAACACAAACGCCATTTTGGAACCAAGTTTCGGCAGAAATTACTAACCAGTGAATTTATATTAATTTAATAAACCGGCGGTATGTTCGAGGCTATATTAAAAAGTGGTAGCCTCGAACAATGGGAAAATCCCATAGGAATATATTTGTGGTCGAATATAAAAAGTAGTATCCACTGCCACCAGCCAAAACTCGGTCGGGGGGACTGGACAGTGCCGCCTCAAACAACAGACCCCGGGGCAATTGAATTGCCCCGACCAGTACGTCCACAATGGGATGGTTTGTACTGGTTCTGTTCACAATTTGAGACTAGTAAAGCCAATGGTGACTTTACATGCCCCGGGAGACAGCAGTCAGTCCCAGGGTATGGAGTCTATGTTTGGGGGTCGCTACGACACCCCTGGGTTACGGCACAGAGGGTGCTGTGTAAACCACATAGCAAAGACACATGAAGCCCTATGGGGTAAAGGACCCCATAGCCCATAGAACACATACAAAGTCAAAGGAACACCTCAAATCATGTCTCAGAGTGGGAGAAAAAGAGTCTCACTCTTAGCAGGAGAAAAAAATAAACCCCAAAAATCCAGCAAAGCTGCTGGGGGACTCACTAGGTTTGGGAAATTAGCCTTTACAGAGAATTCTCCCTAACAGGGTGCAAGCACGTGGCAAGGTGCCAATAGGGACAATATACATAAGGGAAACCCCAACTGCAGGGTACCTGGGCTTAAACAGAACATTCTTACCTGGACCTGGATGCGAATCAAATGTATATTTGGGTATTTAGTGGTGCTCACAACACGAGGTGATTTAGGAACCTTACTGTATTCCTTTAGTATTTTTGTCACGTTTACGATGTATACAAAATTGCAATTCTTTGACCTTTGCTTTGAATAGCAAAACATAAACAAAAAGAAATAACCAATAAAATGGAATAAGATTGGCCACTAAGAGTCCTGAAATGTGTTTTGCCATTCAGTGCAGTAGGAACAGATGCAATTTGAGAATTGGAGAATAAATGTTGGGTACATGTGTGTAAGAAGGTGTAAATAAGGTGCAGGAGGTGGGAGGAAGCAGATTAGGGATAAGAGATCCCCCTTATGAATTAGCATGCAGGGGACCATCAAAGAAGCGAGAGAGGGTGGCTTGGTAGGCAACAGTGCCAGGACTCTAAGAGAGGCAGGTTGTCAAACGCCCAGTGGGAGCTCCAAGGAAGCCCTTAACCTCTGGAATCTGTGGGTCCTTTTCTCAGGGTCGCTCGAGACAGTGTAGTGAACAGCTACGCTTTGGACACGGCCGGAGGGTGAGGTGCAGTTCTCACGCTTCGTACTCAAGCAGCCAGAGATTCACCAAGGAGCTGCAGAAAGCTACACACTGTCATGCCGAAGACACCCTGAGTGCCCTGAGGAGCAGAGGCAGCGTTCCTAGAGACTCAAGTAGAGGGTATTGGTCTCTTTAAATAATCAAGAGATGCCCTGAGAGTTATTTCTGTTTGCTTACTATTTCGTCTATTTCCGTTCTCTGAGAACCAGTCCTTGTTCCTGAGAATCGACTGGTGCTCACTTTGAAGGGAGTTTCTAGAGACTGGTGCCAAGGGACTGCTTAATCTGTAGAAGCAAGTGCTATCCTGACCAGTTAGGAGGACCCAAAGGGCATCCATGCCAAGCTTAAAGAGCAAGTGGGCGCAAACTCTGAGCCACGGCCATGGGAGGGTCTACCCATAATTGCTAAAGGAGAAGAGATCTGCTTTATGCTGGGCCTTTTATCCCTTGAATTCTCCTCTATGCGGAATGCTGACTGGAAAACCCTAGTAAAACTTAACATGAGAAGGCATGACTTCCTGTGTTGGGCTGTGTGTTCTCGCCCACACTTCATGATGGAGGTCAGCTTCACATTACCCAGTCTATCCCCCAGGAAGTGCAATGATAGCCTCCTGGCTGTATGGCCAGCTTTAACTCCTGCAGACATGTCCCCCATGTCCCTCTCCACTTGAAGACCCGCAGGGTGATTGCCCAGGAACTTCCCGCTACCATAGAAGAACATTTATTCAGAATAACATAACTCTTCCAAGTTGGAACCCAAGAGAGAACCAGCCAAGTGGCCTTACACAGACTCGGAGGAGTCGTCAATATGTCTACATTATGGCAGTATCCTGAAAGAGGGAGGCGGAGGAGCCCCATAAGCAAGGGAGGGGTTTCTCACTTATAAGGAAGACCATTATCCCACATAAAATGAGCTGTTCATCCTCTCGTTCCCCTAAAGGCTTGTGAGTAAAACGGATTGGCACCTTGCTGTTTTGAGGCGGCGCCAAAGAAATACTGGCCATGGGTACTGTAACTCTCTTACAGAACACGTAAATACTCCTGATGCCAGCAGCTGTGTCTAAGCCTCATTATGTTACTAATGCAAAGTGGTGTCAGAGGTGGGATTTCCTGGGCTTGGAGGAGCCCCCAACCAAACCCACACTTGAGCAGATATTGCAGTATTGGGGAAAAGTACAAAAGGCTATTACAGGTGTTGACATGGTCCACCAGGGAACTGATGATCAAGGCCTACATTGATGCCCAGCCACAGCGAGCAGAGAGCCTTGGGATAAGCGGCTGCTGCCTCTGCTGAAACACACCTGAAATCACCTACCCACGATCACTCGCGGAATTCTTGTAGCGAGATGATCCTACCGTCTGTTTTGTCACCTTTGAGAGGGTTGTGGATCAGGTTGGATGGTGCCAGGAACATTGGGCGTACTGCATTACCATATATTATCTAGCAAGCTAGATACAGCCTCTCAAATTGGCCAATCTGGCAGGATTGACCCTGTATCCAGAGGTGAAGAAGATGCTGCCCGAACGCCTCCATCTTGAGCCTGACTAGAGTCAACTTGAAGCTCGGCAGAAAGGCTGGGGCATGGGGACACACCACCAGCACCTGTCTACTGAGTGGGGCATGGTGACACACCTCCACCACCTGTCTACTGAGTGGGGCATGGTGACACACCACCAGCACCTGTCTACTGAGTGGGGCATGGTGACACACCTCCACCACCTGTCTACTGAGTGGGGCATGGTGACACACCTCCACCACCTGTCTACTGAGTGGGGCATGGTGACACACCTCCACCACCTGTCTACTGAGTGGGGCATGGTGACACACCTCTGACACACCTCCACCACCTGTCTACTGAGTGGGGCATGGTGACACACCTCCACCACCTGTCCACTGAGTGGGGCATGGTGACACACCTCCACCACCTGTCTACTGAGTGGGGCATGGTGACACACCTCCACCACCTGTCTACTGAGTGGGGCATGGTGACACACCTCCACCACCTGTCTACTGAGTGGGGCATGGTGACACACCTCCACCACCTGTCTACTGAGTGGGTCATTGCGACACACCTTCACCACCTGTATACTGATTCACCACCTGTATACTGAGGGAAAGGTGCATGTGAGGGGCGGCTGCAGCTAAATGCACATTGCATGGAGTGCACTCTGGAACTCTTTTGCGTAGTACCATGAAGCACTTTCACCGTTTGCGCAGGTGTGAATTGGAAAGCCTTTTCATAACACCAACCTTGAGGCTGCTGGTCTGGCCACTGCTTTCAAGAGGGCACCGGCGGGCAAAACAACACTTCCTGTTTCCTCCAGACCCAAGCCGTAGATGCCATTTGTGGAACGGAGAAGAGCCCCAGGCAAAAGAACTTTCCTGCATCCCTAAATCTGGTAGACGCGGAGGATCGGAATGCAGGACAATGCCGCCGTGCATCGCTTGAAGTGTGAAAAGCGGAGGGCGTGTTGTTCCACTATGCCCCCATCAGGCTCGCAAAGACTAAACTGAGAGAAAGGAGGTGGCAGAAGCAGGGAGAGGCCTGGTACAGCACTCCCAGTACTCGCGATACCGGGCTGCAATAAAGGCTAATGGAGGGGCGAGGACAGCTTTGGTGGATATTGGAGGTGTACCCATACAGCTCTCTGCACAGTTCCCTGGGGTAGTTCCCCGTGCATCCGTCGGGGCCATTCCGTGCATCTATGCCGATGTGGAGCAGTACCCCACTCTTCCAGTACTGCACCGGCTGCTTTAGCTCCTGGGCGACGAGTGGCGGGCCTTTGCTGCTCCACTTGCTTTCTACCATGATTGGGCCCTGCGGCCATTGCAGGGTGCAGGCATCTGACACCCGCGTCTAGGGCGCAAGAAAAGAAAACAACAAGAGTTTGATGCCGAGCCTGGTGCCATTGTCGCAAAGGCATGGTACAAACATCTAAACCAAGAGTCCGGACATTGCACATAGGAAGGGCAAACCCAACCGCATCCATGGTTTCTTGAGGAGCAGAGTCCGCTCTAGCAAGCAGATCATAATGATTCCAGAGCAGGTGGGAACCAGCAGCCATTGGGTCCCCGAGGCCTGACTCACCAAGACCTCCAGAGCAGGTGGGAACCAGCAGCCATTGGGTCCCTGAGGCCTGAATCACCAAGACCATCAGAGCAGGTCGGAACCAGCAGCCGTTGGGTCCCCGAGGCCTGAATCACCAAGACCTCCAGAGCAGGTGGGAACCAGCAGCCGTTGGGTCCCGGAGCCTGAATCACCAAGACCTCCAGAGCAGGTGGGAACCAGCAGCCATTGGGTCCCCGAGGCCTGAATCACCAAGACCTCCAGAGCAGGTGGGAACCAGCAGCCGTTGGGTCCCCGAGGCCTGAATCACCAAGACCTCCAGAGCAGGTGGGAACCAGCAGCCGTTGGGTTCCCGAGGCCTGAATCACCAAGACCTCCAGAGCAGGTGGGAACCAGCAGCCGTTGGGTCCCCGGGGCCTGAATCACCAAGACCTCCAGAGCAGGTGGGAACCAGTAGCCGTTGGGTCCCGGGGCCTGAATCACCAAGACCTCCAGAGCAGGTGGGAACCAGCAGCCGTTGGGTTCCCTGCGGTCTGAATCGCCAAGACCTCCAGAGCAGGTGGGAACCAGCAGCCGTTGGGTTCCCTGCGGCCTGAATCACCAAGACCTCCAGCGCAGGTGGGAACCAGCAGCCGTTGGGTCCCCGAGGCCTGAATCACCAAGACCTCCAGAGCAGGTGGGAACCAGTAGCCGTTGGGTCCCGGGGCCTGAATCACCAAGACCTCCAGAGCAGGTGGGAACCACCAGCCGTTGGGTCCCCGAGGCCTGAATCACCAAGACCTCCAGAGCAGGTGGGAACCAGCAGCCGTTGGGTCCCCGAGGCCTGAATCACCAAGACCTCCAGAGCAGGTGGGAACCAGCAGCCGTTGGGTCACCGAGGCCTGAATCACCAAGACCTCCAGAGCAGGTGGGAACCAGCAGCCGTTGGGTCCCCGAGGCCTGAATCACCAAGACCTCCAGAGCAGGTGGGAACCAGCAGCCGTTGGGTCCCCGAGGCCTGAAACACCAAGACCTCCAGAGCAGGTGGGAACCAGCAGCCGTTGGGTCCCCGAGGCCTGAATCACCAAGACCTCCAGAGCAGATGGGAACCAGCAGCCGTTGGGTCCCCGAGGCCTGAATCACCAAGACCTCCAGAGCAGGTGGGAACCACCAGCCGTTGGGTCCCCGAGGCCTGAATCACCAAGACCTCCAGAGCAGGTGGGAACCACCAGCCGTTGGGTCCCCGAGGCCTGAATCACCAAGACCTCCAGAGCAGGTGGGAACCAGCAGCCGTTGGGTCCCCGGCTCACCAAGACCTCCAGAGCAGGTGGGAACCAGCAGCCGTTGGGTCCCCGAGGCCTGAATCACCAAGACCTCCAGAGCAAGTGCGAACCAGCAGCCGTTGGGTCCCTGAGGCCTGAATCACCAAGACCATCAGAGCAGGTGCGAACCAGCAGCCGTTGGGTCCCGGAGCCTGAATCACCAAGACCTCCAGAGCAGGTGGGAACCAGCAGCCGTTGGGTCCCCGAGGCCTGAATCACCAAGACCTCCAGAGCAGGTGGGAACCAGCAGCCGTTGGGTCCCCGAGGCCTGAATCACCAAGACCTGGAGCTGCTGAAGGTACCACCAGAGGAAAGTCTGGCCATGGCGCTCATAAAGCCTCCCGGGAGCAGCAGAAGTAACCTTGTCTCATAGCTTCCCTTCTGCCCCGCCCCCACCAGCCCGCACAGGAAACATCTTCACATGACCGTCTTGCCCCCGTCAGAACTGATCATGCCGGCCTAGCTGATCACTGGAGCTCACTTGAACTTAAGGTTGGGCGGGAGGGGTGCAGTGTTGGCCAGAGGAGAGGTGCAGAGCTATCGTGACTGCATGACATTTATTTTGTGTCGCCTTATTTTTATTATTTGAAAGAGATGTTTGATGTGAGAGAAACTTTTCATGTACGTGTTATTATTATATCTGTAAGGTTCGAGTGAATATATTGGCAACTGATTATCGACTGTTTGTAATTCTAATTATGAATGCATTAATTATGAGGATTTTAAGTAGTGGTATGTTAAGGTTTCAAGTGAAACAAATTAGCATTAATTGAAAAACAGAAGAAAAAAATAAGTCGCTGGTACTAGGTTGGCATTTCCGCCTGTGCCCCCTCCACTCAAACCTTCTCCTGCCCTTCAACAGCAAAGGCGACCCAAGACCTGCTGCCCATCTGGGCTACGGGATCTCCAGCATGATTTCAAACCTTTAAGTGGTTTTATTTATTTTATTTTGTTCCTATAACATAGAGCTGGCACATGTGTGGCACATGTGTGCACTGTACAATAAGTCATGAACAATGTTGACTATGCAAAGAACATCAGATGAACTATTTTAGCTTGAAAGACAACGCAAATAATTTGGTACAGTCAGTCTGGCTCCCCACGCTTCAGTTTTAGGGGTGCAACTGCATCATAAACCCTCCAGATCCCCCTGTGGGTTCACCAGGGCACCAGTGACCCCATGAATAGATGAGACAGCGGGAGGGCACCCGACGGGATCCCCCACCCTGAACCAATACTAAGCACCCTCTAACCACAGCACCACACCCCTGATACGCTCCATGCCAAACAATGCCCATTACTTCAAAGCACACGCTTGTGTGTGACTGGGCCACCACACAAACCCACACTTGACACCAAAAAGGCCTCACGACTTACACTGGCAAACTGCACACCCGGTATCCCGCATCACTGCCCGGAAGCGCACCACCTGCACCCAGGAGCGCATGGCAGAAACACTTGGAAGCTTGCCATGCACATAGAACATGCACCTGTCCCCTCTGCACAGAACAACACAGCAGCAACGGCATCTTTGGCCCGCTAGATGCCTTAAACTACAACGCTCATCAGCCCTAACCAGTATTATTAATCGTGAGGGGCCATGAGAGTCGCAGACCCCTGTCAGGTCGAATCCTACTAACGTCCCAACTGTAGTGCTGCCCCCTTAAGGGATGCGCATGTGGCGGCGTGACGTTGCACGCTGCTGCGTGCATTATAAATAAAGGGGGTGTTCCCGGCCGTGAGAGTGCGACCGGGGAGCCCGAGCTGAACAGACGTGTGTGCCTGAGTCTGTGGGGTTGGGGGCTCACGGGAACCGCCTAATGGGTCATGGAGAGACCCCCAACAGTGGTGACGAGGTTGGTGCGTTGCCCGGGCCTGGCGGTGATGTAAATTTCAATTTTAGATCCGGATCGGATTACTGCATGAAATTCGTTCCACGCTGTAGGCCGAGCAGACGCCACGCGGCGAGCGGCTATTTTGAATCCCAGGCAGGGAATACTCACGGGGCTCCGGTAGGGCCAGTGCAGGGCATCCATGGCTAATTTTTTGAACATTTGATAGCGGGCAGCTGTACTTGCCCACACATGCCCAGATTTTGAATTTTTTAAAATATTTGGGTGAGTTACGTCGAGTGAAGGCGAGGAAAAGGGGGAAAGATGCCACGGCCTGCTTAACCCTTACACCTCCCTGGCTCAATTTTTGGGACATCCATGCTGGGTCACAGCATCCTGCAGCTGAGGACTTCCATCTTTGTTGTCAACTTCATCATCATGCCCAGCTGCTGTGTATGTGTGTGAGGCACACTGTTGATCTGGAGATCTTCTGCTACCCATCATCATCATCATCATCAGGTCTGGACTTGTGCATCCTGTGTGTCTGGACTGGTGCACTCCAAGGCCCCTGGTGGGGACTGTGTTGGTGGGGTGAGTTGCGGCCCCAAGTTCACGCTGGTGGTGCCTGTGCGTTCTAGCCCATGAATGCGCCTGGTGACCAGGATGGTGGGTAGCCACAGACCTACAGCAGCCTCAAGCCCAGCTACAGCCTCAAGCTCATCCCCAGCCTGCGGCACAGCCTCAAGCCCAGCCACAGCCTCAAGCTCACCCCCAGCCTGTGGCACAGCCTCAAGCTCAGCCACAGCCTCAAGCCCAGCCTGTGGCACAACCTGTCATGCTGCAGGCCCCTCCAGTCATGGCACAGATGCGGTCCCTGCGGCGTTACAGCCTATTCCGGAGTTCAATGTCTCAGGCCCCCCATCCAGCCAGGGGCCCAGGTGGAAGCGGTGGGTGGACCGTTTGGACATGTACTTCAGGGCCACTATGGAGAGGGGATGATGACAGCAAACTGGCGACCCTGCTGTATGCGGCTGGACCTGCAGTGCAAGAAATCTTCGAGTACCTCCAGCCAGCTAATGCCTCCTATGCGGCAGCAAAGACTACTCTTCAAGGTCACTTTTTGCCTCTCGCCAATGCTGATTATGAAAGGTTCGTAATGCTGTCAGCATGGCAGAAGGAGGACGAGATGCTGGACACCTTCTATGGGCGTCTCAGACGCCTGCCCTTGGCATGTGCCTGGGGTGATGCGAAGGACATGATTAGGACTATGCTGATTCAGGCCTGTTCGTCAGGAAAACTGAGACGGCAGGTGCTGAGAGAACCAGGCACTACACTTGCCCGCATCCTTGAACTGGGGCGTTGCCATGAGGTGTCGGAGGCCCGGGCGTCCAGGATGGAAGCTGGATCGCGCCCGGTGAAGACGGAAGAGGTATGTGCCATGTGGCGGGGTGACAGAGGTGTCAGAAGACCCAGTACCAGCCTCTGTGACAGGGGCGGGAGAGCTGGCGAGTCGTGCCAGAAGTGTGGATATGACTTGCCCCATCCTGCTGAGTGCCCAGCGGCGGGGGAACTTGCAGGAGGTGTGGTCTGGTGGATCACTATTCCTGCGTGTGTAAGGCGGCCCTACCAGTGATGGTGCCCAGAGGCCCAGTTCGGTCGGGGTTCATCTGTCAAAATCACCCCCGAACGGGGCCAGGTCGACCAGGGCGAAGAGGGTGCCCGCGCCGAAGAAGAGGAGGAGGAAGAGGAGGAGAACATTTTCTTCGTGTCCAGTGTGGGGGCTCTCAAGTCAAAAAACAGACGTCAACCAAGGTGTGTAGTGAAAGTGAACAAGTCGCCTGTCCCGGTGCCCGTGGACACGGGGGCATCGGTCAACGTGATGGCCCATGGACACTACGATGCAATGGACACACCACCCAAACTGGTCAGCCCGAAGGCCCGCATCTTTGCTTTCGGTGGGTGGGAACCAATTCCCCTGGACGGCGCTTTTGTGGCAAAGGTGGAGCATGACAGCTCAAAGATCACGGCCAGCTTCTATGTCACATCGGTGAGCACAAATACCCTCCTGAGTTGTGGTGCGGCGGAGGCCTTAGGCATCGTCAGCTTTGCCTACTCTGTATATATTGAGGACATACATGATCTGCTGGATAAATACTCCGCCTTGTTCCAAGGAATTGGCCAAATGGCCGGTGACCCGGTGAGGCTGCACATTGACGAGTCTGTGCAGCCCATAGACCTAAAACATCGGAGGGTGCCGTTCCATCTCTGGGAGCAGGTGGACAAGGAATTGGACAATCTAGTGAATCTAGATATTATCGAGAAGGTTGAGGATCCCACACCATGGGTCTCACCAATCTCGGTGGCAAGGAAGCCGAAGTAACCCGACTCCGTCGGAATATGCGTCGACATGAGGCTACACAACGAGGCCATTAAAAGGGAGAGACATTTGACCCCAACCATCGACGACATCATCGCGGAGGTACAAGGTGCTCGCTTCTTTTCTAAGTTGGACCTTTGGGCCGGCTACCACCAAGTCGTCCTGCACCCAGAGTCAAGATACATAACCACATTCACCACTCATCATGGACTCTATAGGTACAAGAGACTCAGTTTTGGCGTGTCATCGGCAGCAGAGGTGTTTCAAAACATCATTAGAGGTGCCCTCGCTGACCTGGATGGAGTCTTAAACATTAGTGACGACATCCTAGTGTTTGCCAAGACTGAGGTAAACCATCTGCGCAAGTTGGCCAGGACTTTTCAGAGACTGCAATCACTGGGCCTCACGCTCCACAGGGAGAAGTGCGAGTTTTTGCGCCCGACCATCGAATTCTTTGGATTTGTGTTCAAGGAAGGAGGTGTGTCGCCAAATCTGAGGAAAGTGCAGGACATTAAGAAGGCCCAAACCTGAGTCTGTGTCGGATGTGAGGAGTTTTCCCAGTATGGTAACGTACTGTGGTCGATTAATACAGAACCTAACGTCCAGATCAGAACCCCTGAGGGCCCTCACAAACAAAGAAACAACCTGGGACTGGGGCCCTTTCGAACAGGCAGCGTTCGAAGACATCAAGAGCGCCCTCACGGCTGAGGACACCATGGTGTTCTTTGACCCCACCCTTCTGTCGGAAATCATTGTGGACGCCAGCCCATTCGGCCTAGGGGCCGTGTTGACGCAAATTGATCAGGATGGAGGTGTTCGCCCAGTGGCCTACGCCAGCAAGGTGCTGTCTGACACCGAGCAGCGTTACTCGCAGGTAGAGCACGAGGCCCTAGCAGTACTGTGGGGGTGCAGGCACTTCAGGCTTTACGTCCTGGGCCGTCCGGTGACTGTCATGACGGGCCACAAACCCCTGCTGCCCATACTGGCGGGGTCCTCGTCCAAACCACCGGTGAGGGTTGAGCGATGGATGCTTGCCCTCCTCGAGTGTGATGTCACCCTAGTGTACAGGCCTGGTGTGAACAATCCGGTGGACTATCTGTCCAGGCATTCCGGTGTGAACAGCAAGGAGGAGCACGACACGTGTGCCGAGGAAGCGGATGACCACGTTCGCATGGTGGTTGAAGCGGCAACCCCCAACGCCATGCCCCTCGAAGACCTGGAGGCAGCGGCAGCTCAGGATGAGTCTTTTCAAATACTGAAGCACGCGATGCAGCAGGGCTCATGGAAGACAGTGCTGGAGTCCCTGGCCGGGCGCACGCAAGAAGCCAATGTGGGGCTAGAACAACTGTGGAAGGTGAGGGAAGAGCTTTCGTTCTCGGCATCTGACCTCCTTTCAAGGGGTGACCAGACTGTCGTACCCCAAGCCAAGATCAAAGAGGTGATCACTCTGGCCCACCATGGACAGCAAGGCGACGCCAAGACCAAGGCCCCGCTACGACTCAAAGTGTGGTTCCCTAAGCTGGAACGGAGGGTCGATGACTTTGTTGCTGCATGTGTATGGTGCCAGGTGGTGTCTAGATATCAGCCTGCAGGCAGGAGGCCCCAGAACAGTGTCTAGACTACCATCCACTTTAGAGTGCTGTCTAGATAAGCATTTACCCCCAGTGTGCTGTCTAGATATCAGCCTGCGGGCAGGAGGCCCCAGAACACTATCTAGACTAGCATCCACTGTAGAGTGCTGTCTAGAGAAGAATGTACCCCCAGAGTGCTGTCTAGATTAGCATTTAGTCCAGATTGCTCTATGCAGATCACACTTCAGCCAGAAGGCCCAGGGTGCTGTGGAGAGATCCGCCCGCAGACTGCAGTGTAGACGTCAGGCCATGCAGGGAGGATCCCCAGAGTGCTGTGTAGATATCAGCCTGCAGGCAGGAGGCCCCAGAACACTGTCTAGACTAGCAGCCACTCTAGAGTGATGTCTAGATAAGCATGTACCCCTAGAGTGCTGTGTAGATATCAGCCTGCAGGCAGGAGGCCCCAGAAAACTGTCTAGACTAGCATCTATTCTAGAGTGCTATCTATGTAAGCATTTACCCCAGAGTGCTGTATAGATATCAGCCTGCAAGCAGGAGGCCCCAGAACACTGTCTAGATTATCATCCATCTCTAGAGTGCTGTCTAGATAAGCATGTACCCCCAGAGTGCTCTCTAGATATCAGCCTGCGGGCAGGAGGCCCCAGAACACTATCTAGACTAGCATCCACTGTAGAGTGCTGTCTAGATAAGCATTTACCCCCAGTGTGCTGCATAGACATCAGCCTGTAGGCAGGAGGCCCCAGAACACTGTCTAGACTAGCATCCACTCTAGAGTGCTGTCTAGATAACCATTTATCCCCAGAGGGCTCTATAGATATCAGCTGGCAGGCAGGAGGCCCAGAACACTATCTAGACTAGCATCCACTCTAGAGTGCTGTCTAGATACCCCCAGAGTGCTGTATAGATATCCGCCTGCAGGCAGGAGGCCCCAGAACACTGTCTAGATTAGCATCCACTCTAGAGTGCTGTCTAGATAAGCATTTACCCCCAGAGTGCTGTATAGATATCAGCCTGCAGACAGGAGGCCCCAGAACACTGTCTAGATTAGCATCCACTCTAGAGTGCTGTCTAGATAAGCATTTACCCCAGTGTGCTGTATAGATATCAGCTGGCAGGCAGGTGGCCCCAGACACTATCTAGACTAGCATCCACTCTAGAGTGCTATCTAGATAAGCATGTACCCCCAGTGTGCTGTATAGATATCAGCCGGCAGGCAGGAGGCCCCAGAACACTGTCTAGATTAGCATCCACTCTAGAGTGCTGTCTAGATAAGCATTTACCCCCAGAGTGCTGTATAGATATCAGCTGGCAGGCAGGAGGCCCCAGAACACTATCTAGACTAGCATCAGCTCTAGAGTGCTATATAGATAAGCATGTACCCCTAGTGTGCTGTATAGATATCGGCCGGCAGGCAGGAGACCCCAGAACACTGTCTAGATTAGCATCCACTCTAGAGTGCTGTCTAGCTATGCATGTACCCCCCAGAGTGCTATGTAGATATCCGCCTGCAGGCAGGAGGCCCCAGAACAGTGTCTAGACTAGCACCAACTCTAGAGTGCTGTCTAGATAAGCATTTACCCCCAGTGTACTGTATAGATATCAGCCTGCAGGCAGGAGGCCCCAGAACACTGTCTAGATTAGCATCCACTCTAGAGTGCTGTCTGAATAAGCTTTTACCCCCAGTGTGCTGTATAGATATCAGCCTGCAAGCAGGAGGCCCCAGAACACTGTCTAGATTAGCATTCACTCTACAGTGCTGTCTAGATAAGCATTTACCCCAGAGGGCTTTATAGATATCAGCTGGCAGGCAGGAGTCCCCAGAACACTATCTAGACTAGCATCCACTCTAGATTGCTGTCTAGAAAAGCATGTACCCCCAGAGGGCTGTATAGATATCAGCTGGCAGGCAGGAGGCCCCAGAACACTATCTAGACTAGCATCCACTCTAGAGTGCTGTCTAGATAAGCATGTACCCCCAGTGTGCTGTATAGATATCAGCCTGCAGGCAGGAGACCCCAGAACACTGTCTAGATTAGCATCCACTCTAGAGTGCTGTCTAGATATGCATGTACCCCCCAGAGTGCTATGTAAATATCAGCCTGCAGGCAGGAGGCCCCAGAACAGTGTCTAGACTAGCATCCACTCTAGAGTGCTGTCTAGATAAGCATTTACCCCCAGAGGGCTGTATAGATATCAGCCTGCAGGCAGGAGGCCCCATAACAGTGTCTAGACTAGCACCAACTCTAGAGTGCTGTCTAGATAAGCATTTACCCCCAGTGTACTGTATAGATATCAGCCTGCAGGCAGGAGGCCCCAGAAGACTGTCTAGATTAGCATCCACTCTAGAGTGCTGTCTAGATAAGCATTTACCCCCAGAGGGCTGTATATATATCAGCTGGCAGGCAGTAGGCCCCAGAACGCTATCTAGACTAGCATCCACTCTAGAGTGCTGTCTACATAAGCATTTACCCTCGGAGTGCTGTATAGATATCAACTTGCAGGCAGGAGGCCCCAGAACACTCTCCAGATTAGCATCCCCTCTAGAGTGCCGTCTAGATAAGCATTTACCCCCAGAGTGCTGTATAGATATCAGCCTGCAGGCAGGAGGCCCCAGAACATGGTCTAGACGAGCATCCACTCTAGAGGGCTGTCTAGAGAAGCATGTACCCCCAGAGTGCTGTCTAAATTAGCATTTAGTCCAGATTGCTGTATGCAGATCACACTTTAGCCAGAAGGCCCAGAGTGCTGTGGACAAATCCGCCCACAGACTGCAGTGTAGACATCAGGCCATGCAGGGAAGCCCAACGCACAGTCTAGATTAGCATCCACTCTATAGTGCTGTCTAGATAAGCATTTACCCCAGTGTGCTGTGTAGAGATTGCGCTGCAAGCAAGAGGCCCTAGTGCGCTTTCTAGATCAGCATTCACCCCCAGCGTGCTGTGGAGAAATCTGCCCGCAGATTGCAGTGTAGACGTCAGGCCACGTAGGGAGGCCCAACGCGCAGTCTAGATTAGCATCCACTCTAGAGTGCTGTCCAGATAAGCATTAACCCCCAGAGTGCTGTATAGATATCAGCCTGCAGGTAGGAGGCCCCAGAACACTGTCTAGACCAGCATCCACTCTAGAGTGCTGTCTAGATTAGCATTTATCCCCAGTGTGCTGTATATATATTAGCCGGCAGGCAGGAGGCCCCAGAACACTGTCTAGATTAGCATCCACTCTAGAGTGCTGTCTAGATAAGCATTAACCACCAGAGTGCTGTATAGATATCAGCCTGCAGGAAGGAGGCCCCAGAACACTGTCTAGACCAGCATCCACTCTAGAGTGCTGTCTAGATTAGCATTTACCCCCAGTGTGCTGTATAGATATCAGCCTGCAGGCAGGAGGCCCCAGAATACTGTCTAGACTAGCATCCACTCTATAGTGCTCTCTAGAGAAGCATTTACCCCCAGAGTGCTGTGTAGAGATTGCGCTGCAAGCAGGAGGCCCCAGAGTGCTTTCTAGATATGCATTTACCCCCAGAGTGCTGTGGAGAAATTTGCTCACAGACTGCAGTGTAGACGTCACGCCACGTAGGGAGGCCCAACGCGCAGTCTAGATTAGCATCCACTCTAGAGTGCTGTCCAGATAAGCATTAACACCCAGAGTGCTGTATAGATATCAGCCTGCAGGTAGGAGGCCCCAGAACACTGTCTAGACCAGCATCCACTCTAGAGTGCTGTCTAGATAAGCATGTACCCCTAGAGTGCTGTGTAGATATCAGCCTGCAGGCAGGAGGCCCCAGAGCAGTGTCTAGACTAGCATCCACTCTACAGTGCTGTCTAGATAAGCATGTACCCCCAGAGTGCTGTGTAGATATCAGCCTGCAGGCAGGAGGTCCCAGAACACTGTCTAGACTAGTATCCACTCTAGAGTACTGTCTAGATAAGCATGTATCCCCAGAGTGCTGTGTAGATATCAGCCTGCAAGCAGGAGGCCTCAGAACACGGTCTAGATTAGCATCCACTCTAGAGTGCTGTTTAGATAAGCATGTACCCCCAGAGTGCTGTACAGACACCAGCCTGCAGGCTGGAGGCCCCAGAACACTGTCTAGACTAGCATCCACTCTAGAGTGCTGTCTATACAAGCATTTAGTCCAGAGTGCTGTATGCAGATCACACTTCCGCCAGGAGACCCAGAGTGCTGTAGAGAAATGGACCGGCAGGCTGGAGTCCTCCAGTGCTGTATAGAGTGTTAGCAGTTGATACCTCATGTTCGGACTCATCCTGAAAGGTGAACATTCAGAAAGGCAAAAAGGGTCTTAGGACCCTCACATCAAGCATGCAGTCTGGAGAAAGGACCCACCAAATTAACACTAAGATGCCCAGGGCTATTTAGTCATGAATTCACCATCACTCTAACATTTGCCACCCTCACCTTCAGCTAAACCCTCAAGGTTCTCAGTTCTCATGACCCCAATCAGTGCAGAATCAACAGAGTGGTCCAGCTTTCTTCCTGCAATCAGTCGCTACAAGGTCCACCTTAAGCAAATCAACCCAACGTCACGACGTGACTCCACGTTTCCCAACTGGGGGGCAAACAACTTGGCGATGAAGCTAAAACCCGCATCTTGGCAGCGCCAACCTCACAGCGGTACTTACAACAACCTTAGTGATGGGAGGGTATAGTAGCCCACACAAAACAGTTAATGGCAACAAGAACAAAACACACAGTGACCCAGTGTCCACCTTCCCGCTCAGTTTCCCTCTGCCACCTTCAAAGGCATGGCACTCAACACTGGAAAGTCTACTCAGCCCTGGAACCCCTATCCAGGAGCTAGTCCTGTTCCATAATCCTGGAGGCCCTACATTCGATGCAGAGGATCATTGAGTGCACGCAAGGGTCCGCATCCACTGCACCCCCCCTCCGCGTTACTTCATTGCCCGTTACCACTCACCACCACCACAATGTTCATAGCAGCCTTGTGCACCAAGCAACACGCAAAGAAGTGCCACGTTACTCTGAGGTTCCATCAAGTGACAGTGATTCGAATAAAGTGCCTACCCACAGAACCATTAATACTGGGCCAGAGAAAGGGGGTGCAGAGAGGACAACAACTACAGCTACAATAGTAACAGGACCCCAGACTCCATCCACATCTTTTTTTAGAAAGACGCCCCCTGTTAGATGAGGGAGGAAGAAAATTACCTGTGCACAAACAACCGCCACGCAAGACTTGATAGTAAACCTGGCGAATCTCAACCTCACTGATTTTCAAAAAAAAGAGACTGACATTAGGGTTATCATTTGTACCAATTTATGACTCGTCTTTATTATAAGAACCAATAGATTTCTACAGATTTCTGAGAAAGATGAGGTTGAAAATATGTTTTGCAACTACTGAATGAGTGGGCTGTAACTTAAACTTATTCATCTTGAACATACTGAAAATGGAGACGATAAGACAAAAACAAGTAATCTACATTGCATGTATTGATCTGTCCCACGCCGTTGATGTAGTGGACAGAGATATGCTGCGGGAAAAAATGAAAAGAAAAGGATGCCCAATAAGTCTGGTTGCTGCAATAACGGCACTTTATTCAGATACCTCTGCACAAGTTCGTCTTGATCAGAAAGGACACATTACCGCCCCCATCCAACTACTCGTGGAGTAAAACAGGGCTGCCCCTTAGGAGCTACGCTCTTTAAGTTATTTATATTGGACGTGGGTGAGGCGTTGAGTAACGTAATCTCTTTCCCTCCTAAATCACAGAGGAACATATTAACATGATTTTATATGCAGATGACATTGCAATCTTGGATCTAACGCCAATCGGACTCCAGAGGAAGATCAACGCCTTAAAAGCCTACATTGAAACAAATAGACTGGAAATGAACGTCCATAAAACAGAGATCCTTGTATTGAAGAGCTTACAAGGCGCCCGCAACCGAAATGCGTGGTAAATTCCAATGGAAGCTGGGCAACGACGTTATTAAAGTTGTCTCTGAAGCAAAATATCTGGGCATAACAATAAGTGCTAGCATTTGTGATGAACCAATGGACAAAAAGCTGGTGTCCAAATGCAACCAACTTGCTGCCCAAGCTTCAAAACTCAACATAAAATACAGAAAATTCTCTATGGTCCCAGTTGTTTGCTTCTATCGAAACAAAATACTACCCGCACTGACATACGGAGCGGAGACTCTACTTGGAATCAGTCAAGAGTTCTGGGTAAGATGCAATCACGTGATTTGGCGAAGAATCCTCAAACTGCCAAAAGGCTTGCCAACTGCCTGCATGAGGTATGAACTCAGTTTATCATCCATGCATGTTATTGTTACATGGAGTGCACTAAACCTTTACAGGAAAATTGTAGGAGATAACATCTCTCCACAATTTGGCATCTTAAAACGAAAGAAAGAGGAAAGGAGGGATGGCCTCTTCAAAATCTGGAAAGCATCCTGCAAAACCATCTTAAATCAACTGAAGTTAATACAAAAAACTTTAGTGCAGAATCCGGATGCTGTTAAAAAAAACTGCTAACACTTGACTGGATTGAGACACAAGATAAGAGAAGGCTACATAAAAAAATTAAAAATGCTCCCTTCGAAACAAAGAAACTAAATGAACTCCTGAAATACCTGATGCAATTTCCGTGCAAAACGAGGAGAAGAACTTTTATGCTCTTCAGGTTAAATGAATGGGAACCAATGGAGACTTTGTACCAAAGAAGAGAACGAATGCAAGAAGATGAGATATGTCGACTCTGCAACATTGGAGAAGACTCATTGAAACATCTGGTGTTAACCTGTCCGACTTTACAAGATGAAAGAACAAGGTGTATGGGACAAGAGCTAGACAAATACTCTACATCTACTGTTGAAGAATGATGGAGAGCCATCCATATAGGAGAAAATAAAAAAATTACTTTTGCACGAACTGCATTTTTAGAAGTGATAGCAAGATACCTGAAATTAAAAAGTGATGTATCCTGCTAAAAGACTAATGGAACTCCATCTCAAGAAAAAGAAAGATATGTAGAGCTGAGTAGGAAATCGTTTTGATATGAACTTTTAAAAGTTTGTAATAAACTAACTAAATAAATAAATAAATAAACACACTACTGAATTATATTCTAATACAGAAGAGGATAACCTAGAATGTTTAGAATGTAAGCCTAAAAGTTGTTTAAAATCCATCTGTTCCCAGTTGTTCTGATCTTGATGGTCGTGCAGATTATTGTACCTCCGTCCCCAAGTACCGCACAGACAGAAATGATACACTGCCTGTGTAATCTTTGAGGCCACAGGTGAGTTGAGCCGTCAATCAGGTAGCAGGAACGCCGGAAGGACCCCCTGACCACTGTAAGGCAATGGATGAGGGTTAAATAGGAGCAGTGCAAATGGTAAAGGTAACAATCAGTAGTAATAAGGCTGACCCAAGAGTGCTGTAGGTAGGGCCCTAAGCGTGGCGTGAGCCACAGTCTGCTGATGGTGGTAGAAGAGGCGTTCTACACGGCTCGTCAGTGATTCACACCTGGGTCTGATGTGGACGGACCAGCAAGGCAAAGAAAGGTCGAAACCAAGTTCCAAGATTCAAGGTTCAGAGGGGATAATCCAAAGGCAGTCCAAGAGAGAGTTCCAAGGTCGAGGAACAAGGGAAACAAGGCGGGATCCAAGAGGCAGAAATCCAAGGAGCAGGCAAGACAAGTCCGTTGAACAGTCCGAGGTCGCAAAGTCTGTGATGAAAAAGGTAAACCAGAAGCGCTAAACAATCCTCAAGAGATCAGCTGAGAAGCGCTGTACCCGCGTTGTCAAGATGTTTTTAAACTCGTTAAGCAGTCACGTGATGTGTCCCGTGATGTGTCCCACGGACGTGCGAGACGTGACGTGATCACGTGGTCACGAGATGCCGGATGTTTGGGGTTGCTGTGGGAGTCTCCGTGGGCGTGGCCAGCCGAGAGTGCGCTTCCATGGCAACTGCCAGCGAAACAAAGGACGGTAGACGCCGGGGCTACAGGCTGGTGTCCTCCTACGCCGGGCGAACTGCTGGTTCTCTCTGTGTGCAGGGACTGTTCTTGTGGGTAGGTGTGGTGTGGGGCGTGTGATCGTGTGATTCCTGATAGGGCGAGCAACGGGAGACGTGACACCAATAAAGCAATTTCGGTCTTTGAACAATCAGTTCTTGAACATTTTAAGAGAATTAACTGCAGACCAAACACCAGAGGTAACCTAAGCCTTAATCCAAAACATGTGTTGAAACAGTTAGCAACTAACACAGATATAACATTCAAAACAGCCGACTAAAGGGGTGCCCTAGTGATTCTCAACACTCGTGACTACATCAGAGAATGTGAGAGACAACTCTCTGATGATCATACTTACATGAGGCTAGAGTTTGACCCAACTCCACTGGTACAGGCATTGATCAAATAAGTATTAGATAAAGAAGAGCACGAGGAACTCATCTCTAATAGGACCAAGATGTCTCTCATTAATCGGTATCCATTGACACCAATTTTTATACGCTGCCAAAAATACATAAATCTCTCACTAATCCACCAGGGAGGCCCATTGTGGCAGCAACGGAAAGCATATAAGAACCATCGGCAATGTATATCGACAGGATCATTAAACCTCTAATAATGGCCTCTCTGACCTTTCTGAAAGACGTAGGAGATTTCTTGAGACAATTAAATTCTTTATCCCTGAATGGCTCTAATCTTCTATTGTTTATGTGTGATGTTACCAGTTTGTATACATCTATTCCGCACGATGAAGGTTTGACCGCTATGGAATAGTTCTTGTTGCAACAAGACGATATTGGGGCCGATAACTTTTTTTTGCTGACACTGCTCAAATTAGTGTTGAAAAACAACTTTTTCAGATTTATTTATTTATGTCAATTATAGAGCGCACAAACAACCCTGAGGCATTGAGGCGCTGTTGCCGGTACAATTCAGGAAGCATACTTTGTCATACAGATTGCAGATTACATCCATAATACAGAAAAGAGGAAAAAGCAACAGTTGCACAGAAGAGAAAGTAGTAACAGGCCTGTTGCTGAGAGGGATGCTGATGATGTTTACAGTACTAAAGGCTGTGTGGTATGTTAGGAAAAAAGCTGGGTTTTGAGAGCTCTGCGAAAGATTCAATAAGATTTCTCAGCCCAGAGAGGGTGGGGGTGAGGGGGTGGGGCATTCCACGGTTTTGCAGCAAGGTAGGGCAAGCTTGAACCTCCTGCTGAGCTTCTTTTAATTTTGGGCACGACTAGGCGGTCAGTGTATGGGGACCTGGTGGGTCTGGAAGAGCTTGCCTTGGTGATTCTGTGTAAGAATTTGTGCGTGATGGGGAGAGCTTTAAATCTAATGCGCTCCTGGATGGGCAGCCAGTGTGCTTCTCTTGTAGCTCTGCTGATGTGTCCTCTTTTAGGGATGTGGAGTGCTGCTCTCAAGGCATTTTTTTGGACCACTTGTATTCTTTTTATGTTTTGCGCTGAGTTGCATGTGAAGAGGACATTACAGTAATCGATCTTCGAGCCAATGATGGCTGTTTTGTTTTGGCGAGGAAGGGTCTGGCTGCATTAAGGACCTTGGTGGAGTAGGCTGCTGAGGAGGCAATGGCGCTTACTTGCCTGGACATGGTAAGTGAGGTATGCAGGTAGACTCCTAAGGTTTTCCTGGTTGAAGAGACGGGAATAATGCAATTGTCAATCTTAAATGATGAGTACTGTTTGTCCACTGATTTCAGGGCATTTGGGAGGCCGACAATTAAGATTTCTGTCTTATCGTTGTTAAGGCAGAGGGGGTTGGCTGCCATCCAAGCATGTATGGTTGAGTTAATGTTGATGAGTGTGGTAGAGTCAGCTAGGCAATTGCCTGAGAGAGCGAGGAGGATTTGCGTGGCATCAGCATAATTAGTGTAAGCTATGCCAAGTGAGTTAAGGATGTTGGAGAGAGGCCTAGTGGATATATTGTAGAGGGTAGGGGTGATGCAGGACCCCTGGGGTACGCCGCAGTTAATGAGAGAGGGTGATGTGTTTGCAGTCTCTGAGAAAACCATCATGACCCTACCTTCCAGAAAGGAGGCACTCCAGGCCGTGGCAGGTGGGGAGATGTTGGTATGTGCCGTGAGGTGGTAGCAAAGCATTTGGTGGTTGACCGAGTCAAATGCCGCCGATAGGTCTAGGAGGAGGAGCAGGGCAGACTTTCCTATGTCTCTGATCTCATCACGTTGATTCTTTAGGTTGAGCAGGGCAGATTCAGTCCCGTGACCTGGGCGGAACCAGATTGTCGCATTCCTAAAATGTTGCGGTCTTCCAGGTAGCGCTGGAGTGTCTGACATTTTTGGATTTGTGATAGGCTAGGGGGGCTATGGTGTTCACTGTGTTCGAGAGGGTGGAGGAGTAGGTGTACACTATTGCGTTAAGGTTGGAAGTGAAAGGGGGTTTGAAGGCTGGGATGTTTAGAAGGGGCACGATATTTTCTCTGGTCAGTTTCCGAGGGCTTCTTGTCAAGGCTGGAGGTAGTGGGTTGGATGTGATTTTAGGTTTAGTGAGTTGTGGGATGGGGAAATAGACGATGAAGTGGTCTGACCAGGGGCATGGGGTTGTGATGCTGGAGGAGACATGGCAGTTGTGATCAGCAATCCACTCTAATGTACATCTTTGCAGTGGGTGGGTTTAGTGCTACGCTGACAGAAGCCTAGGACGTCTAGGGCATTGGATAGCGATAAGGCTTGTGTGTCGCTTGGGTCAGTATAGATTACGGGGACATCCATGGGGGCCAATATGGCCCCATTCTGCGCAAATGTGTTAATGTATCACTTTGAAAAACAAATGATTCAGACTACTGAAGATGCACATACACATTTAGTTTTCTATAAACATTACATAGAGTACATTTCTGGAGCGTGGAAAGGTTGACATGATGTATTAACAAGATTTCTGGAGAATCTCAATGCACTGCATGACTGAATTAAATTCACACTCTGTACTGGTCAGAGTGAGATTCATTTCCTGGACACCCAGAACCAGTTGATAAATGGGAGTTTTGTAACCAATCTGTACACAAAACCAACTGACAAGAACAGTACTTTACACGCTAAAAGCTTTCATCCATCAAGCACTATTAAAGGGCTACATTTTAGCCAATTGGTTAAATTACAACGGAACATTTCTGATCCAGGAGAATATGATAGACAATGCAACATCAGGCTTCAAAGGTTCAGAGCGAGAGATTATGATGTATTTACTTTAGACTCAGCTGAAAATAAAGCAGCTAGTCTGGAAAGAGGTAACCTGCTACAAGAAGGAGCTGCAGTGGAGCAAAGGGAGCTAGTTTATGTCTATACATGTTCAGGACAAAGCAATACAGTGAAGCAAGCAATTGCTAAACATTGGCAGATTTTACAATATGACAATATCACAGCAGACCTATTTGGAACACGTCCTATGTTTGCCTCCTAGAATAAGAACAAACTGGTACATGCAGAATGTGATGATAAAACAGAGTTCAGGACTACCAAATTTGGTACCATACCATGTCATGCATGCCAACATTGTCATACCCTTATACAAGGACCCACCATTAAACATCCATATTCAGGTAAAGAGACCAAAATTAAATTATGCTGCACATGTGATTCAATGAATGTTGTTTATGGGTTGAAATGTCCCTGTGGGATCCACTATGTTGGGCTCACTAGACGCAAATCGAAGCAGAGGTGAACAGAACACAAGTCATAAATAAGAACAGAAAATCAACAGTGCCCATTAGCAGTACATTTTATGGACAAGAAGCACACATTTGCTCAACTGCAATTTGTCATCTTAGAACAAGTCAAGGCCGGCAAGAGAGGTGGCGACACAGTAAAGCGGCTACATCAACGGGAGATCTAATGGATCGAGACTCTGGCTTTGTTGCATCCAAGAGGAATGAATATTGAATTTGACTTAAATTGTTGCATTTAGTTATATCTGATTTGGCTGTGGAGAAGGCATGGTTTTTGGAGAGATCCCCTCATGGGAAATGTCACTGGGTGTCTAATTGGGAGACTTTTCTTTTAGTGACACTAGCTTTTTATTATTCATTTACTTTTTACTCTGATGTGCATCTACTTATTTGTGAGTTTAAATTAGTGACGATAGCAAGCACCATTACGGTGACGCTTCCCTTCATACGAAGTCATTTTAAGGGTATGGTGAGATAGTATGTATGGTTGAGTGCAATAATTGAAGAGATATTGATGTATGGAGTGGCATTCTATAATGTCAGTATGCCAGGATAGCATTTCTGGTATCAGGTACTTTAATCTAGAGGCTTAGTGCCTTCCTAATGTTCTTATTGGTAGTTGATTCTACTGTTTACATCTACAGTATCATTACCCATGCTGTTTGGTCCTTATACTATGGAGCATGAGGTACGAATGTAATGTTTTGCCGGTGGGGACGATGAAGTGATTATCTAGTTATGTTCTTTAACTCTATATGAATGTCACATGGGAACAGTTACACCATTACAGCGCGTATGCTTCTTTGGCTGACCAGGCTTAGCTTTACATAATTAGCAGTATTCTGCTCGACACTGTCCACGGTGGCATGGGGGCTCGCGGGTGCGTCGGCTGCTTGATAGCACCTGTCCTAGGTGCTCCCATGCACCTTGCGTCACCAACCCCTGTCAGTGGGCGAGAGAATATAAGGTTTCCTCCCCCAGAGGGCACGGAGTGACACTCTTCGACATTCTGTCGGCGGTACATAAACAGTATAAGGAAGGACTTCCTGCACTTCCGGTACAGAGCAACTAGGTTAGACACGGACAAGCCTCTAGCAAGGCCGCAAAGGTAAAGCTTAGTTCACAGTAACCAAGTGAGCAGCTCTCGTGTGTGGATACATAGTATCAGTTTATTCCGTATTTTTGTATTGCTTGCAGGATTCCTGCTTGAGACGTAGCCGAGGGGGCAGTAGTGCAAGTGGCTTCCCACACATTCAGGTATTGTGTGTATAGATGGTGAGCATGGCAGTTAACTTACACTGTGGAGTGTCATCTCAATAGGAGTTTCCCCTTTTTTTTCTTTTTGTCTTTCTAGCATGATTGAAGACCGCAGGAATACGGTATTCTAGCTTGGCTTTACTCTATGGCAGCAGTTTCTTGAGAACTTTGAGGCATTTGATTTGCACAACACTACACGGGTAATGTGGTGAAGGTTCTGAATTAAGTTTATTCATCCTGTCTTATAACTTTTTTTCCTTTCTTTGTGTTTCTATTTCTCTATAGAGGCTCTCTCCTTTCCATACAAGTTTTTGAGTATGGTAATCTTTATATTGTGTGACAAAATGTGGGTATGCGGATTACAGAAAGTGGTCTCTGACGTAAGGCTGGAGGTTGTTTTCATTCAACCTTTATTTATGTTTTTGGAGTTGTCATATACTATGAGATTTATTAAAATATATATATATACATGGCAGTAATTGTGATTTTCTTTATCAATGTTACAGATATATGAGGGTTCTTCCCTGATGATGGGACGAGATGTCCCGAAACGCTCTGGATTTGTGTCCCATAAACTCTAATGTATGGACTTGAATTATTTTGTTAAATATTTTGTATTTTTATCTAGGTAATTCATGAAGATTTGTAAATCCACAAGACTTGATGTCTATGTCCTGGGGGGCGTTATAACAGAAGGTGAACTGACAAGAACAACAATTTCTGTGTTTTTGATTCTTTGTGACTTTTTGGAGCATACATTTACTGATTGATTTCTTATGATTTTTGTATAAAACAGGAGATAATTAATATGTAAAGGGACTGTTTACATTAAAATGCATAACTTTTACCCTCTCGCTCCACTATGCCCATTTCACTCTTAAGCTGGAACACGAGAGGGCATAGCATCTTCTTTTGGGCTCTTCCGGTAACTTGGCTGGTCATGACGTAATCCTTTTTCAAGAGACATGGCTAACAGAATGCCCTTCCTGGGACAACCATTACATTACATTAAATCCAGCGATTAGCTCTGGAAGGGGCCGCCCCATGTCAGGCCTTTTGATGGCTCTAAAAACCAGTCCTTATATCATTCCAGTTTCCCATTATGCCCCAAATTCGCATACAACATGCTCAGGTAAAGATCAGACAGATAAACTACTCCATTATCAATGCTTATTGGAACCCGGCTGCAATAACATTGGATGTATTTTTTAGAGATCTTGAATCTCTATGGCAGAGAATGCTCTGATCTAGCTTGTTCCCTCACGTGATATTAGCGGGTGACTTAAATTTATACTGTCTTGATAATTGCAAAGCCAATAATAACAGATTGAGACATTGGAATAGTTTTGTAGACTCGAAGAACTTGATTATGGTCAATGAGACCACTCTTGATTACTCCCCGCCCCATTCTACATGGAAAAGGGGTAAATCATCTGCAGCCATCGATTTCATCTATGTCAGCAGAGAAACGTTCGCCTCAATAGTTTGCTTCTAAGTATTACCAACTACGGAAAGCAGTCATGAAATGCTGAACCTTCAATGGCTTATTAATGATAACTGCTCTGACATATATACACCCGCATATCTGGTACGATGCGGGTAAACTGTGCCCAGAATCGACTGCGTTGGACAGAATCTAAGCTAACACAATTTAGTATCATGCTGAAAGAACCATCTCTGCATAACCAGTTCTCTAGCCATAATGGGCTTGATTATTCAAATTTTTTACAATTGTTTGTTTGTGATTCCAAACCGAAAAGGCATGCAACTAAGCACCCATTTGACTCTGATATTCAGAGGAAAAAAGCTACATTTAGAAGAGATAATAAACTGGCCCTACTTTTACCAACTGAGTCGAGAGGGTCCACCCTGAAATTGATAAAGACAAGACACAGATTTTGGAAAAGAGCCCATTGAGCTATTTTGTTCCAAAATGATGGCAAAAACATGTTGAAACAAATATACTCTAAAAACACCTCTCAAACTTGGGCATTAATTAGCAAAACCAACAGTAACTCCCACAGTTGTATGCAAATAAATGATGTTCGTGTGGTCCAATGGTCCGCTCATTTTTCTAAATTATATGCAGTACTGGACTCTAATCCAATGGGGGTCATTATGAGTGCGGCGGTAAGAGGTTAACGGCGCCGGTAAGGATGCTGGTGCCGTTAACTCCTTACTGCCGCATTCCGAGGTCCCTAAGCGGCTCTCGCTAAGGCCGGCAGGTAAAACCAGACGTCCTTACCGGGAGCCGCTAAGGGATCAGGGAGCTAATAACGGGCCCATAATTAACGGGCCCGTTATTAGCCCCCTCCCCATTCCCATTGAGCACTATGGGTGGTCGATTGGGAATGGGGATGGGTTTTTTGAATGAGGATTTACCGGGTCCTACAAGGTTGGAATGACCCAGTAAATCCCCATTCAAGGAACCCAGACGCGACTTTGGAGGCAGCCATGGCGCTAATAGCACCATGGCTACCTCCAAACTCGTAATGACCCCCAATGTCTTGTTTTCCCCGATTGGAGGGACGTTTTGCTATTACTTTCTCTGTTGAAGATATCATCTATTACATTCATAAAGCCAGTCGCTCGAGAGGCCTTTCAAATCTAATGCTGAAACAGTTCCCTGAACTTCTGGCCTCCATTCTCTTTGATTTGTTTTCTCAAATTGGTACTGCTCAAAAAATCCCAAAGTCCTGGTATCACTCTCGCCCTTCTTGAAACTCCAGGAAAAATGTTTGCATCTTTGATTTTGAGAGATTTACAGCATTGGATTAAATCCAAAAACATGCAAGATAAGTTCCAAACCGGCTTTGTTGAGGGAAAGGGCACGACAATCAATATTGCAACCATCAGTGCCATCAAAGCCCTCTGTCATCTGCAAAAGCAGCCGTTATTTGTGGCCTTTGTTGGCTTCAGAGAAGCCTTTGAATCCACTGATCGGGCCCTGATGTTGCACAAATTGGTAAAAATGGGCTGCCCCATCTCGCTGGTTAAATTGATCACCTTATTCCACTGCGATACCTCGATTCAAATTAGACTAGCCCTTGATGGACAAATGACAGCGGTACTCCCTACATATCACGGACTTAAGCAAGGGTGCATCTTGGCCGCCACAATCTTCAACCTTTTTATCTTAGATATGGGAGAAAAATTTGTTAACATTAACTCGGATGCCGCCAAGCTAGAGACTCATCAGATTCCATGCGTTCTTTATGCAGATGACCTCATCTTGCTCTCTAAAACTCAAGCTGGCTTGCAAAGATGAATTAGAGGATTAGCAACTTATGTACAACAGAGCGCTATGGCTATTAATCTAGCTAAAACCCAAATTATGGAATGCTATATATCGAAGACTAAGGCACGAAAATTGTTTATTTGGTCCTTATATAAAGAACGCATTTTCTCCACTACATATTACAGATATTTAGGGGTCATGATTAACAATTCTGAGAACGACACTCCTTATGTCGATGACCTAAAAAATAAGCTGCAGGCCTTAATTTTGCAAGCTAAAGTGATACTGTACAGATTTGGCAAATTTACATGTAGCCCTGTTCTAACATTCTATTCGCTGAAGGTGATATCTAATATCACTTACGGCTCAGAATCCAGAACACCCAAAGATCGCCCATTCTGGGATCGAATGGAGGGGAAATTCTGGCGTTCGGTACTTAAATTGCCTAACTCTGTACCTGTTACACTGATACACTTTGAATTGGGAGCATTGTCTTTGTATAGCATGTGTGCTTGGAAATTGTGTTTGTTACTAAGGAAATGCATACTATCATTGCAATATCAGGACATTTCGTATATTCTAGCAAAACATTTGTTACAATCTGTACAACACTTTCCAATAATTTGGCGGAATTTCACGATAAACCTTTTGATTGATGCCGACATCACAATAGATCTCCTAATTAGTAATCCCTCCCGTGCCCAATTTAAACTCTACCAACGAGATTGGATTTATACTTTAGAACAACGCCAGTCTTACAAAGATTGGGATTCAGCCCACTTTGGGCATAAAAGGTTCAGAACACTTGAACCGTATTTATTCAAATATCCCTCTCCTAAATTTAGGCAACACTTTATGAGGTTTTGTTTGACTTTATGGCTTACTAGAGAGATCTTATGTAGACGATAACTTCTGGCGACTCATGAGAACGTTTGTCAGTTCTGTAAACTTACTGAACATCCTGAAACTAGGAGAATATTGTTGCTTTCTGTACTGGAGTTCATACCCAACGATGTAAATATTTTGGTCACTGCTTTAATATTTCGAGACATATGGATAATGATGAATTCTGGGTACAAGTTTTCGGTGCTAGACAGATGACCATAAGAATAGCCACTATTGTTTTTTTATTGGAGTTAGGACTGAATAACATTGAACATTAAGAGGGATTACGGACCTTGTTTTGGGCCAATGAAGCTCTCAGTTCAACTTTCATTGCAATTTATTTTATTAGAATTATGAACAGTTTTATTATATATATTTGAATTTTAAATTGAACTTGATACATGTATGTGATAATGTCTATTTTGTATATGATATGTCTATTTTTATGAGATGTAATTGATAATTGGTGTATTTTCTTACAAATTGGAAGGTTGATTTATCAGCCAATCAATAAAAAAAAATGTTACTGTTATTATTCTTTCAAAATATTGTGCACAAAATTATAAAGGTGTAGTAGGACCAATGGTCCACACAAATTGTGAGTGTGCAGGTAGGGTTCTGGACAGAGTATTCCCAGACATATTTATATATGTTGTGTTTTATAATTAAGGACTTGGGAGCTGGACCTTTTTACTACCAGCCCCTGCATACAAATAGAACGGTGACTGCAAGACATTAGAGTCTAATTTAAATTCTTTGACCTCGAGAGTGCAGTCCCCATTTGCCACAAATGTTACTCTGTGGCACACTACTGGCTCTTGCTGACTGCCTATGCACCAATACAGCATGGCGAAAAGCAACACGTGCCTTCCTACTAGCCACCAGTGATGCGTAACACCAGTACCTCTCGGCGATTGGCGGAAACCAGTAGCAGAACACAAAATGAAGAGAGAGGTCCTCTGAAATTCTCACTACACCGAGCTGTGCACAGATGATGGGTGAGTCTGAAGGGCCCTGAATCATGTGAACGCCCCCCCTCTTCTCGCGGCGCTGCAGGAGTGTCCGTTATGCCCCTGGCTAAAACAGAGTATACAGTACAGGGCAATGCCGTAACTGTCTACTCTACCTATCAAGATCCTGAAGTTACTCCTTCACTCTCCACATTTCGTCCACATTATGATCGATAATCAGCACAAGATGTAGGGTTTGTCCTTCTTCAAATGACCAATCTCTTCTTAAGTCAACACAGCACACACTTACCTACCAAGGGAAATGAAGGACGAGCAGCACTGGCCTCCAGGAAATACAAGGAGGTCGCACAATAGAGCGCCATCACTGGGCGATCCAACATAAGACAACCAAAACAATCTGTCTCCTTCTTCAGTAGCTGAAAGACCATGGCCTGCAAGTCAGTGAATCCAATTTTGACTTCCAGGGACACAACATAGATATCATAAGCCTCCACGTGATAATTAACCAACTCCATGCCACCTCTGACCCAACACTATGGAAGAACACCACATAACTAAGTTTTGAGCTTGAACTCATCACCTACTACTGTCTGCTTGTGCCTTCTACAACCCGTAAAACAACTAAAGAAAACTAGATGAACCACCTTTCAAACGTATTGCCTATGCCGCCAAAACTCTAAACACGACAGACTGAGTCCATGCCCTTTATTGATAAAAGAAAAACTCTCAACCATCTTGCACATAAACAATTCACATATTCCCATGGGCAGACATTTTCAAGTTGACTACAAAAGCCAAGCTCTCAGCTTAATTGTTGATCCCCAGTCAGGTTACTTATTGGTGGCAAACTCCCTACAATGGTACAAGGTTTTCCTTCTACAGAAGCACTGTGTCCGACATTATGCTGACAGTGACACTTGGTCCTCGCCATGATGCTGAAGCTTCCCTCACCCTCTAGCCCAATGGTAACAGCACGACAGACCATGGTACCAATATATGTACTAACATTTTCCAAAACGTTCCCAAAAGCCACCAGAAACCAGACCAAAACAAACGACTGGAACTAGTAATACATATGATAGGTGAGTTATCAGGAAAATATGGGCAACTATACCCTCAATTCCCCCAGTCCTTGCATGAATTCCTTGCTGGCCCCACCTGCAGGGACGTCTTTGCCTTCAGTCACACCTGGTGGCCAAGGTAAACACTCATATCTGACATGTCGCTGTTTACCAAGAACTCTCAGATGAACAGACCCACCGAAAGTGCAAAGCAAACAGCACACAGGTGCAACTCATCCCTTGAACAGGAGAAACATCGCACAGGGCACAATGTCCAGCCTGTCATCTTACCTTGCAATCTATTTGTGCAAAGCAACTGAAGTTATGCCTGCATTACACACACACTCAGGCATGCTTGAATGCAGTCTTCCGGTATGTCCAGGATCTCCTCCAGCTCCCTTGCACTTCCTTGCCCTCACTGATGACCCGAACCAGCACGAGTGAAAGAAGGTGCATTAACAAACTCATAAGTAGGCCCTTAGCCTCAGAACGGGGCAATCCTAAATCCCTTTTTTTGATTCCTGTGAGAAGCAGTCAGGAATCAATTTGCTGCACATCACCACCAGCCCTTTAGTTTAAAGGGGCATCGAGTGAACAGAAACAATTCCAGGTCTCCTCCCCAATCCTGATTTACGGGCAGTCAAGATTCTAGAATGCCACTCTGATGGCATGAACTTGGAATTTGCAACGTTATTCTCCAGAATTCCCCCATAAGATGAAAATGATCAAAAGCTACACATTTTAGGAAACTGGAGGGGAAAAGACCCTAGTTTCATTTGACACGAGCAAGGCCATCATAGAGAGAACCAGTGTAATGTGCATGTTTGATAGCTCCATCGCCCATCTCTGTGAGGTGTCCAGGCACTGGGCTCTGCACCTTCATAGCTCTGGAGCGCGCATGCCCAGATGGTTTCTCACTGAAACGGGCGCGTGATGCATCTTCATTGGCTTAGTAGTGGAAAGAAAGGTCACGAGCGGAGGCATCCTGGTGGGAAAAGACGTGCTGAGAATAAAAGGCCATTTCTGGCCGATCCATTATTCATCCCGCTGCCTCATCGATAGCTGTTTAATGCCGTCTGCTGAATATGGACACCAGGGTCTCCTCCGACTGCAATCTCGGTGCCTGGGCACCATTTGGAAAGTGGATTTAGTCCTGCAGCCTTCATCTAAAGTACCACATCAGTGCTGAGCCATCCTTTTAAAAATGGCAGCTAACAGTGGGCAGGTTCCAGGGTAAGACTTGTACAAGTCCATCTCATCACCTACTGCACCTTATCCGTAGCAATGAGGACAGAGTTCGCAGAGTATTTGGTAGGGTAGGGTTTCAAAGGGCCTACTGCCAGTGTTGTGTTGTAACTTATGGTATAGGACAGTAGAGTTGCCAGGGGCATGCGTAACCTGGATTTGGGGTTGTTATGCCAATAGACTTAAAGATCCCAGAGGACGGAATCCTTATTACACTGGCAATGGGGGACCGGAAGGAACACCCCAAGCAGGATTTGCAAACCCCAGATTGAGCCTGGAGCCTGGTCTGCAGGTGTTTAGAACTGCGACTCAAAGACAGAGCTTGGGGCATCGGACTGAGGGCACAGCACACCATATTTATACACCGTATGCATAGGGGTATTTACGTTTTTTTGGGGAGCTACTGAGTGAGCGGACTCAGGACCCAGAGGCAGGTGGGACCATGGCCCACTCTTCACGATCCTCCAGTGCTGTGGGAGGGCTGGATACATAGTGTTACATTCTATTTAGTGGCGGGTGGTGTCTAGAGATCCTCAGAAGTTAGAATCCCTGGCACATTAGCAACCTTTTTAGGGCTGGAAGGCATTATATTTTATAAACATCTTTCTGGCCTCAAGTTGGCATGAGCTGAGGCCGCTGGTGAGATTGCGTTGGTTTTCGAAAAAAGGCCCTCAAGAAACTTGAGGAACAATTTGGTCAAAGAGTGATACAGTATTGGAACAAGGTCACAAAACATTGAGGGGTGATTGATAAATCTCTAGCCGATTTAAGATCACCAGACTTGAAGACAAGTACATAAGGGGTCAACTTACGATGCAGTTAGTGACAAACCCTACGGTTCACGACACATAATCGATAACCAAGAGTATAGGCTTGAATCCGGCATTTGTAGCATGTGGGTAACAATAGAGTGGGAGAGAGCAAGAGACCTGTGCATGTCGTGAGCACATTTCATGGGGGAGGATAAATCGGTTACGTGAATAACCCAAATACTGTGGATAAAACTAGGTTAACGCTTTCAGAAGAGGACATGACATGGATATATTTTCTTCTAATCTAACGTGTGTCCTGCAACCAGTGTGACGTGTACAGATGCAGCAGAAGGGGTGACTATTCAGGTTCTCATTAGACAAGAATACCACTGGCAGTTAATGAAAGCAAGTTTGTGAGGGTGAACAATTACTTGACGATGGCATATTGGCCCTTCTGCTTGTTGGGGGGGGGACTGCCTTCCTATAAACGGGTTATGCGTCTTCTTAGATATGACATGAAGGCATCATGAAGCAAGACACAGACAACAGATTCAAAGTTCAAACAAAAGGTCTTTATTAACGCAAATGAGCCGTTTACCTGACTTTTCACAAAACAGGGGTCAGGCAGAGTCAGGCAATTGATAATAACCACACACACCTGACTACCCTTTCCCTTCCCCACAAGGATAAAAGGTGGAGCATGAGAGCACTCTACGAGCAAGGCAGACCGCACAACGAGTAAGCTATTCCAGGACGGCAGTTCAAGAGGAGGAGACAGGCAGCTAGAACCGAAAGGACGACAAGGAGAGCAGTCCCCTTGCCCTTTCCGATCCAGACCCGCGAAGCCTCTCTGAAGGGAATCATAAGACCGGGAATAACAGCCAGTGTGTGGTGTAGCAGATGTCAACGGTGCACTGAGCCCTCCTACACTGATAACCAAGGCAGGGAGAGACGCTAGCTACAGTGGTATCGTCCTTGACACCAGAGACAAGAAACACCAAGCGGTTCAGCACAGCCGGTGAGTCGGAGGGAGAACCGACAGTAAAGCGAACTATGTTGAGCGAATGTTGCAAATGGTAACATAAGATTGTTGTTGCAGCACTGCTAAAACCACAGGGAAAGACCAGCTGCAGACTGGTATGGTGTCATGTGGGCACTCAATCGAAAGACTCTGCTTGGCCCCTTTTTGCTAAAACTACAAATACCAGAGGGCCATAGGAGAGCCCGTCGTAAGAGGTCAAAGTGTTCATACAAGGATCGAGCAAAACCCCTTGTACAGTCGAAAGTCTTTGACCCACAACATAAAGGAAAGCCTGACTGGGGGCTTCAAAAGAAAGCCTGGCTGGGGGCTTTAAAGGAAAGCCCGACTGTGGCTAAAATCCAGACTTGGGTAAAGTGAATAAAAGCTAAGGAAAATATTAATCTGACTGAGGGATACCAGTGAAATAAGGTTAGCTGGCAAGTGTGAACTCAGCTGAGGGATGCCTACAAAACGGGGTGACGTATCATAACCCTGGGAGCATTGTGTTGACAAAGAGGGAACCCGGCTGAGAGATGTCCACAGTGAAAGATTGTTTAAAAGGACTTTGAGACTTGTGAATACAACAGGTGAAATCGTTTGAGTAAAAAGCCATAGGGAACCCGACAGAGGGAGGCTAACATTCGAGAAGGGTCTGAGCCCGGAAGAGGGGGATCCAGGGATGAAAAGTCAACACCCAACGTACATATGGAATGGAACTTTTATTTTGGTATTTTAGAACACATCAGGCCCTCGGAGGCAAGAGACTTTGGGTAAAGAGACTTGACCACCGCAGATCCTGTTGCCGCTGAGAAGAACAACAGCCTTGTGCTGGAAAAGCCCAGTAGTGTGCTGTGCTTAAGTCCCACCTTGTCCCGTGCAAGAAAATGCGGGGAAGGAAGACCCCAGCTAAAACATCCTGACACTTTCCCACACTATTTATGTAACATAGCTGTAAGGAATGGCAATAGGTTTGTTTAGTTTAGGCCATTTTATTTGACAAGAAGCCACTAGGACTGCCTTATTATTTAATGTTCGTAGCTGGCTATCATCTTAGATTTAGGTTTAGATTGGGCGTTTTTCCAACCCATTCAAACAGTTTAATCAACACCCTTGAACTGTGATCGCCCGTTTCTGTCTTTACTGTTGCCACCATGAGTTCCTTACATTCCCCAAGTTCAAAACAGTTCCACAAGATGATCTTGGGGTTCCCTTCCCGAAGTTTGACACAGTTCTACAAGGCTTCAAATTCACAGTTGATTTCACTTGTTTGGTTTGTTTGCCTTTCATTTCCATCACTTGCTCAACTTTCAGGCCGACCAGCCCCAGCCTCTTGACTCCTCTTGGTTTACTCCAAGAAAGAGTTACTCGGTCTGGGCATAGTTGTCGGACCACACGGTCCACCCATCACAGGTCGCGCAACCGATAACCAATTGCACTTTACAACAGTTGATACTTTCTCATAGGACATCCTTGACAACATAGGTCTCTTTTCTGCATCTGAGTAATAAATCCACTTATTATTCTGATGCGCTTTAATAGCATCTTGCCTTTATCAACATGTGATTCTCACACACTTTCCTTCATGGCATTTCTTCTGGTTACCACCTTGCTTTCCCACTATCCAATAGTGGTTTGCTTTGCGCACTTTTCACTTTGCTTGCAAATGCGGTTTCTTTAATTTTGTCTTGTTTACAAATACTCTTTGGTTCTGTTTCATTCATACGATATTCTCATAGCTTTTTGATAACTCAGCATTCAAACGTATTCATGCTAGTCACCTTGTTCTGTATTCTAAAGTTCATTGTTGGTCTTCCAACCCATTAATTATTTTTCAGAACTTATCTCATGCTTGGCAAATTGTTCAGCATTCAATAATTTACTTTTCCGGTCTCCAGACCCATTTGTCTTGCATTCCAGTTTTGTTCATCCATCGCCGTCACCCACACCATGCCCCTGGAGCACCGGGCTTGAGTGAACCTTCCCTGTCACTCACCTGTGTCTGGCCGCTCCTCCCGGTGCACTGGTCTCGTTTGCAGGTTCTCATCACTCCTCTTAGACTCCAGAGTGTCTCCGGCGAGCAGCGCTCACCCTCTCCTGTCTGTCTGTCCTGCAGCTTTCGTGGCATCTCAGTGTTCCCCACCCCCAATGGGGAACACACGACAATGGGCTTGGCTCAGCTCCAGACGGGCACCACAGTGGCCTCTGTGTCTTCCTGGCTTTTCTTCTATCAGTGTCCTTTTCACGGCACATGTGTTGACTGCTCCGCCTTGGATGGCTGCGCTCTCTGGCTGAGCTACTGTCTCTCTCTCTCTCTCTCTCTCTCTCTCTCTCTCTCTCTCTCTATCTCTGTCTCTTTCTCTCTCTGCCTCCCTTTCTACACCTGCAACCATTTAACAGGTTGTAGGTGGGTACACTCAGTTTCACCTGCCTGACCATAGATAATGGGACATGCCTGAACTTCACAGTACTTATCACGCCTCTTCCTAGTTTCAGTACCAGAGTGGTGAAATGAGCTGGTAGTGTTCACTACTCTTAGTCGCCTCTTCCTCGTCCCAGTACTCTGATGGTATGAATGTGGGACAGTGGGTGTATGGATAGAGCGGAAGAGTGACAACACCCTATAACTGTCGTGGGAAGATAGAGGGTATTCTGATAGGTTCTAGATTTTATTCAAGGGGTTAAATGTGGATCTAGTCTACCCACATAAGGAGGGGTTCTTCTTCTTTTTTTCTTCCTTATCCTTCTATTGGAATGACCTATCTTGGGTCCATTTTCCCAGGAAAATCAGGTGTGGGGTTGACATTATCCTATGAAGGCTTCAGGGATGGATGGTTCATCATGAAAGGGAAATGGGGAATACATGTCTCACCTGCGAACGTCCTCCTCCCAATCCCCAAGGACCCTCCAGCCAGTTGATCCTCCCTCGAATCTCTACCCTCAGAGTAAGGATCCAAAAGTGATGGCCTTTCCCTGCCCAGCTGAGAAGAGGATCCAAAGGGAGTAGATGTGTAGAGGAGGTCCCAAATAAAACCTGCACCCCAATCGTCCATTTTGAAGTATCAGGAACGTTCACACCGAGATATGTGACGTATGACGAGCAAATAAACCAGCAGAGAGCTGCAGTAGGACTCTGCCCAGTGCCTATTAGAAGACCAGCACCTATTGAAGTACCAATACCCAGAAAACCATGGACAGTAAGATATCCATTAAGAAAACCCTATCAACAAATTAAACAAAATGAAGATCGCCTAAGTACAGCCCCTGAAGAAACCAAAAAGGCCTTAATAGAAGACGAATGGTGATGTCACAAGGGCCCGGACTGACTTGCAGATAGAAGAAATGACAACCAGAGAATGGTGCAAAGAGATGAAACGCCTTGAATAAGGATATCGTGAACTTAAAGTGAAAGAATGATGTCAAAATGTAAGAAGTTTCAGCTGTAAGCAAGATGAAGATATTCGACCAGTTTACACCTGTAAATATGCTTGGAACCGCAAGAAAGCTAAGAAAACAGTGCGGCTTGCTATGCTTAGTAGAAGAATAGTGCGGCAAGCGCCATTATACAAAATCTACCTTAAACGAGGCACTTTATTATAAGTATATTTCTACTTTCCACAAGAAGCAGAATCAACCCAGGTTACTTAAGGCCACACGAGAAAGCTTCATATTTAGCAAAAACAAGAAGAGACGGCTGAAACGAAACTCGGCAGAGGCAACTCGTGCCAGGAGAGCCAAGGTCATACCAATAGAAGAAATGAACAGTAGCTACATCTAATTGAAACTAAGAACAGAATATCCTGCCTACGAAAGGTCGAGATAAGAAGGCAAAGGCAGGTGGCGGGTGAAACGAAAATCAAATAAACAAATTGATGGAAAAGAGGCAAATTCACAGTGTCTGAATCATGTGACTAGCCGAGCAAGAAAGAGCGAGGGTTCACACCTACGCATGGCACCAGGCCAGTTGAAGATATCAGAAACCTTTTCCAGACAGAAGATGCCGTTTCGAGGCCAGCCGTAGAGAAATAACTGACACATGGCTACTAAAGTTATGATTGATTGTAACAAGGACTGGAGGAAGGCCGGGTAACTAAGGGGCAGCTCACACCTGGCCAACCATTCTGCGTGCTACTAAGAAAAGTAGAAAAGTATGCATTGGGTTGGTGCCAACCCAATCATAATGGACCAAATCATCTAGGGTCCTATAGTTAGTAGAACCAATGGGACGTCGTACTTTTAGTGACGTCCACAGTAGTCATTTTTGGATGAGAGGCTTAGATACCCACCTGACAGTGTTTACCCAATCCCCTCACTCCGTTACCATATACAGATATAATACCTATAGTAAAGTTACCTTTTCCTAACCAATAGAATTGCATGTCAACTTTTGAGTGTTACACGTCAATGATGATGAGTTTTGAGTATAAATGTTACAACTTCTATGAAGTTTGTTGGAGTTGAAGCCACAAGGAAGATCGCATCACTGCTGACATCCATAACTCCCCATTATTTGTACTTGTCATTAAACGGACTCCCTTTGCCAAACCGTTTGAGTTGTCCTTATTGATTGGTGTTGGAGTAATACATATGCACTCCCATCCATCTCACGGGTGCTGCTATCTTGTCTTAAAGTGATTCTGAGCAAACTCCGACTCTATGGGCCGGTCGGGGGTCTCAGGGTACACTTGGTAGCAGAGATTGATGGTTATCAATTATCGATTAGAATAAGACACCCATTGACCGTCGACATAAAGTAACTCTAGGTTCATGGCAATATCTCGAGTTCTTGGCCATTCGACTGAGTAGACTGTGAAGCTCACCATAGACAGTGGTAGAGTAAAAATAAAATCTGCAGAATAAGGTCTGAAGGGACCCGTGGTCCCCACATAACCACTTCCCACTCCTACGGGCAGCTGAGCGGGAGAAAAGCCAAAGAAGGCGGCGTTTTGGCAAAAGTGCATGCTTTCGAAAAAGTAAAGGGAAAAGGTAACGAAGGGATGCGGGAAAACAAAATATAGCTAGAAGTAGAGAAGAATGTATATATATATGGGGAAGGGAATAATGACTCAAGAATAATTAAGTAGATAAAGGGAAGATACCGGGGAGGACACCCGAGAAGAGAGAGGTTACCTGGGAGGACATCCGAGAAGAGGTAGGATTCGCCTTATTACTACACTTAATATAGCGGCTAGAAGAAACGTGTATCCACAGTCCCAAATAAAGGGGAACAAATAGACTACCACACCAATAAAAGGCACCGCGAAAGGAAAGGCACAGCGAAAGGGATATGTTTAAACTCCATGATGGGGTAATTTTAATTTTAAAGGCAGAGATACGTGTGACCAGCTGGAGTTCATCCAGTCTGTTAACGTCTGCCTTATGTGTTGATTGTTGTGACGTCAGAGGATGGAAAATTTTCCTTCAAGGAACTAACATGAAAACTGTGCGATTGGATATTTGGCAGGTTGTAGAAGACAACCTGATGTTTTTTGAGTAAAATAGAAGATATAAAATGTTGTGAAAAAATTGGGATTGGAGCTTGCGGTGATTGGTGCTTGTTCATATTGTTGAAATTGTTTAAATCACGTCAAGCTTTGATAAAGTGTTATATAAAAGGAAAGGGAACAGATTTAAACATGGAGGACATAACTCCACTAGCACACCTGTGCAAACAGTTGCCGAAACATGCACTTAAACTTAAAAAATACAGTACAGAGTGGGTTAAAGGAACCACCCACAAAATGTTTATGCCGTGGCCACAGGGCGGGTCCTTATCTAAAGCTGTTTTGCAACACATGACGACATGCTTGCACACCATACACAAAGTTAGACAAACGCATAGCTGTTCTAGAGCTTTGGAAAATGTATGAACAGGGAAAGGAAGAGGAGCCGCCAATAGATTGTGTACTTAATGTATGTACAGAGGGGGGTGAGAAGCCTACCGCGCCACCTGCCCCATCTGAAATGGAAATTGAAAAACGTAAGGACGAGGGGTTATACCCACTGAGAGAACTTAAAGCAGCCACGAGGTATACCAACCTGGCATATGAGTCACCTACGCAAAATAGTGACGAAAATCAAAGTAAAGATAAAGATATCGCCTCCACGGTCCCAAGGGACAAGGAGAGACGTGATGACGAAAGTAAGGACCAGACACAGACAAGTGCGTCCCTCCACAAGGAGAGAGAAGGTAAAAGATGGAAAGGAAGCAAAGATAGAACTGATCAG
Source organism: Ambystoma mexicanum (assembly GCF_040938575.1). Classification (NCBI taxonomy): domain Eukaryota; kingdom Metazoa; phylum Chordata; class Amphibia; order Caudata; family Ambystomatidae; genus Ambystoma; species Ambystoma mexicanum. The sequence goes on along the minus strand of NC_090940.1, from coordinate 35,750,249 downwards.
ATAGCATTTGCAAAAAACAAATGGATGGGAGTGCAGATTTTATTGAAACTCAATGGCAAAGGCATTGATGATGTGAAACAACAGGAGAGGCTAGATAATGTATAGAGAAAGGAAAAAGAAAGAATTGAGAGACGAAAGAATAAGGAAAAAAGATAGGCAATGACGAGAACAGTTATATCGTGAAGAGCAAGAAAGACAGCTTGATCGCAAACAAAGAGCAGCCAATGATCAAGACAGACAGGAGCAGCGTAAGTTAGAGGAAGAGCAAAGAATACGAGAGAAAATAATAAAGAGACCAAGGGATGAGGAAATCCAAAGGGCAGATGAACGTAGAAATGAAAAGAAAAAGGAAGAAGATAGTGTCAGAGAAGAAGCGAGGAAGTGCAGAGAATTCGATGATGATGTAGAAGGTAAGCGAAGACAGAGAGCACAAGATCTTGAATATCTGGCAAGAGAGGTTAAGAAACCTGAGCCAGTAGTAGATTGGGAAGACATCGAAGAATTATTTCCTGAGTACGATTCAGTACCAGGCACATCTAGGGCGAATATTGAAGATCACTTTAACACCAGAAGCATCAGAGAAACGATCGATAGAATATATGACGAAATGAGGTTAGAACAAATACCCTAAGTAGAGGGGGAAGACGAGTGCCTAGAGATCACTCAGCTTTACGACACTGAGGACGTCTACCGAAGAAGTGGGAGTAGAGAACTATCCCTGGATAGACTAGAAATAAGTAGGAACAAAGGAGACACAAGAACTTACACAAGTTGGGGACAGACAATGTTTGACAGAAAGGGAGGAGCGTGAAGAAAAGGAGGAGGATAGAAGGGGCGAAAGACGATTCCCAAGGGGAAAAGGGTTAATATGGTCAGACACTAGTGAGTCCGCGCCGAGGGCATCAGAGTTAGCCACGCAGTCAGACCGACATGAAGAAGTATCTCACGGTCAGAGGGCGGTGTCTCCACCGCCCTATGTGAGCAGGCTTAGGACATTGCCACGCAGGCGGCGATGCGGGTATGTTACCCCTGCAATAGACAGGAGAACAATGAGAGAAGAGAGAGAGGGCTATGCATCCCAATTTCAGCTACTCAAGAAAGGGGGAGCAAGAGCACAATATATTCCATGGCCACACATGGATCGAGAAAATCTGAAAAACAAGCTTCCAATGCTGACATTGTGTCAAACTGGATATTAAATTATGCCTCCTATTGTAACGATTGTATGTATATTGGCCTATGCCAAGTCGCTTAAAACTGTACACGAATAACTCTCTACGGCAAGGTCTTGACCTTAGAAATTGATGTAAGCCGCCATCTTGAATCAAGCCGCCATTTTAGGTTCTCTTGCTGTGTAAAAGTCACCCTGTACATCAAAATGGTGGACGATGCCATTCCGAACAGAATCTGGTCATCATGACCTCAGTGCAGCTAATCTATAACTTGCCTGCAGGCCACTTGTTAGGGTCGCGAACTGAGACCTTGTCCTTCTGTTGACCTGTGTGTAAATGGATTATCTGTATCAACGGAACTGATCTATGCGCATACTGATGTATATATTAAAGGTTGACCTGGCAGAGACCCTAGACCAGTAATACATTCATGGAATGGTTAACCCACGAAGGGGTAGGACAAAAGGCTGGAGAAATGTATAGAAGCCTGATTGTCCCAATGTACACTCTCTCACTGAATACATCGAACCCCATTGAAGTTCGTTGTGTTGTACTGAGGGCCGATAGCTATCCGATCTGTCATTGACTTTGTCACTGCTTGACCTTAAAATAAAGTACTTTGTATGTTCCTTTGTAACCAGTGTTTGGCGTGTTTCCTTTGGGCTTCCCGGCCTCATATTACTTTTCTGTTTTCACAGTTGGCGCCCGAATAGGGACCCTCAAGATTGATGCCGGATCATTGAAGGTTGACGCATGCTATTGGACCGGGATCGGACAGTGTGATACTACGGGCCCGACTGAATGAGACACGTCACCTCTACAGCGCTGCACGATCCGATCCTTGGACGATAGCCGTGTGGTCTGAGACGGCATCTTGACGAGGGTCCACTTTTGAGGCGGGCAGATTTGCCGAAATCACCAAACACAAGGTAAAATTTGTTAGGTAAGTTCTTTGATAAACCGTATGGTCCTCCTTAGGTTTGGTCAAGTAAGTCGTGACCCGACTCTTAATTTAACCCTGACAATTTGAATTTGGCGCATTGTATCTGCAGACACAATTATTGACCAGGTAACACCAAGTATTTGAGAAATGCCTGGGAAATTGTCTAGCTGCTTTAGAGCATTATTCCGCAGTGATCAACAATCTTTGGAATTTAGCCGCCCGGCACCATAGGAGGGGTCGCCGGAATTTACTATGTATTGTAAGCATGGCATTGGAAGTGTAGTATTTAATGATATTTGGCACAGACAAACCAGACATGCCTCCGAACTTCAGTGGCCAATCAATGGTAGTTTTGAGATCCCTCGTATTGAATACTTAGAGTCGGTCTTGTTAAAGAAAAAGGCCAGACCCGCAGCATTTGATGTTCTGCAGAATTGGAAAAAAGAAGCGTTGCAGCAGCTTAAGAGTAGGGAAAAACATGTGCGCCGTCATAAAACGAACGCTGAAAAGGCGTTGTTATATGATCAGGACAAGCAGTTTGAGTCAGTTAGGGATATGGATAGGGCTTTCTCACTCGGTATTCAGAAAATCTATCCTTCTAAAGACCTTCATGTTTCTGACGAGTTTCTCGACAAATTGTTAAACGAGCGAAGGCCTGGTGCCTCTGCACCACCTCCGTATGATCCTCTTCCTGTTGCTTTGCCTCTTCCTGCTGTTATTCCTGCTCTCCCTGCTCAACCTGCTGTTCCTATTCTTCCGACTGTTGTTTCTCCGCCTGCTCTACCACCTCTTCCCATTGCACCAGTAATGACACCTCCATTGAATCTGTCTGCACCTCCACTCCCGAGTGGTTCCGAACTGACTATAGTTGATCGGGGTGCGGGGTCGAAGGTTGTTACTCGTAATACTGTCCCTGTAGATAAGAAGCAGGATTTGTTTGCATGGGCTAAGCATTGTATGGAGAGAGATGATCAAGCTAATGTTTTCACCATACTGTCTAATATGGATAATTTTCCTGAGAAAAATGTTTTCATTAAAGGTTTAGGGATTCATGTATGTGTAATGTGGGGTAAATTAAATAATGCGGCTCTCCCACAAGGGCTGAGGGATCTGAATACTTTAGCACTTTCAAGAGACACTATGGAGAAAGTACATGAGCATGTCGAGAGGTTATTTGAGTATAGGATTTGGAAAAGTTACGGAATGAGGATGACGAAGAAGAGAGTATGTATGTACAGAAACGATTTCTTCCGTGTCGTAAATGGGCATCTGAGGAAGCGCGAATTTGTACAAAAGATGTGATTAGATGGATTTCGGATTTATCGATAACTCCAGTTGAGGTATATGACACATACAGTCAATATACGCTAGAAATGCAGAGGAAGGTGTTTCAGGTAATGGTAGAGTACCTGCAGGATGAATGTGTGAGGAAGAAGGTTAGTTGTCCCACAGTGTTACTGGGTATTTATACAAGAGCTTTTTCACTTGACACTTCTTCGACTGCTTTAGCGCTCGACTTAGCTCTGTTGCTTAGTAAGCGTTCGGAGTTGCCTTTATCTCAGTTGCCTATCAGAGTGGTACCTCCAACATTTGTCCCAAAAGTTGAGATTCCCGCTAATGTTGCAGCGGGTACAGCTGCTGGGGACATTCCCGCACATTATGTATCGCAGTTTGTTCACATCCCGTTTTCGCGACAGGAATTAAACACTATTAGGCAATCTATTCCCGACATTAGGAAAAATCCGACAGGATTCTATAAAGAGATAGAGTCCGTCTTGCAGTCCTCTGTGTTCACGCTAGGCGATATTGACTTGCTATTCCCTGTACTCCTGCCCGTAGATTTGTGGAAGCAGGTTAGAACAATAGATGATGCACCTGGGTTGGGAGACACGTGGGCTAATATAACTAGGCTTGACGGGTAAAGGCCAGCTGGTGAGAGACCGCCTCAGGTGATACTCACTTTGCCTGACAGAATCATTGCAAAATTAAAAACTATAATTCCCGAAAAAAGAATTATTTGGGACAAGCTTACGGCCTGTGTCCAAGGAAAATCTGAGAGTGCCACCGAGTTCTTTAATCGGTTCGAACAAGTATTCTCGGACTTCAGTGGACAGGATTTAGGCACAGAGTCTGGGAAAAGGTTATTTGTGGACAGATTTGTGCGTGGATTACTGCCTGACATCCAGTCACAGATTATGTCTTCCGAGAGCGCTTGGCAGGCGAAATCCCAATCAGAAGTACTGCACATGGCTCAGTACTACGAGAACCGTGTCAATAATGAAAAAGATAGAGTCGAGAAGAGAAAAGGAGACTGAAAGACTAAAGTATTGTCACAACAAATTGTTAGAGGCTCCAGAGGGGGTAGTTAGCAGATTAGAGGTCAATATGTTCCACAAGGGAACATGCCCCTGGGTCCTGTGAACATTAACCAGTGTGCCTATTGTCGCCAGGAGGGTCATTGGCGTGCACAATGCCCCGTCCTTCGACAGAGGTCGAATAACACATTTGGGAGTATGGGTAGAGGACCCAGAGGTCGCCCCGGGGTGGGGGGGCCCTGGTAGAGGTCAGTTTTCGCAGGATCCTCAGCAACCTTTTTCACAGGACAATCAGACTTCGAGTGTGGATACTAGAAACATATTCAATCACCCTTCTGCTGCATATCTATCTGAGGAGCTTCCTTTTGATGATATTCTTTTTCGTTAGGATTGCCCGAAGCAGGGTTTGGAACCTACACCTATTCCTGTTTGTCAGAAAGGTCCCTACATTGAAATGGTAGTGGGAAATAGGAAACATCAGTTCTTGATAGACACTGGAGCACAGAAGTGCTCCATTGATCATTCTCGGGTTCCAAACATTCCACTGTCAGGGCAAACCAATGTCTCTGTAGGGTTTTTTGGCACACCAGTCGTTTGTCTGGTTTCTTCGCCGGTACCTATTTCTTTGGGTCCCTTTACAGACCACTGTCCATTTCTTTTGACTTCGAATTGTGGAGAAAATGTGTTGGGGTTGAATCTGTTGAAGGAATTAAATGCGGTAATTCATTGTTCGTCTGATGGAGTGCGTTTGACGATTTCACCACAGCAGTTTTCTGTTTCACAATTTTTGACTAGACCTTTGCCACCAGAATTCAGTAATGTCCCAGAGTGTTTATGGGCAATTGACGACAATGATGTCGGTGTTCTACAGATTGAGCCTGTTAAAATAGTTTTGAAACATGGTATTAAGCTGCCACGCATCCCGCAGTATAAGATCTCGGTTGAAGGTGAGCGAGCTTTGAAGAGCATTGTTTCCGATTTTGTGCATCGTGGGGTGATTGAGGAGATTACAGGAAGTTTGTGCAATAGTCCGATTTTACCCGTGTACAAAAAAAGCGGTAATGCCATTCCGTTTCATTTTATAATTGATTTGCGTGCCATCAATAGAGTTGTCGCTCCGCAATTTCCAATTGTGCCTGATGTGACAACGATATTAACTATGATTCCAGCTACGGCTACTTACTTTAGTGTTGTGGATCTAAAGAATGCTTTCTTCAGTATTCCTATACACAAGGACAGTAGATATTTGTTTGCATTCACCTTAGGGGGACGCTCGTTCACATTTACTTGTGCACCTCAAGGTTACACCGAGAGTCCTAGCATTTATAGTAGGGCCTTGAAAGAACAGCTTGATACTCTTGAATTACCTCCTACTTGTACGTTGCTTCAGTATGTTGACGACTTGCTTTTAGCAGCAGATTCTGAGAGCTCTTGTAAAGAGGGCACTGTATTGTTGCTCATCCATCTAGCTAAGCATGGTCAAAAGCTTTGCTTAAAAAGTTTCAATATTGTTGCCAGGAGGTCGCCTATTTAGGCTACCTCCTGTCAAAGGAGGGAAGAAGATTGACACCTGAAAGAATAAAACACATTTCTGGCATGTCTGTCCCAAATACAAAGAAGGAAGTCAGAGCCTTAATAGGTATGGCTTCCTACTGTAGGTTATGGATCCCGAACTTTTCACTAGTGATATAACCGATGTTGGCCTTGACAAAGAAGGGCATTTCTTCGCCACTGCCATGGAAATCGGAACATCAACAATCATTTGAGCTTCTCAAGACTGCATTGTGCTCTGCACCGGTTTTGGGTACACCAAATTGCAAAAAGGCCTTTGTGTTGTTTGTGCATGAATGTGATGGATGTGCTTTGGCTGTATTAACGCAGGAACATGGAGGGAAGAATAGGCCGTGCGGTTACTACTCTTCCGCTCTTGATCGTGTCGCATGCGCTTTGCCAAGATGTTTGCGAGCTGTCGCTGGTGCTGCCGCGTCTGTAAAGCAGAGTGAGGGAATGGTCCTAGGCCATGATCTAACCCTGATGGTACCTCACTATGTAGATGTTCTATTGAACAAAACCCAAACGCAGCACCTCACTTCCGCACGATTGACGAGATATGAATTGATCTTGTTTGCTCCCCACATCCAAATTAGGAGGTGTTGTGTTCTTAATCTGGCTGAACTCCTACCTTTCCCGCAAAATACTGTTTGCGGTGATGATGAGTCACATGACTGCCTGTATACTACTGAAAAAGAAACAAAGGGCAGGATTGATCTTAAGGACACTCCTTTGGATAATGCGCAAGGGGAGCTATTTTGTGATGGCTCCTGCTTCAAACTTCCGGATGGTACATCCACAGCTGCTTATGCAGTCACTACATTAAGTATGGTTGTAGAGACCAAGAGAGTTACGCATAACTCCGCGCAGGCTTCAGAGATTATAGCATTAATCCGAGCTTGTGAGCTTTCCGAAGGGCTAGCGGTGAATATATATACTGACAGTCAGTATGCTTTTGGGGTGGCTCACAACTTTGGGAGACTTTGGTCAGAGAGAGGTTTCTAACTTCACATGGGACCAAGATTCAGCATGGTCCCCTGATAGTACAATTGCTCTCGGCGCTCACGCTCCCTAGTCAGTTAGCGATTATGAAATGCGCAGTGCAGCGCAAGATCACAGATGATCTAGGAAAAGGGAATGCTTTCGCTGATCAGATAGCCAGAGAAACTGCCACAGATCTTCGCACAGAAATGTATGCTCTAAGAGAAACTAGGGATGCCTATGTAATGGACGAGGATATTGGGTCTGTGTGGGATATCCAAGCTGATGCCACAATGGAAGAATCTAAGAAATGGGCTGAAGGCCTGGGGAAATTAGATGATGATGGGTGTTGGGTGGACACAGTTGAAGGGTAATGGTTACTTCCTAATGCCTACATAGTCATGATGGTTACTATGGCACACGGTCCCACACGTGTGTGTGCTCAACAGATCACGAAAATGTTAGAGAAATTTTGGAAATGATAAGATTTTGAAAATTGCTCAGCATTATGTCCAAAATTGCATAATTTGCCTACAGCACAATGTGGGGAAGGGGACAGTAACTCCAACGGGTAGCTTTGGGCCTCCTTCTGTCCCGTTTGAATTGATTAATTTTGATTTTATTGAGATGGAGCGGTGCAATAGCTTAAAATATGTCCTTGTGGTCATTTGTGCCTTTAGTAAATGGGTTGAGGCTTTCCCTGCCAAGGATGCTACAGCCATGACCACTGCAAAAATTATGATAAAGGAGCATTTTCCGCGGTTTGGGTTGCCAAGAGTCATTTGGTCGGACAATGGTCCACATTTTGTTGCTGCTGTAATTTTGCAGACATGTACGGCACTACATATTGATAAGCAATTCCATTCGGCTAGACATCCTCAAAGTGCCGGGTTGGTAGAGAGACATAACGGTATCCTAAAGAACAAGCTTGCTAAGATGTGTGCCGGTACCAAACTAAAATGGCCGGACACCTTACCGATCGTGTTACTAGCCATGCGCACTACCCCTCAAACTAAGACTGGGCTCTCTCCATTTGAGGTGGTGATGGGGAGGCCTGCCAATATTTGGGGTCTCCGGAAACCTAAAGCACTGAAAAGTGTTGAGAATGTATTGCTTTCAGACTACTGTAACCAGTTGACTAAAAATCTGTATTTCATTTATCTTCAGGTAAGATCAGCTTTACCTGTACGCTACGAGGGCCCCGGTCACAATATCCAGCCTGGAAGCTGGGTCCTGGTGAGAGCATACGAGTGGTCCCCTTGCCTCGCGCCTCGCTGGCGAGGACCATTCCAGGTTTTGTTGGTCACCCAAACGGCAGTGCGGTTGGCTGGAAAGAAGAATTGGATACACGCGACGCATGTCAAGGAACTTCCTCACCCAACGCCGCACGTTACAGAAGAAGCAGAACCCCTCGCTAACGCTGCAATCGACGATCCTGAAGCAGCAAATAGCACTGTGAGTGAGTCGGAGAATCTCTCTGAGCCCATGGGGCTTGGGTAATCGTCCATTTTGTCTCCACACTCTTTGGAAAAGCCATTTCCGGAAACCATTGCTCCTAATTCTGCAACTTCCGTTGCCCCTGATATGTTGCTTCCCTCAGGAAGTGACGTTACCTTATTTCCGGATCAAAAAGTACCGGGAACCACCAGATACAATCTTCGGCGGAGAAAATAGACCTACGGCACGGTTCGACTGCATTTAAAGAAGGAAAGGATCATCGAGGGCTTGCTTTTGCCCAAATTTGAGAAAGGGGATTGTGCTGGCTAGGGTTGGGGAAGGACTAAGAAGCCGGGGTCGCCAGCAACGAACATTGGGGTTTCCATCCGAAGACTACGATGCCTGCCACCGCTACTGCTTGTATTGGACTTGTAAATAAGGGGGTGACCAACTTGGACAATGAACAATGTGCCTGGGCCCCGAAAACGTATTGCTGTGTTTTGATGATAATAATTGGGTTTTTTATAGTAACTGCTTTAGGATTTTGGTATGTCGAGGAGATTTATCCTCTAGAGCCTCTTTTGCCAACTGACATTGCACCTACTGTTTTTACTCCTTTTGTACATTTGCATACTCTGTCACCTAGGGACTCTCAGCATAGACAGAAGTATCACAATAATACTATGATGCTGATTATGAATTCGACACATGCCATTTTTAACAAAACCAATTGTTGGGTCTGCTCGCATTTACCGCAACATGGGGATAAGGGGCTAGGTTGGAACATTCATCCCTTACCTTTGACGACTGCTTGTTATGCCTCTCTTAGAGCACTGTTCTTTGGCCGATGGAATGATAGCATCTCGGAGAATTTTGATGGAACTAATTTGAATAGTTTTGAAAAACGTGTTCTGACTCCCCTGGGATGCTCGCTTTTCGCAAATAGGAGTAAACTCAACGTCGCTTCAATTAGGCCTTCTGATAGACTATCTCGTCCTTTCCAATCTTTGGTTTCCTTTAAAATGGCTCTGATAGGCAATAAGGATGCCGTGCCTCCTTCTTACTCTGTTAACCATAGCCCCGATTCAGTTTCTTTCTGCATACAGAGGAATGGCACCGGTCAATGGGAGATTTTAAAAACTGTGCCAAAGTTGCAAATTTGACTGGGGAAAACAGACCTTTGTATGTAGGCGAACCTGTCTATTTCGTTTGCGGTAATGTAGCATTTCCATGTTTGCCCAGGGATTGGCAGGGAACCTGTTATTTAGGGATCCTGTTACCTGGGTGTTCATAGCAAGCACTTTGGAAGTTTCAAAGGCTCGTCCACGGCGGGACGAGAATGATGATACCCCCGCACAAGTCCTGGTAGATATAGCAAAATCAGTTGTGCCATTCTGGGGGCAGATAGCAAATTCTGAAGACATCAGGAGACTAACGAGAGTACTGGAGAGAACCATCAACCGGACCACAGATATACTCTGTAACATGACATTAGAGCAGAAAGCGATAAGATTAGTAGCACTCCAGAACCGGATGGCATTAGATGTCATTCTGGCTGAACGTGGTGGAGTATGTAAATTAGTGGGGTCCGCTTGCTGTGTTTTCGTACCAGACTCCTCCCCAACCATTTTTAAAGCAGTTCAGAATATGCACTTCCTTAGCTTAGAAGTGCATGTTCCCGAGGGGAACTGGAATTTTAGTGCTTGGTTTTGGGATTTCTTGCGATCTGGGGTTGGAAGGTGTTTTCAGTCTTGCTGATCATTTTGCGAATTCTGCTATTTCTTTGTTGTTGTATCCAATGTCTGCCTAGTATATGTTCGATGCTAGGGGGATGTTGTGCTCAGGCGATAGGTACGATAGGGCATAAAATATATGCCCCGGATAAAACTTCCAAGGAGTATGTGTTAAAAGAGATCTTAGTGAACGACCTGATGGCCATAGATATCTCTGACAACGATTCAGGGTGTATGGACGATGACGTACGGAGTTACTTGCAAGGAGATCAGAAGTAGTCTTAGCACTTGGCATAGGCCAAAAGGAGGGTTTGTCAAACTGGATATTAAATTATGCCTCCTATTGTAACGATTGTATGTATATTGGCCTACGCCAAGTCGCTTAAAACTGTACGCGAATAACTCTCTACGGCAAGGTCTTGACCTTAGAAATTGATGTAAGCCGCCATCTTGAATCAAGCCGCCATTTTAGGTTCTCTTGCTGTGTAAAAGTCACCCTGTACCTCAAAATGGTGGACGATGCCATTCCGAACTGAATCTGGTCATCATGACCTCAGTGCAGCTAATGTATAACTTGCCTGCAGGCCACTTGTTAGGGTCGCGAACTGAGACCTTGTCCTTCTGTTGACCTGTGTGTAAATGGATTACCTGTATCAACGAAACTGATCTATGCACATACTGATGTATATATTAAAAGTTGACCTGGCAGAGACCCTAGACCAGTAATACATTCATGGAATGGTTAACCCACGAAGGGGTTGGACAAAAGGCTGGAGAAATGTATATAAGCCTGATTGTCCCAATGTACATTCTCTCACTGAATACATCGAACCCTGTTGAAGTTCGTTGTGTTGTACTGAGGGCCGATAACTATCCGATCTGTCATTGACTTTGTCACTGCTTGACCTTAAAATAAAGTACTTTGTATGTTCCTTTGTAACCTGTGTTTGGCGTGTTTCCTTTGGGCTTCCCGGCCTCATATTATTTTTCTGTTTTCACAATCGGGAGCTGGAAAATGGATACACGAGTAAGAAAAAATGACAGGAGGGAACAAGTTAGCTGTAGGTGATATCAAGGGTCTCTTAATCGCCATACTTGGTGAGAGAGCAGACGATGTGTGGACATGGGCATGTTACCCTGGTGTCACTACAATTAATACCGTGCATGATGGAGCTCCATTTAACAATTGCAGAGCCTCAGTATGGAAAGCACTACGAGTGCTTTACCCAGACACTTCTGATATAGGAGCTATAATGACATGAAAAATGAAGGAGTCAGAGGATCCGTTGATTTACATACAGAATTTTCAAGACGCGTGTGTACTCGAGACTCATGCATCTTGGGGGAAATCTATACCTGTGTTCTACCATATATTGTGCCAAGGGCCAATCGAGGCTAAACCATGGTCAGAAATACAGCTGACCATTGCACACTATTGCAGGCTACTACAAGAAAAGAATCGCAAGAAGGAAGCTGCACAAAAGTGTGAAGAGGCCAAACTGTTGCAGAAGAAATTGTCAAAATATGCTCTTGAGGGAACCATGATAACTAGCACAGCTGAATCGAGCAGTCAACAGGTCAATAATCCACAACAGAATAATCAGGGCAATACAGGGTTTTACCCCAGGGGAAGAGGATTAAGGGGAAGAGGATGGCAGAATAATCAAGGAGGTTTCCAGAATAATCAAGGAGGTTTTCAAAATATGCAAAATGCCAATCAAGATATGTAAAATGGGCAAATTATCAGACCACCGCCAGTATGTTGGCTGTGTGGAGTGACAGGGCACTTAGCTCGCACATGCAGAAATCAAGGCATGATGCAAACGGCCAAGGAATAGGAATAGGCGTGGCAAATCCACCTGCCTTCGCACAACAGGGAGTTGCACAGAATCACACGGTGCAACAGCAAACACCAGGAGCACAACGAAACCCACAACCGCAAGGTATAGTAAGTTTCCCACAAGGGCAGTCTCAACAGTCACCGTTGCAATTGTCACAAACGATGAGCACAGGGCAAACCCTGAGCCCCAGAATAGGAAGCAACATTAGGAACAGGGGAAATCCATCAGCACAAGGTGGGACACAATTGTATATGGACAAGGACAGCTCACTGGGAGCCCTGATGTGTTCTATCTTATCAGTGACACCAGACCCTCACCAGGAACCTAGGGTGGATGTCGTTATAGGGGATAAAGAATATTCCTTCTTAGTTGACACGGGCGCAACAAGTTCGTGCATGCATGAAGGCAAGTTTTCCTTGTCCGGCGATGCCATAAATACTCAGAGTTTCACAGGAGCTACAAGTCGTGTTCCCTCACAAAAGCACTTCCAATCTCTATAGGAGAATTTGAAATGAATGTGCCTTTATTATATTCACGGCAGACCCCAGTAAACATTTTGGGTCGAGATCTAATGACAAAGTTAAATATGACAATCTCATTCACGGAGGAGGGCATAATATGTTCAACTCCAGGAATGCACTATTCAAACGTATGCGAAATGATTAGAGCATATGCAGGACACACAGCTATGAGGGCTACACCATTAGAGCCTGAAATATTCGCCTATGGAATACGTGTGCTAATGGCAGGGCTGCCAGGCCTTGCAGACAAAATCATGAGGACCCCAGATGAATTTCTATTCAGCCCAAGAATACTGATGCATGAGGAACAGGGACAAGTATTTCCCTTGATGATACACACAGCTGCAGTGCGAGGGAAAATGGTTTGATTGATGGTTATGACGATGAAGGCCTGCAATGGTGTGCAGTAATCGCCATTGAAGAGGGATACCGATTGACTGACGTCACTGATGACGATCTGTTTGAAGAGCAAGCAGATATGGGAGAGACAATAGTGGAGGTGAGTCTCACCTTTTGGGTGAGGATGATCAAAAGAGAAGTGCCTCAAAGAATGATGTTAGCACGGAACTGCCCTCCTGAATATGTTGATGACGACATGGCCCAAGTGTCTGTCTAAGTATGGACTACAGGCCCCTATGACGTAGGATTACTGAAAGGAGTTGGAGAGGTGAGATTCAAACTGTAGCCAGGAGCAATTCTTCCAAAATCAGGGCAATATCCCGTGTCCAGGGAGGCAGATGAAGGAATTTTTAAGACAATTTCTGCTATGATGGAACAAGGCATCTTAGTGACATCAGAGTTGTCATGCAATACTGCAGTTTATCCAATCAAAAAATCAAAGGGAGGGTCTTGGAGGCTAATCCAGGATATAAGCCCAATAAATGATATTGTTGAGGCCGAGTTCCCTTTAGTCCCGAACCCGGCTACAATTTTATGTAATATACCTGTTGAGGCAAAATATTTCACGGTGAATGATTTGAAAAATGCATATTTCTCAATCCCGTTGCACTGTGACTCACAAGATCTGGCGTCATTCACTTTCAGACAGATGCGTCTGAAAAGCATGAGGCTAACCCAGGGGTACTGTGAGTCTCCTTCTATTTTTAACAGAGTCCTGCGGATGGACCTGAGCAATATTACATTAGAAAGCGTTGTACTGCAATATGTGGATGACATCTTAATTTGCAGCACGACAGAGGAGCAATGTAGGCACAATTCTATCCAGCTATTGACTATTTTGGCTGAGAAAGGATATAAAGTTGACAAAGAGAAGGAAGTTACAATATTGTCAACAAGAAGTGCTGTACTTAGGCCAACTGATCTCGCATGAGGGGAAAAGGGTTACCCCAGAAAGAGCTGAAGCCATACTGAACATGGCCAAGCCACACACGATAAAACAGATGCAGAGCTTCTTAGGCCTGTGCATGCAACTATGTCAGGGCATGGGTCTTCAACTACAGTTCTTACACCAAGCCTTAGCTTCAGGCCTTAAAGAAGGCCCAAGTGATGAAAGAAAAAATTGAATGGTCGGAGACCATGGAGGAAGAATTTGCTGAACTAAAAAAACCCAGTGATGAGAGGCCATTTCCAGTGCGAACAAAGTCTAGCTGCCGCAGCGTTCGCCATTGAGAAGGCTACAACCATTGTAATGGCATGCTCAATGACGTTGTACTTCGAGCACTCTCTATTTGCTATCCTAGAGAAGCCTAAGGGCACCCTGACATCTCAAAGCGCTTCTGCTGTGATCATATCAAATCCTTCAATTGAGGTAGTCTGATGCAAAATAGTGAACCCAGCTATGTTTATAGCAGAGCCAGTCATTGAAGGATTGCCAATACATGACTGTGCGAACTATGAAGAATTCTATGCCGAAATACCCAGATTAAAAGAAAATGCTTTGGCAGAAGGAAAAAGTGTCTTTATTGCCGGTTATCCGAGAATCGATCAAAACGATGGGCAAAGATATACAGGCGTTGCTGTAATGAAACACACCGCAAATGGAGAATATTGAGTACTCCTTAGTGCGTGAATATCATCTATTTTTCAGCACAGGCTGCAGAATTATAGGCGTTGATACTCGCCATTGAGAATCATGCAGACCAAGAAGTAACTGTGTACAGTGACTCCGCCTATGTGACATCCACAGTGCACGTAGGCTTAGTGCGCTGGAAAAGGAGAGGCTACCTCCGAGCGGATGGCACGCCAGTGCAGCATGCAGCCTTATTGGACAGACTGATCAAGGCACTACAGCTCCCGGTGGGCATAGCGGTAGTGAAATGCGCCGCCCACACAAAAGGGACAGATTTTATCTCCTGCGGAAATCAAGCACGAGACACGGAAGCCAAGCATATGGCATCCAAAAGTGAAATGATCATGGAAGTGGAAGTCACCCATACAAATGAGAGGATGATGGTTGCACAGACCACACCTGAACGTTATAACAATCTAGGACAAACACAGTTGATGGAACACCAAGGGGAGGCACCACAGGAAGAGAAACATCTTTGGAATTGGCGAGGGTGTTCTTTAAACCCCTCTGACAGCTTGTGGTGACAAGACATCACTGGTAAACCAGTAATTCCTATAGCCCTGTTAAAAGTCGCGCTGGAACAGTTACACTACCCAGCACACATGACAAAAGAGAATATAGCGGCAATGCTCGCAGAAGACTGGTTCATACCGAATTTAACCGAGCACGCTGCATTTTTTTATAGTGAATTGTATAATCTGCCAACAATTCACAGCTGGGCACACATTAAAAGTAATGAGAGGAGTCATTCCAAGGCCAAATGGGCCTTTTCAGCACTTGCATGTCGATTACGTCGACATGATTCAAGTATGTAACAGGTACAGGTATTTAATTGTTGTGGTGTGTCCATTCTCTAGATGGATAGAAGCAGGTCCATGTACACAGCAAGGGGGTAATTCATAGAATTTGGCGCACAAGTGGTGCACGTGGCTGGCGCACAGAGTGCACGTGCGGCAGTCTGCGCAAGCCGCATGCGCCAAAACCCATTTCAGCACACAGCGTATTCATGGATTCCAACATCCATAACTAGCCGTGGCGCAGAGTGGCGCAGCGACCCTGCAGCAGCGCCAGTAATGCCCCCAACCCCGCCCCGTGCACCAAAAATATTGCACAAATCCCCTACATGGCGCAAAGGCCAGTGGACCAGCATACAGCCCCCCAACCACGAAAATGCGTGGAAAACTCCCTGCGGACCCCTCGGAATACACGTAGCCTGCTTGTGCTAGCGAAAACGCGTGTAAAAGTCCATGCGCACCCCTTGGAATACATGTACCCCACCCGCGCTAGCGAAAACACGTGTAAAAGTCCACACGCACCCCCGGAATACACGTACCCCGTTTGCGCTATCGAAAACTTGTGTAAAAGTCCACGCGCACCCCTCGGAATACACATACCCCACCCGCGCTAGCGAAAACGCGTGTAAAAGTCCACATGCACCCCGGAATACACGTACCCCACCTGTGCTAGCAAAAATGCGTGTAAAAGTCCATGCGCACCCCCGGAATATGTACAGGCCCTCCCCATGCCCCACAGGCAGCCCACACCACAGGGGGACGTTTTCCACGCATTTTACCCAATGCGAGCGGGGTACGTGGATTCCGGGGGTGCGCATGGACTTTTACACGCGTTTACGCTAGCGCGAGCGGGATACGTGTATTCCGGGGGTGCTCGTGGACCTTTACACACGATTTAGGAGTGTGGGCCCTCCCGGGTGTGCCCTTTCCCCCCTCCCCATAACCTGCAGGCAGCCCACACCACAGGGGACTAGCCTACACCTCTGGGCATGCCCCGCAGGCAGCCCACACCACAGGGGACTAGCCTACGCTCCTGGGCATGCCCCGCAGGCAGCCCACACCACAGGGGACTAGCCTACACCCCTGGGCATGCCCAGCGGGCTGCCCACCCCACAGGGGACTATCCTACACTCCTGGGCATGCCCCGCAGGCAGCCCACATGGCACCATGCAATCGGGAGCACCGACACATGTCCCCCACCCACCCAGCAGTGACGGGCACCTGCCAGCAGGCCCCGACTCATGTCCCCCTGCACCCCCACCCACCCAGCAGTGACATGCACCTGCCAGCAGGCCCTGACTCATGTCCCCCTACACCGCCACCCACCCCCATTGACGTGCACCTGCCAGCAGGCCCCGACTCATGTCCCCCTGCACCTCCACCCACCCAGCAGTGACGTGCACCTGCCAGCAGTCCCCGACTCATGTCCCCCTGCACCCCCACCCACCCCCATTGACGTGCACCTGCCAGCAGGACCCGACTCATGTCCCCCTGCACCTCCACCCACCCAGCAGTGACGGGCACCTGCCAGCAGGCCCCGACTCATGTCCCCCTGCACCCCCACTCACCCCCATTGACGGGCACCTGCCAGCAGGCCCCGACACATGGCCCACCAAACAACATGTCCTAACAAAACAGACCCATGTCCCTAATGCCAACCCAAATCCCCCTTGCCCCCCAGTACAAGCATGCAACCATCCACAGCACCCACTCCCAAATTACCCATGCCATGACAGTCTTAAAAGAACCACCATGCCTATGCATGAATGCACAACAGAGCCACACAGTGGCAACACATGACTGAGGCAATGTTCATTGAGACATGCACAAAACCAATAATAGAACACAACACCAATCATGAAGTTAGAACACATGTATTAAAAACATAATGAAGTAACATAGAGGAAATCAAACATGAAAATCTATATACAATGATAGATATGACCAAAAAAAATGGTAATCCAATGAAACTAAAATGAACGTCATGTTGAATAAAAAAGTGATCCATTGCCAATGTCAATAAGAAAAAAATAATCCAAATAAAAGAAAACCATTGATCCATCCGAAAATTGAAAAAGAAAGTATGTACAATTCTGCAACTATATACAATGGAAGTCTAAATGGTCCATGATCCAAAAACAAAAGGAAACCTACAAAAACGTCCTATAACTAAAAAAACTATATACACGAAGTGGAGCAATGTCCATGAACAGCACAATAAAAGAAAAAACAAAGGAAACCTAACACTAAACTGAACTATGTACAATGGCGGCGGGCAAGTCCAACGGCTCACTTGTTGATGTTCCGGCCCAGGGCATCATCGAACTCCATGTCGATGTCCCGGAGGCGGGCCTCTTCCCTGGCCTCGAGGTCTCGCAGGGATGCAGTCATGGCCTGTTCCAACTCCCTGCGAGTTGCCTCGAGGCACTCAGCCCGCCTCAATGCCCTGCGCATGGAGTTCTCCACCCTGACCATAGTGAGCCGGGCCTCCTCTGCCCGTCCCCCCTCCGCATCTATCCGCTGGCCCAACCGTTGCCACACGGAAGACACTCTCAATCCAGGGTCCTCCTGCCCTCCGGCCAATGCCTGCCCCTGTGATGTTGAAGGCCCCGAGCCATCATGGCTCCCACCTTGAGCCTGCTGCTGCCGTGCATGTGCCCCGCTGGTCGATGCCTGCACGTCCTCCTCTTCCTGGGGTCCAGTTGTTGGGGTGGTCACCCCTGCTGGACCTCCGACTCCCGACTGTGTCAGGGATATATCCTCCACCAGCCTGGCCACTGGCTCAGGGGCAGCTACACAGGCTGCCCAGGTGATATTTGGCCAGGAAGATGGCACAGAGGACGACTGACGTATAGGGGGTTCAGTTGAGGAGAGGGTCACTAGAAGATCCAGCACACGAAAGAACTCAGCGTGGTGACCTGTCCCAGTGGGCTGACACGGTCAAAGAGGTATTTGACATGCATTGTCCAGACGAGACCCCTGCACGTCATCCCGAATACCAATTTGACGCAACGCAACCCCAGCTACGACAGGTTCAATCCGGTCACAGAATGCAACGTCCGCAGGGAGAGGAAGGCCAGTTGTTTGCACATCCCCTCCCTGAAAACGGGTCTGGACGAAGGCATCCCTGCTGGTGCGGAATGATGCAGTCACAGGATCGGGGACAGGATAACACACAGGCACCTCCGCGGCAGCCTGTGCTGCCTCCTGTCCCTGCCCCTGGACTGCACCACTAGCACCAGTGGAATCCCCCCTCCAGGCCCCGTGTGTGGGCCTTCCATGGCCTCCTCCTCAACCGAACCCACCACCAACCTGGATGACTCCGTGCCATCTAGCTTCATAGGCCCCTGTGGAGGCTCAGCTGCCCCTTCTGCTGCCGAGGAGTCCACCTCCAACCTCCGCATCTTGGACCTTCCCTCGGCTGCTGCGGCCGTGGACGCGGCACCAGACTCCTCACTCCCCGAAGAGATGACAACCTGGGAGGGGAGCTGGGCCTTGCGTCTCCGGCTGGCAGTGGGATCCCTGCTGCTGTGCTCCACAGCACCGTCTCCGCCCTCTTCATCAGTTGACGCTGCAGACAGGGAGAGACAGAACACAGGCATCAGGGCACTGTACAATGGTCTGATACACACATGACATTTGCACATGAGTGGCAGTGTCAAACTTCACAGATGGTATCACACTCCCCAACACACATATCATTAGAACCCACACACAAATGCGCAAATTAACAGGAATGTTGCAGCAGGCAGCAACATCCATACACATACAACAGCATGAACATCTGAAGGTTAGCCTGACATCACATGCAACACGGGGAGTGCCGAACACATGCACACACGCCACCAGACATACATGCATCTGTACATCTCCACCACCTGTCACAGTGAAATCATCCGCAACTATGTCACATCTGCCAATCAGCCTCCTACATGTCGGTGTCACATGCATCCATGGTGTATCACAGTCGCACACATGTCAAATACACACACACGCACATGTACACCATGCACGTACATGAAGGTGGAACCAGCATCCATGTGTCATGCGTCTCCACATGCATTCGTGCATCATGCATTGTAACACATACACCATTGATGTGCCTCACACATGTCTGGACTCACATGCGGCAGGCTCATGTCCCTGCACATACACATCCATACATGGGCCTTTCAAGACATATGTCCAAGCTGCACACACCTTGCACACCTCAACAGGCACTGCATCCAATCAGTACACATGGACACTTACCGCTCTAAACCGGACGGGTATGCCTCTGAAGGACCTGGAGGTGACACACTGGGCGTATACGTTCCAGGACCCTCATCTGGTCATTGGTAAGGCGGACCTGGCACCCCTCTGCATCCGCTGCCTCCAAGAGGCGCTGGACCTTCCTGAGGGTCCTGGACCTGAAGTCCTCCCAGCACTTCCGGACATTTTGTATGTCGCAGGCTGCCACCCCCTCCACGTTGATGGCAGCCACGATGTCCTTCCAGATCCTCTTCCGTCCATCATTGTCGGCACGTGGTCTTCCAAAGAGGGCATCATAATGCACCAGGACTTGCTCCACCAGGATACCAACTTCTGCAGCACTGAAGCTGGTAGCCCTCTGCCTCTCTGGCTGGGGGTTGCCAGTAGTCTCTGATGGTGTTTGCCCCGACATGGCAACCCCTGAGGCAGGTGTGGGTGGGCAACTGGGCCCTGGTGCTGGGCTGTGGAACGATGGAACTTCAGTCGGGAGTCTTCTGTTGCAGCAGGGGTGGTCACAGCCAATGGTCCCTCTAAGGTGCGCGGCTGTGCGGCTCCGTACCTTTGATTCTGATGCCGCGCATATTGTTTTATTTACCGCGCACATCACTTTGCACATCCATTTGCCTGCCCTCCCTTCATCATTAGTATGATATGCGCGTGGTTATCCAATCAGGATATAGAAGTGACAGACCATGCTTTATTATGATTGGCTGCCACAGCACTTGGCTGCACGTGCTGTGCTACTACAGCCAATCAAACAAGGCTGTTCCCTCCGCTCCGCCCCCATGCGTAAGGCGTGGCAGTGGCACCTTGCTAGCTCTCCACTTCGGTGTGGCTGTCCTCGTTCGTGCTCCAGGCCCCAGATTGTGTTTCAGGACCATGCGCTGCCTGCCAGTGCCCCTGCCTACATTTACTGGACTGGAGTGGGATAGGCCCTGTGAATGTTGGCAGCGTGAGCGTGACCCTCTCCTCGATGATTGACAGACAGATTAAAAGGTATGCAGCACAGTAGCGATTGTGCGCCTGGGAGCAGCTGCGGCGCTCCTTTGCAAAACAACATGTTTTACCATTCCTGTAATTTTATATTTAAATTAAACCTTCCTGGAACGGTTTCATTTCAATATAAAATTGTAGGAATGGTAAAACTTTTGATTTTGTTTTACAAATTAAAGGCGCGTTTACTTTGTAAAACAAAACCAAAGGTTTTATAAAATATAAAATTACAGGAATGGTAAAACATGTGAGGAATGGAACTGGGAGGAGCTGTCATGCACAAGCCTGCCACTCCTGTTGTGTCGCTCCTGGTGGCAAGTTGGCAACTAGTCTCTACGTTGACAAGTCGACCACACCAGTCTTTTTGCAATCTGGTGGTCTGACTCATCGTCAACAAAGAGGATTGTGCGTGACAACAGCTCTCAGTTCCATTCCTTGAAAGGGCCCGCGCTTTTTTTGAGCATGTCCCTGGAATTGTCCAAACACTCACAGGCTCACAGCTGAGCCATGTAACAAGTTGGCACTCTAATTATTAAACCCTATATAAAGCATGGCATTCATAATAACCTACAAACATTCATTTTAAACAGCCCTGCCTGCCCCACCCATATGTATGTGTGGGGGTGCACAATGCTCTGTATGCTTGAACAAGAACACTTTTATTAAACGGATTGAATTTGTCAGAGATCTCAAAATGAAGACTGAGTAATAACTAGAGGGTTACCCAGACTAGAGCAAGAGTGAACCACAGAGAACGTGGAAACAAAACCACAGAGAGCGGGGGAACAAAACCACAGAGCGTGGGGAACAAAAGCACAGAGTGCGGGGGAACAAAAGCACAGAGTGCGGGGAAGAACGAGAGGGAGAGAGAGAGTTTGGCGGTGGGGAGAGCGAGAGAGGAGTCGACCACACAGGAAAATATCCAGAAAGAGAGAAAAGGTGACCATGTGCTTCAATCAAGCACTCCACTAACAGCCAACATCTTCCCCAGTCTACACTGCAGCCTTCAGGCTTCTCTTCGGTGGAGCACAAAGACAATCTATTAACCCGTGATACAGTGTCAAGGGACACCTTCATAGACGAATCAGGGAAGCTTCGAGCAGCTGATCCCTGGTTGTTGTGGTGTGTGTGCACGAGATCTGCTGTTCTTTTGCACAGCAGGAGGGATTGATTCTGGTCAAGTAAAGCAGGGCTTCACTTCTAGGAAGATGCTCAGATCAGCTCCAGTCTGTTTTTAACTAGTGGCTTACACATTTGAGCACCCAAAGAATATGAAGATGTGAGACTTGGAGGCCCAAAGGACTTTTAGTAGGTCCCTTGTTAACATACTTGCAGGCTGCAGCTCTTTCTAACCCCACAGCTTGGAATATTGAAATGCACGTAGGTCTGAGAAATTCCAGGTCTATTTCCAACCGAGAAACACTAGTTTGGTTAACCAATGAAATGAGCTTTGAAAACTGGTGTCAATTCAATTTGCAAGTTTAACTTTTATGCTGTCAGGTTAAAATGATCAAACAAGTGGCTTGGGTGCGTGCGTATAGCATGTTCCCATGTCAATCTGACCCCAGGCTCCCCCCACCCCTTTAGGCAGCGATGGTGGGACATGTTTGCCAACACAGGTTTACTAAAACCGGCGATGGGTGGCCCACGTAATGACGGGCTGCATAAACAGCCCACTTTATCATGTCAGATATGCAGTCTGTGCACAACATTCTTGACAGCACAGCAGCACCCAAGGAAAAGCATTACATTTGCAGAACCAATCTATTCTACATCTTTTTTGAGCTCTCATTTCACACCTGCTTTTGTGCGAGCGTACATGCATTGTCAGCCAGATGACATACTTTTGGTGCACTACTTCCATGGAAGTGGGATTGATGTACATTGTGGAGTTTGGAAAGAAGCAGCTGTAGTATTGGGTGGCTCATAGGGGTAATAACAGTCGGACTCTTCTTGGCTGCAAAAGCCTGCTACTTCGGATGGCGTGTCAGGTTTGCAGTAGTTAGTGGCTTATTAGAGATGCAGAACACTGCTAGCCTGCAGTTGCGGCTTCGATATTGTGGTTGCAGGCTGCAGAACACAGAATTGTTGGTTGGCCATCTTTTTAGGGATGTCTAACAATGATAATGCTGGGTTATTTAAATATAGCACCTATACCTGAACGCTTTACACAGAACATATATACATGATGATGAATCAAACCATATCACCCACTGGCAGTTGGTACTCATTTATTGACCTCATAACGATGAAAGGCTGAGTGTTGTCGGGATTCGAACCTGCGACCTGCAGATCACACAAAGATCACAGCAGCAAGTGAGAGCTCATTCCACTGAGCTATCTTAACAATGCTTAACTGCCTCCATGGCTGCAGCCTTGCAGCACATTGCAGGGCTGCAGCCATGGAGGCAGTATTGGACTGCTTACTAGGGTTGTTGAACACTGCAGGTCTTGAGGACTGCAGTCATCATGGTTGTCCTATCAGGATTGCAGGGAGCTGGGGCTGCAGTATTGAGTGACTGACTACCAACTCCCTCTGCTTGGGACCACACATGTCAGGGTTATTAATGTAACCTAACAGCATTAGAAATTAAACACAGCAAACCTTTAGCTCTTTAAGGCCATACTAATGTCAG
This sequence comes from Ambystoma mexicanum, assembly GCF_040938575.1. NCBI lineage: Eukaryota > Metazoa > Chordata > Amphibia > Caudata > Ambystomatidae > Ambystoma > Ambystoma mexicanum. The sequence goes on along the minus strand of NC_090940.1, from coordinate 35,727,052 downwards.
CAGGTGGTATGCAAATGCCACATAGCATAACATTTGCAGAAATCTATAACTGAGTTTCATTAACAGAGATGATGCTCTGCCAACCCATCCATTGCTGTGAACTTAACATTTTTTTCAATGTAATATATTGTGTTTTTTGCACACTGTAAATGCCCTTTCAGCAAACGTGCACCACCTGAGTTACTTGGAATTTTGGATATATGCTTGTGAGCTTGTATGCTGCATAGAATCTATTGTTAACACTAACAGTACTCCTTTGCTGTATCCAAGAGTGTTAGTGGAGGGTTTATATTCATAGATGCAGTGAGTAGGCTGCTGGACGGTATCTTTCCAATTGTTGCTTGCCACATGCTGTCCGTGTCCATCCTTTATGGGAGATTTTGCCTTGCTGATTTTCTTTTCTGTCCCTAGAGCAGACACTTCTGAGACTGTCGGTTTGACTTCCAGTACAATCTGATATTACATGATTTACTTGAATTTATTTAACCGTCCATCCATACCCCCCTCTCTTTAGTCATCTTTGTCATTAATCATGTTCATGTATTGCTTATTTCGTTAAACCAATAAAAAGCATTTCCTTTATATTCCATAGGTTTACTGAAATGAGAATGCAGGAGCTACTGTTGCTAGTACTGTTCTAAATATTAATTTGTGAACAAGAATCTGTATTCCACCAGAAGAACCATTCTTGTACCAATCCATCGTAAAACAAAAGGTTTTGCTAATATTTTGGATTTAAAAAGACACAACTTCAGATGAGTTTAAGACTTAGGAGGAGAATAGAACACCCAAATACCCCTTGAAGTAGAGCATGCTGTGCCGCCAATTTGCATTCCTCGCTTGCACAGTAGATCACTAAACACTTGCTGTGGCGGCCCAGCACGCCGGCGCTGACTGCCACTGGCACTGCATCACTCAGTTGCGCACAAGGCTAAAAAACTGCCCGCACACAAAAATTCTTTGGCGCACACAGCCAAAAATAATTAGAGGGAACATTGGTCACAGCAACTGGATCCCTGCAGATGGCTGATGTGCAGGCACCAACTAGCAGGGCACGTGGCCATCAGGCAGGCAGGCAGCAGCTGGTGGGAGTCGGCTCGGGGCTGTGGGGGGCAGCAATTCGGCCTTTTGGGCATGAGTGTGGTCTTCTGAGTGTTGTCGCGTGGCCAGCTTGATACGGAGTGATTTGGCACGTGAAAAAACAGCATGTACGTGTGTTCATGCGTGTAATTCGAGGAAAGGGCCTAAGCGCATAAGTGACGTGACGCGCGCGGCCGTTTCCCTCAGCACGGGTTAAAGGTGAGCGGGGCCAGCAGTTCGCTGTACGTGCCTTTCGTGGAGACCAACGTGTGTTGCTACTTCTGGTTGTTTCGCGCGCCATCACAACTTCACAGCGGACCAAGGACGTATCTCTTCTTTTGGCGGGGGTATGGGCTACGCGTGTTTTTCATTATCACGCTAGTCAGACAGTGAGTCGCGCACGTTATTTTTCCCACTGCGGGTGCCCCTGTGTATCGCGTACCCGTTTTCGAGGTCATAGTAGCCTGTGTGTCCCACGCGTGTGTGTTTTTCGTGTCCCTGGGTGCCACCGCTTACTGCGGGAGGTTAATTACACACACGTGGGCTACTGGGGGTTGCGTGCACGGTTTTACTGCAGTTTTGGGGTGCCTGAGCGTTGCGTGACCTGTCACTTTATCACCGGGGTCACATACAGCCTTGCAGGTGCACAGGGGTGCTGTTAACATCTTCTATCCCACCCCTTCACCCCAATTGCCCAGGACAATTGTCGTGTACACCTCCCATTGGCACTACTACATCTGCACCGGCACTACTCCATCTGTGCCATGGTTGGGAGGCCATGAAAGGTGAGGGGCACCTCAGCTGGGCATACTCCACGTGGCGGGCGTGGTCAGGGACGTGGCTGGGATGACCAGGCAGTAGGGGGACTGCAGGGTGTCCAGGGTGGCCGCAGAGGGGGAAGAGGCAGGGGTGCACCAGTTCGGCACGATGTTGTGCCACGTGTTGGTGCAGTCATGCCACCACCCCCTGTGGTTCTGGGAGATACATCTCTTGCATCTGGCACTGGCGCCCATGTGACCCGGCAGTCCGTTTCATCAACTGCCATGGGCCCAAGGGTAGTGGTAGCTGCAGGTGCAGCTGTGGACACCACCACCCATGTTCAGGGTCCGCCAGCGCATGCTGTGTTGGCACCTGAAGAGTCCCAGGATGATTTCCAGGAGGTCAGGAGGCACATGGGTAGTGCACGCAGGGCTGGCCCTGACCGAGGCACATGTCCTTGGGGCAGTATTGTCATCTGCTGCCCCGAGCAGACGGGTGTTGGCAAGTGCATGGGCAGATGCAGCCGACAGCACCCTGGCTGTGAGTCTACCATCCAGGACAGCCCCGGGCAATGACCTTAGCACAGCAGATGTTGCTGCACAGAGTCAAGTCAGGGGCACCTAGCAGCCACCGACGCAAGTCAGGGCTTCCATCCTTGTTCCACCTGCCACCCCCTTGGTTCAATCCACCAGCGCCACTGCCCATACTGATCAGGGCGGCATTTGCCAGTCAGGGTCCGGACCACTGTCCAAGAGGAGGAAGGTTGCACCTGCAGTAGAGGCTGGGACCCCAGACACGGCTCCGGCCTCCGGCACGTCGAGGAAGAAGCCTTTCTGCACACAGGAACTGGACTTCCTTGTGGACTACGTGTCGGGACACGACCGTGATATGCTAGTGGGCACAAATTATCACACTACGGCTGCCCAGCGTATGTCCCACTGGAAGCATGTTGTGGAGAATGTCAGTGCATTCGGACATAAGGTGTGCAAAGCTCATGAGTGCAAAAAGCGCTGAGATGACCTCCGATGCTGTACTAAGGCGAAGCGTGCCTCCAATTATGCCATGACTCAGGTGACTGGTGGTGAGTCACCACCTGAAGAGGTAGATCTCACTCCGCACGAGTCGATCGTTGCAGAGTTCATACCGGCAGAACTGTACAAAGGAGTGGGAGAGATGCTGGACTTTGATGCCCTGTCCAGTGAGTGTTGTCGCGTGTTTGTCCAGACCATGTGTCGTTTGCTTGTGTGATGTGTTGTGCTTGACTGCCACTTCATGCTATGTGTACATGGTTCTCATGTGCGAGTCATGCAATGCTTCACTGATGCATGCCTGCTGTGCAGGATGCTGGACATGTACAGCAGATGGGGACTGTCCTCATCACCACACTTGCACCCTACTCACATGCTACTCACCCGGCTGCCCCTCCAGTCCATGTTCCAGCTCACTGGCCCTTCTGCATGTAGCCTGGGGTGTCTTTCCACTCAGCACTGGGACTATGTCATCACATGACTGACGTCCATGTGTGTTCTGCCTGTATGCGGGTACTCCACGTGGGCATGCTCCCTTGCCCCTCCACCCCCCTGCACCCCAATTTCACCATGTCACTGGTGGGTATCATGTTGGAGTACTGCACTGGCCTGTTCAACGCTCCTGTGTACATGCACACTTCCCCCTGCCAACCTGCCAGACACATACAGTGGTGTACATCCTGTGTCTCACTCAGACTGTGCAGATGGCAGATGCTACGCGGGGACATGAGTGCCCATTCATGCTCCATGTGCATTCCATGCATGCCCCTATGTGTCCTTGCCCAGATGATCATTGTAGTACGTGTCCAGGATGACATACATTTAATAGCATTTGATCATCCATTCCATGCCCACTCTGGCTCAGTCCTGCATCACGCACATGTTTCGGGTGTCACAGTCTGTGTGGGGCACAGGCCACCCCCTGTTTCAGGCCCCCTGACTCTGTTCAACTGGTGTAGAAGCTTCTGCACACATGGGTGTACTACTGAGGGTTCCTCATGTGTCCTGCTCACTGTCCCATTCTCATCTGCTGTGTTTTCAGTTGACTCGGATGATGCAATTGACACTAGTCAACACTGTCTGCCAATACACAGGTCTCTGGTCACCCTTTCTCTGCCATGCAATGCCTCCCTGCATTTTCACTTAGGGGGAGGGGGTTTTCCTGTAGCCATGCAACCCATTGCATGCACATTGCACATGATGCCTGAACTTGCCCTTACATTGCCTTCGTGTTTATTGATTGACATCATAATGTAATTGTTCATGTAGAATGTGGGTAACGTACACATGTTCTGCACTGCATCAACCCACTTCTGAGCCGTATAAGTATTCTCCTGCAAGTGGAGAAAAGGATTTAGCCACCCGTGGATTTAGTGATGGCACCCCACTGTTCTCCCCACTAGTCACCTCCGATATTCCCTTACAGTTATCTCACCATATGTTTTTAAACGATGAGCTCTCCATCCTGCATGGAATGCAGGGGCGTGTAGATACCAGTTACTTCACTGGTTTGAAAGTGTTGGAAGATTCTGGATGAATATTGACTCCGAAGTTCTTGGCGAGAACCCGTAAGTATAAAGTTCAAAGAGTTCAATATGTCCGATGTTCACTCTTGTTCCATTCCCTTTTAATTGCAGGGGTCTGAGAGAATATTGCCTTCAGGCAACTGATGGCGTTCAGGTAGGGGTCTGTATTACCCAACACTGTCCGGTAAAAGTTTCACGTGTTTAACTTCTTGTTGTCTCTCTCTTTACAGGTGCAGCATAAGAAGATGTGGCGTGTTAAAGGATAATGCCTCCGGTGGTAATGAGGTAAGTCTATGGTGGTAAAAGAGATTGGGCCTCATTAGAACCCTGGCGGAGAGGGTGTTACGCCAGCGTAGTGCATGGCGTACCTCTCCGCCATACTACGAGTTCCCGTAGCGCCATGGCGGCCTTTTCCGCCTGGTTTTACCAGGCGGAGAAAACCATGGCGCTACGGGACCTCGTTGTTAATTACGCCACCGTATTTTACGGTGGCGTAATTAACTCCTTCCCCACTCCCATTATACCCTATGGGGCAAAAATGGGAATGGGGAAGGGCAGAATGGGGATTGGGGATTTACCGCTCCGCCGAGGTCGGAATGGGGCGGTAAATCCGCCAACCCCCATGGCGCTATCGGCGGCTTTCCGCCATGCTTCGCGGTGCATTTAGCACCGCGAAGTCCGCCTGGGTCCTAATGAGGCCCATTGTATTTGTTGGCTCTCTCGGCTCACCTTGTTATTTCTTTTGTTCCCCAGGTGCTAGAGTTCGGCGAAGAAAATGATGGAGGCAGCGCCGAATCGAAAGGTGCTGTGAGGACTGGTGAGTATGGCGCGGCGCTGCCGCTGGTTATGCGAAGTGCGCAGAAATAATGTCCTTTCCAGGCTCGGAGACGTGCTGGATCCGGAATCAGGTAAGGAATTAAAATAATGTCCTCTCCAGGCTCGGAGACGTGCTGGATCCGGAATCAGGTAAGGAATCAAAATAATGTCCATGATCTAACATTTCCTCCTTCTTTCCCCTTTTTCTAGGAGCTCCGGATTCGAGGCGGGCGTGGCAGAAGACTGGATGCTGACTTGCAGGCACAGTGAGCGTTACGCTGCTGAGTGCAGAATAGCGCGAAGCATGTGCTGCTGTTCGGACGTGGTTTAAATAGCCTCCAAAGTAGTTCCAGGTAAGAAGTTCCCCAGAACCACACCCAAGTAAAAAATAGTCCCTGTAGTAAAATAGTCCCATCCAGGCCTCACGTTGGCTTGGATTCATTTGCAGCATGGTCTGCAAGAGGTAGGTAATGTCTATGAGCCTGGCGCCTATGGTGCCAGGACTGATTTCTATTATGAGCCTGGCACCTAAGGTGCCAGGACTGAACCCAGACAGCCCCCAGCCAGGGCTGCTGGGGTTTTATTAAATATCTGGATGCCTGCTCCCGGGGCTGATGGGCTTGATCGGGAAGCCCAGGGGTAGGCATCATGACAGCGACCAGTCTGTTGAAAGTTGCGATGTATGTTACCAAATCCTGATTTCCCTGTTGGAGGGAAAGGAGTTCATTGTCCACTGCTTGTTCTCGAGTGTGACGGGCAAACAATTTCTCCATCTCCCTCTGAAATCCCCCAAAATCATGTAATATAGGATCATCATGGGTCACTAATGGTACTGACCAATCTGCTGCGCTACCGCTCAAATACGATAGAACAAAGGCCACCCGAGCTTGGTCATTTGGAAATGCTCCTGGCCTGCAAAGAAAGTGAAGGCGGCATTGAGTCATGAAAGAGGCATATTTCCGTGGATCGCCTGTAAGTCGCTCCGGTGGGGCTAAAGGAACTGCTGCTGGTAGAGCAATTTGCACCGGAGTTGAAGAAGTGGAAGGCAGTGTAGGGTTCTGCATCGTTGGATTGCCTCCCGGCAGAGGTGTCTGGCCTGCTTGTGATTGCAAGTATTGTCTGCTAAGGTCTTCTGTGTGCTCCTTAGTCACAATTAAATCTCTTCGGAGAGCATTAGTCTCCTGACGGGCAGAATGAATCTCGGTGCGTAATTCTCCTATCAGTTGGGCCAATTGGTCTAGTTCTGAGGTTTTCATGGCACCCAGGTGGATTTTAGTTTGGAGGCTTTGCGTTCTGTTACGCTCACCTACTTCCACGGGGCGCCGCCCAGCAATCGGGGTCCAGGTAGCCCTCCCTGCGATGCCCAGTAGTGACCAGCGGAAGAATCCTGCCAGAAATACAGGCAAACGATGTTTAGGTCCGCGTAACTGGGATTAACAGCCTCCCATCACCTGGTACGTCTGCGGCCCCTCTGGGCTTCCTCTCACCTGGTTCTTGATGTTGGCGGGTTCTCCATCCTGCTGTCTCGGCAGGGGCGCGTGGTGCTTTACGGGCTATGGCGGTCGAGTTACTTCACTGATGCCGGCCCGACGTGAGTCTTTCAGGCAGTCTTATTGCTATGGTGTTTTGCTGTCCTAGCATGCCTTTCTGGAATTAACAATGTCTTTTTCTCTTCCTTAGGTACGTGGAAGTCCAATTCGTGGCGAAGAGTGGATTCGGGATTCGCTGGTAAGTATTAGCGTTTTTGGAGCGCCTGGAAGCGTCGAGTAGGCGCTTTATGCAGCGCTAAGGTATCCTGCCTTTGCTAACCTGTTATCTTTTGTCTTCACAGGTCGCGGTGCTCCGCCGGAGTGTAGAATTCCAGAGGTGTTGCTGAATGAAGTGCGAGTGGCAAGGTAAGCCTTTTGGCGGAATTCGTTAATTGTGCACGTCTAATGCTTTGTCTTTCCCTTTCTGCAGGTCCGTCGATCCAAAGGAGCGCTGGTTCCAGGATACCGGTCGGAAGAGCTGAGGACCGCTAAAGATGAAATTCAGGTAAGCTGCTGCCTTTTCTAACAATGTCTTTTCCTCTTTTGCAGGTGCTGTTCTTCCGAGGTTCGTGGCTGAAGCTGAACACAGTGAGCGTCACGTTGCAGGGTTGCAAACTAACGCAAAGCGTGTACTGGAGTTCGGGTGTGGTTTATATAGCCTGCATGCATCCCAGGTATCACTGGGCCTGCCACACCCAAAATGCTAGACCGCATGGTTCAGTTTAGGAACTGAGCCATGTGGAGGCATCCATGTTGTTGCGCAATGCCTTTATGGGCCCTGATTACTGCTCTAGCATATGAGCCTGGCGCCAAAGGCGCCAGGACTGACTCCAAGAGAGTCTGGGTGCAAATGTCAAGGCCCTTGAGGGCCTGATGGGGGTAGAAGTAGCCCACCTGGCCTAGCTATCCAGGCTTAGGGCAGGGATTGTGACAGAGACTGATACCAGACCAGTCTGTGTGGAAACCAAGGTTGCAAGTGGCAACATTGTATAAAGAAGATTATTAAAACAGCAGATGAGTGAATGAACTTTGAAGCTCTTTGAAGACAGAGTAGTATGGCGCCATGTGGGTGCTCATTTGAAAATCTCTGTTAGGTATTCAACTGAAAGGTTGCGAGTATAAGAAAATTGTGAAATCTAAGTGGTCCTGCGATGGGTCAAGCCAAATCCTGTGCACATTCGAAAGTCTTCGATACTTGATGTTATATTGACATTGATCCGAGCCCGGCTGAGGGAGACTAATTGTGTTAAAGGGATCTGAGCCCGGCTGAGGGGGATCCAAGGTGACAAACTTTGTGCTAAAGGGATCTGAGCCTGGCTGAGCAGGGCCCGGGGTGAATAGTGAATCAACCGATGTGAACCCTTATGAAAATCTAAAGAGCAAAAGAACTTGTTGTTTATTTGGTTGCATCAGGCCCTTTGAGTGAAGAGACTTTGAGAAGCAAGAAGACTTGTGCTCCGAAGGCCCTGATGCTAATGATTGAACTGTTACCTTGTGCTGAAGAAGCCAGAGACTGTGCTACACTCGAGTGAACGGCCTTGTCCCGTGCTGAAAACGTGGGAAAGGGAAGCCAACGGCCTCAACATATTGACATCTCATTTTGAACATGTCTTTCTTTTTCATGCAAGCTGGATTATTGTAACAGTCTTATGATCGGTACCTCCCAGGCCAACATTAAAACTTTGCAGATTATACAAAATAACGCAGCACGTGCTGTAATGGGCCTTAAGCGCAACATGTACGTCTCTGACGCTAGGCGCAGCCTTCATTGGCTTCCAGTGAAACAGCGCTTACAACACAAAGGCCTTACTACTGTGTTTAAATGCCTTCATGGTCAAGCTCCATCTTACCTCGCTACTAGGATTAAAAAGAAACCTGTCACCCGTTCCTTGCACTCAAGTAGCAATACCGTCTTGGTTCAGCCCCCATCTATCCTGAACATATTTGGGGGTATTAGCTTTGACTCTTGGGCACCGGCTCTCTGGAATGTACTCCCTAAATACCCTAGTAATAGTGAGTCTCTGCCTATCTTCAAAAAGCAATTGAAGACCTTCCTGTTTGATAAAGGATAGGTCTCTTCTTTCTCTTTAGCATAGCTCTCTCGGTATTGAAATCAGTTTTCCGCTATCCTTCCTCATTCTGCTGGTCTTTGTGAGGTTTGGGTTCACCAAGTCTCCATGTCTCTTTGTTTTCCCTGTCTGACATTGTTTTTTGTTGTCTGTCTCCTTCTTCCTTTTGTGTGCGCCCTGAGGCCTAAGGGTTAGTGGCGCAATACAAGAATACAGATAGAAAGATAGATAGATGACATAATTACCCACACTATTTGTATTTAGAGGTAAGGAGTGGCCATAGGTTTTTTTTGTATAGGCCCTTTTATTTTAACAAGGCACCACTAGGATGGCGTTATTATTATTTGATGGTCGTAGCTTGCTCCCATCTGTAGATTTAAGATTAGATAGGTGTTTATCATACCCTTTTTGAAGTTCAATAAACACCCTTGAACTGTGGTCACTTGTGTCTGTCTTACCATTCCTTCCTTACATACTTCTAACATTGCTACTACTATTTGTGTTGCAATACATGTTTCTAAAAATGGTAGCAAATAAGATTTGTAACATTTTGCTCATTTTCACACTCATTCGGCCAGGTGTATTTGCTTGTGTGTTGACACTGTTATTGCTCATCTGGGAAATATCATACATATGTACAGTAGTGTTACTGGTTGTGTTTAGCAGTGCACTTTCCTTTCTGTTCCCCCTCCTCCCTTTTTTAGATGGTGTGCCCAGATAAAAGATGTACCCCAATATATCCATAACATAAACATCAATGTAGTAAATAGGAGAGAAGTAAAGTGTAGACCACAGGTGTAGGAATATAACCATCTTGAATTAACAGTATATTTATCTACGTTCTTAATATACAATGAATCATTTGATATTGAGGGTACCATTTTGTACACTCCTGTAGAGGAAACAAAAACAGGGGTGGGAGAGAGAGAGACAGAGAGAGAGAGACGGGAGAGAGAGTTTTTCTTTTATTTAAAAGTGCTTATGCTTTCAGCAGCAATACATGTTTATTATCTGAGACATTTAGTCATGTTATTACTTTTGAGGTAGTTATTCTGAGGTATAGTGTTAGTTTCTTTAGGGTACTGGTGAAGTATTTGAGGGTGCTCTACGAACATCAGAGAGGTGAATCCAATATCGAAGCAGCTTCACTTTTACTACGAGAGGGCTGGAAAACACCACTTCATAGGGGCAATGACATCTAGGGATTTTCCATTCATGCACAAAGCTTTTGATGTATATTAGTTCTCCTGGAAGCAGGGGTTGGGTGGGCATGGTGTCTGTGGTAGGTTGCTCTGCGGTGCTCTGTGTATCTTCTAGACAAGCTGGTGCAATCTGCATGTGTTAAATTTGTTAAGTAATCTTTGAATTCTTCACCCAGAACCGCTGGATCCCTATGGGCATCTGATACCCCCCTTACCGGGGAGATGGGTGTATACATGTGCCTGCCAGTTACTATTTTGTGGGGTGAAAGGTGATGGTCTTTACTTGGTTGAGTACATAAACTGAACCAAGCCAGGGGCAGGCAATGCACCCAGTTTTTCTTTAAGGTGGTGCAAAGCTTGGAGAGTTTACTTTTAAGAAGGCCATTGATGCTCTCAAAAAAGCTGTTTGCTTGGGGTTGGTAAATTGAGCACATCCAGTGTTTAATGCCAAGTAGTGCTGTGATTTCTTTGAAGAGTTAATTGAAGAAGTGGGTGCAGCTGTCGAATTTCAATACATCACACATGCCCACAGGGAAAACTTTGTGTTCTAGAAATTTAGCAGCACATTTGGCATCCAGATGTGCACAAGGTCCAGTTTCAACCCATCAGGAAGAAGTGCACGCTACAACTATTAGGTATCAGGAACCATTACATCTTTCTCCCATGTCTGTGTAGTCTATGTGTAACTCATCATTGGTGTGAGGTATAGTTCCTCGTATTGTCCGGAGCATAATGCCAGTGCGGAAAGTTTGGCAGGTGGTGCAGTGCATAACCATGTTTGTGAGATGTTCTTGAAGGTTTGGTATAAACCAATCTTCATGTATGTCTGCTGCAATGTGCTGTTTGGAGCTTTGGAATGTTTGGTGTAACTGTCGAATGCTAGTGCCATGAGCTCTACAGGCATAACTGCTTTGCCAGTGCACTCTTGTCTCCAGAGTAAATCTGTGGTGGACTGTTTACACCCTCTTTTTGACCATATTTATTTTTTGTCATTTGGTGCCTTTCCGTGAAATTCACCGAGTTGTGTGATGGGCAGCGCTGTGTATGATGTTGATTGTTGATCATGTGATAATGTAGTTAAGACGTACTTTGAAATTACTAGGAAAGGAAGATAGGCTGCCATATTGTCCGCAGCATCCGCCGCAGAATTTCCTAATGATATTTCATCAGTGTTTCCCGTGTGGGCGGCGGACCTAACGACCGCTAATCCAAAAGGTTGTTATAGTGCAGAGATCTGTGTCTAGTAGTGCATCGTGTTGTACTGGGGAGACGTCTGTTCTACGGAACCCTCTTCTTTTCCATCGTGACAACCCATGATATTTCATCAGTGTTTCCCATGTGGGCGGCGGACCTAACGACCACTAACCCAAAAGGTTGTTATAGTGCGGAGATGTGTGTCTAGTAGTGCAGCGTGTTGTACTGGGGAGACGTCTGTTCTACGGAACCCTCTTCTTTTCCATCGTGACAACCCACTGTTGTAGTGACGCATGCCGAGTCTGAATAAATGGTTGCATGGCATCCTTGTGATGCGTGTAGCGCCTTGATGAGCGCCATGAGCTTCGCCGCTTGTGCTGAATAGTGCATGGGTAATCTTTTCATCACTAATGTTTCATATTCTCCTCCTTCGAAGTGCACTACTGCCACGCCAGTATGTCTCTGTCCTTTGCCCTGTCACTGAACCATCAACAAAAAGTCTTTTTCTTTGGGGATATCATCCTCTTTCCCTTCATATGTGGTACTGTCGTGCCGCTGCAAGTCTTCGTCTGTGCATACTTCCGTTAGGAACTTAGCAGGTTTTACTGTTTTGCACTACACAGCATGAACATTTGGACTTCAGATTGTAATCTTGTATGCCGATGCTCTCTGTGTGGTCAGGGTAGACTTTGATCTTTCTAAGATGGCAAATACTGAATGCTCCAGGTACAATGTTACTGAGCATCCCATTACAATTGAGGAGCTTTTTTCAATGGTGAAGGCAGTTGCAGTAAGCGCTTGTTCGCATGTGACCTGCCCTTGCATAACTGAGTCGAGCGTTCCGCTGTAGTGGGCCAAGGGCTTGTGGCCCATTGTACTCTTGTGGGTTAATACGGCGGTCATTAGTGTGCCAATTGAATGCAAGAATATAAAAAACTCTTGTGTGTAATCTGAGGTGGCAAGAACTGAGGCTGTAGAAATTCCTTCTTTCGAATCATTAAAATTGTGTACCATTTCTGTTGTCCATTCTAGTTTGTGGTTTCCCTTTTGTGCTTCCTTGAGACCCTGTAGAAGTGGCCTTGTGTATGCTACATAGTCCAAAATCCATGTTCTGTAGTAGTTACACAATCCTAGGAATGTGTGCATGTCTTACACTGTAACAGGTTTGGGTGTGGCTTGCACGGATGCTGCTCTGTCTGGTATTATTATTTTGCTGTTTGCTGTTATCAACTGGCCCAAGTAAAGTACTTCCAGTTGGCAATCCCTACGACAGTTCTGCTCACTGCCACTGCATATGAGCAAGTCGTCAAAGTACTGGATGACCGTGCCGTGCACTTGGATGTTACCTAAGTCTGCGTGTAATATTCTGTTGAATATGCTTAAGATCTCGCAATACCCTTGGGGCAAACAAGTGTGTTCATAGCACTTTCCGCCATGTGTAAAGGCTGTGGGGTACTGTGAGTCAGGGTGCTAGGGTATCAAAAAAATAAGGCATTATTTAAATCCACCACTGTGAAGTGGTTTGCTTCTTTAGGGATACTACACACAATGGTGGCAGGGTTCATAACTACAGGAAATTCTTTCTGTACTACGTCATGTAGAGGGCGAAGATCCTGGATCATTCTCCAATTGCCCCAGTGGTTTGTTTGACAGGGTATAGTGCAGTATTGCATAGTGAGTAAGAGGGCACTATTATCCCTTGGTGAAGCAGGGCCTGTATCAGGTCTTTTATTCCCTCTTCTGCCTCCCTCGATAATGGGTACTGCTTTATTCAGGGTAATACTGCTCTAATTTTCAGTGTAATTCATACTGGGGTCACTTCCTTTAGTAGTCCTACGTCATATGAGTTGGTTGTCCATCGCTCTGTGGGCACAAACTGCAAGTCAGCTTCACTGAAGGGAGGGGGTGCGGCAACGGCCATTAGGGGTCACTGCACTCTCCTGTACTCTACCATAATCACACAGGGGATACATATCTCTAATTTTCATTGCCTCCGAAAAGTTCAGTATCACTTATTTCTTAGAGGGTACGGTGGGATCAATGCATAACACAGTATGCCATTGGCACCCTTGCGTGTCTGTCTCGAGGACAACCACTCTCCTTGCACACACCACCAATCACTGTAAGTCTAGGAACAAGATTGTCCCTGCTAACAGTTCAGGGGACACTACAGGGTGGAAACTGAAATTGGTTGGCACTCGCCAGCAGGCTTGGCAATTTGTGGCACTGCTTGTACAAGCTCTGTTATGCCATAGACGAACATGTCTGGGTCAACGGGCATGCCCCGCACTACTACAACACGTGCCACGGCATGTATTATGACCATCGTACTCATTGCACACATCTCTGGTGTGGCAGAGACAATCCCGTAATCAGTAAATGAGATCGCCATGTTCAACTTGCTAAGAAGATCCCTACCGAGCAAGTTAACAGGAGAGCTCTCAGAATACAATAAGAGAGCGTGTACTAATTTCCCTCCTGGTTTTACATCAAAATCTTTAGTATATGGAACCATAGAAATAGCCCCAGAGAAACCCTGTGTGTCGAGGGTTTTTCCAGAAAACTGGAAGTCCCCTTCACTGATGCATGATTTCTCAGCACCCGAATCAACCATAAAAATGAATTGCTTGTTTCATATCTCTGCCCCCACCAAGGGTTCCTCTTCTGGGTTGAGGGTCATCGACAGGACCAGACATGAAAGTGCTCTCTGTGGGCTGCCCTAGTCAGGGTATGTATTTGTCCCCAGGAATGAGAAGGGGTTCCCCCATCACTGTTGCGCCTTGGAATGGGGCAACTGGGCCTCTAGGCATTCTGTTAAAGGGGTTAATGTTTCCTGTCTGATGGAAGTTGCTGTGGGGCATGTATTGTTTCATCGTCTGCTGTGGTTGTTGCTGTGGGGGAGGGTCTGGTATCTGCGGGGGCAACTCCGTGTATGCCCGGTGTATTTCATAGGGTGTGGAGGTCAACTTGAGGGTTGGCCCTGAGGTGTCCCTTGAGGTGGCATACCATAATATAATTGACCATAACTGTACCCCAGCCCCTGTCTGCTTCTACACTCTCTTGAAAAATGTCCCCACTCCCCACAGTTCCAACATTGCCCCATTCCTCCTCACAAGGGTTCCAATGCTCTGAACCCCCATGCCCTTGATCCTCGGAAGCGACCTCTTCCTCGCTGTTGCTGTTGTCTTCCTTGCCATTGCGAGCTGGGGTATTGTGTGTTCCTGCCCCACTGTCCTTGTCCTCCTTCTGACCACACTGCAGCTATTTTGGCATTTGCAGAATTAGGGGTGTATCCTGACACTTCTGGCTGTGCTGGCATCAGCACTGACGCCTTCACAGCTACTTTACCTAATTTGTTTTGTACTAGTTTTACTTCCTCTGCTTGTCGCCTCTGAGTCATTTCTCTGTCATGTTCTTTTATTCGTCTACAATGGTGTACTATTCTGTTCTGTATTTCAGGCCATCCCTTTGCCTCGACACCCACAATTTTGTCTAGTGGCTTCTGCACTTCTTTGGGCAGGCCCTGTTTAACAATAAAGTAGAAAAGGGATATTGATTGGTGCCAATCCATCTGTGCTCCCCACATCTCTTGAGCCTTAAGAATGAATTGTGCAGCATCTTCATCATCACCCATTGTACATGGCATGATAGATTGTAAGTCTGGAGTGTCAGGAAATGCTTGCTGCAGCGCATCCCATATATTTGCTCGAATCTTATTAAAGGATGCTCCATCATGTGCATCATTTCCCAGGGTTACTCTTGGGTAACCCGCTTTTACCCACACATCAGCAGCCTGATCTTCGATAGTAGCTACCATTACACTTTTGATGTCCCCTACTGCTAGGGGCACTCTCGATGTCTGCTTTTCAAATGCACAGATCCATTTACCTGCGCCCGCCGTAAGGGCTGAGAGCGCTTTTATTAGATTGTTTTTGTCCTGTCCATTTGTGCCCATGGCACATAGTGAGGCCTGACTGTCCCCTTATTTGTGAGAGGCATTTGCAGTTGTGCCTTGCTTCCCTCACTCTTTTTCACAATTCCCTCTTTCCTTGCTACCGCCATCCAGCCGAACCTACACCTTACCCTACCATCCAATAAACATTCCACCCTAGGAGTTTGTTTGGGTACCTGTTCTGCCACCTCATCCTCGTCATCCTCAAACTCATCGAATGTACTCCAACCATCAGCATTGTCATATCCTAGGCTGTCCGCCCATTCACTTTCCTCTCCCACTTTTTCCACATGCCCGTTTTTTTATGGGTGAATTATCTATCTGGAATAGGAAGTCTCCTGCCTTCCATCTGTCCGGTGCCTGTTCTTCCTGTCTGTCAGCTTTTGCTTTGTTTTGCACTATTCACAGTCTATTCAATTATGCTCTTGCCGAGGCCAGTGCTACCTCTAAATCGCTCTTATTTTTTTTTTAAATCTTTTTTTATTAAGTGATTCACATCTCAAACCATCCAACAGAATATTAATACAATGAAATACAGCAGCAGAAACACACAGTAAGTAGATTACTAACAGAGAGGCAGCAGGGTCAAACAGGTAATATAGGAAGCAGGCCCTGCTTACAAGTCCCCCAGTGGCACAGCATTGTCTTCTCCTGCATAGCTTGCACTCTAACCAGTTGCCTGTGATCCAATCAACGGCTCTCCCAGTTCCGACTCGGAGTTATGAGCCAGCAGGTAGGACACAAAAGGACCCCAAATATTCTTGTGTCTGTTCCACTGCCCACATAGAAGGCCATATTCTTTATCAGTGTCACTAAGCCAGATCAAGTCTTTGAGCCAAGTCCGTATTCCAGGATTAGTCGAGCTAGTCCATCGCAACAGAATACATCTCCATGCAGCTATCATGCATGTCTTTAGAAGTTTCCAGCCCTGTTTCGGTGTTCCAGGGAGTCAGCCAAACATACAGTACAACAATTCACAGGGCCCTTCTCGGCCTAGCATACTGGAGACTGCCTCCACCACCCCCTCCCAGAAGTCCTGTAGCTTAGGGCAAAACTACAACATATCAAAAAAATCAGCAGATTCAGCATTACATCTCCGGCCTGTGTGATTAAACAGGTGAAGGCGAGCTGGAGCTATGTAGGCTCTATGCAGGATCTTGAATTGAATCAATGGTAACCATGTGTTAAATGCACCGCTATGCATACACTCACAGAGCTTTGCCCACTGTTTGTCTGTGAAAGGAACCCCACCATCTGCCTCCCAGCGTGCTCTACACTTCAGGGTTCCCCGGTGAGAATTGTGTTGGATTAGCCCGTATAGTGCGGTGACCACCCACCTGGAAGAGGGAGATCCCAGTAGGTATTTCAGCAGCAGACGTGCAGGAGGCATATTAGGAAACGACAGAGACCACTCTCTTAAGGCGGCCCGGATTTTGAAGTACTGTACTCTGCGTCGGATACCCTACGCCTATCTTAGCAGAACATTGTTCCTGTGATACAAATGTCCCCTCAGGGTATAGATCAGCCATGCATTCTATCCCCACACCCCGTCACTCCCGAGCCACAGCTTCGTCACATGTCGGTAGTAAGCACTCAATATTCCATAGCTGATGGCCCGGGTCAAACGGGATATCAACCCGCAATCACCTCCAAACCCTGTTCCATGCATTCACTGTACACACTACTGTGTCGAATTTGTATTTATCCGACACTCTCCTTGACAGCAGGACCACTTGTAGTGAAAAAGGGCACATCAAGCATTTTCTATATGTACGTGAGTGTAGTAGGGGACATCCAGCATCCAAAACGACGCAAAGTACAGCTGTACCGCCAGAAAGTACAACTCCATCTCTGGTGCACCAATGCTGCCGTACTCCCAGGGAAGAACCAAAGTGTCTCAGCTAACTCGGAGGCCCGTGGATACCATGGCAATTTAACTAACCAGGCCTTTAGCTCAGCAAAAAAGCTCACTCCCGGCCACACAGGGATATTTTGGAAAATGTAGAGCAGTTTGGGGACCACTACCATCTTGGCAACCACAATTCGACCCAGCAGTGAGAGGGGGAGTCTGCACCACCCCTCTACCCTGGTCTTCAGAGTATGGAGGTACCTTAGGTGATTATCCTCCAGCAATGTTCAGCCTTCTCAGCTTACCGGCACCCCCAAGTACGTGACTGACGTCTGCTCCCATCTGTAACCTCCAATATCAAGGGGCTTAACAGTAGACTCATTTATCGGGAACAGGATTGACTTTGACCAGTTTATTCTAAGCCCTGAGACCTGACCAAACTCTGCTAACTCCTAAGACAGCGGCTGCAAATGAATCGCCGGGTCCTTGAGGTACAAGATTGCATTGTCCGCATACAATGACACTAATTCTCTAGCCCCTCCCAACGCCAGGTCCCTTGTCAGGTGGAACTAACGCAGTCGGGCCGCCAACGGCTCTATCGCGATTGCGAAGAGCAGTGGCGATAGCGGGCACCCCTGTCTGGTCCCACGACCCAAGTTAAAAGCCCTGGACCGCTTGCCACCCAGACCTATCTGAGCGCCCAGGGTACAGCAGGCACACCTCCTTCAATTACTTTTCCGGGATGCCCCCCTGCAGCAATACATCAAATAGGTAACTCCATTCAACGCAGTCAAATGCTTTCTCCATATCGAGCAGCGCTGCCATTGCCTGCACCTTGGCGTCAATCTGAGCCAGTATGGCATAGAGCCTGTGCAGATTCAGCAAGTTCGATCTCCCATGGATGAAGCCAAACTGGTCTGTATGGACAAGGGTCGAGACAAACAGGAGCAGTTGGTCTGCCAACACTTTGGCAAACATGTTGGAATCCAAGTTAAGCAAAGGTCTGAGGCATAGTTTAGTTTAGTTTAGTTTAGTTTAGTTTAGTTTAGTTTAGTTTAGTTTAGTTTAGTTTAGTTTAGTTTGGTTTAGTTTATTTATTTATTTATTTATAGAGCGCACCGAGCCCTTAGGCAACTGACACTGAGCTTGCATGTTACAGAAAGTACAGACATGATATAAGAAATAGTAAGATACAAAATGTACAAGTATACATTATATGAACGTAAAATGGTACAGATTTAGGTATATACATCAGATTTACAGAGTACATGATTTTTACATAGAGGTGTGCATGTCAGGACATCGTTAAGCAATCAGATTAGGGTCTTGCTCTTGGAGCCATGCTTTGGCCTTTTTCTGGAATAGGTGGTAGGAAGGTTCCTCTCTTAGGGAAAGAGGGAGGGCATTCCATTTTCTAGCAGCGAGGACCGGGAAACTAACCCCACCTGCTCATTGTTGCTTAAATCGAGGTATATTGACGCAATGCCACATAGCAGTACTGGTAGGCTGTGTTGTGGTATGGCGTGAGATGGTGGTGGACAGGTATATGGGTGCCTGGTTCGACAAGCACTTATGAGTGAGAGACAGGGATTTGTATGCTATTCTTTGCTTGATGTTAAGCCATTTTAATGTGTGTCTAGTGTCTGAGATATGAAGATGCCTTGGGATAGTCCAGAGGATCCTTCTCAGGCTTCAAGATCAGAGTTACTACCACCTCTCGCATAGTGGAGGAGAACTGCCCCACCTTCAAGGCCTCCTCCCACACGGACAGTAGATACTTAAATACCTCTGGGCCTAGTTCCTTGTAAAATTCTGCCGTTATAGCGTCTGTGCCGGGCGCTTTAGCAGAAGGCAAAGCATGTATTGCCAGTAGGATGTCGTTTTGTGTAATTGGCTTACCTAGCACCTCAACCACCTCCCGCTGTAGCACAAGAAGGGACGATTCGCTCACATATTTCACAAGTTCTTCCACGGCCAATGTTCCTCTAGATGCTTATGAACTTTAATAGTATTGTCGGAAAGCGTCCAGTATGGTGTTCAGTTCTACCACCACACTAACATCCTCTGCACGCATGGCTGCAATATCCGTGGTGCCCCCGTCGCCACCGAACATTGCCGCTAACAGTCTACCCGGCCTCCCCTCCTCACCGTATCGACGAGCCATTGGCAGGCATGCCAAATATTTAACCTCTCGTTCGGCCAGGTTATTGAAGTGATCCAATGCATCCCACAAGCTGGCCCTGGAGTCTGCATACATGCACCTACACACGATCTCTGCTGCCCGAGATAAAGGGCGAGTCTCATCAGCCAATCTATCTTTCGCTGGGACTGAGATGACATTGAGATCCCCCGCCCACACCATGTTAGTATGAAGGTATTTGTGACACTTAGATGGTAGTAACTCAAAAAAGGAAGGGTTGTCTACATTAGGGCCATAGATATTGACAAACATCACCAGCGTGTGCACCCAGAACCCAGAGACAATCACAAATCTTCCCATTGGGTCGATCACAGTTTCAATGATACAAAACCGAAGTGACTTATGTATGAGTCTCATAACACCAGCCGAGTATGTAGAGTAGGAGGTGTAATATTTGCAAGCCCCCCAGGACCTGGCAACCCCCTCATTCACTCTTGCAACTAGGTGGGTCTCCTGCAAGAGAACCACTTTAGCTCCATGTCTTTCACGATACTGGACTACTTGCAAACCTTACGCATGTAATTTAGCCCTTGCACATTCCAGCTTACTATCTTGCAACTAGTCATAGACACCTTATTGTTCATGATAGACCAGCCCGGCCACCATATACACCCGCACCTCGCCACAATAGAGACTTAAGCACAAGAGACGTGAATCATTTTGAAAAGATAACCCCCAACATTCCCTCCTTTCTTCCCCTCCCCCCTCACCCCAAACTCCAACATGCCACCCAATGCACCCCCTCCCTCCCACACTGCCCATCCCCAAATAGCAGTGAAATGTTCCAACCCCCCACCCCATCCCCAACATACAAGCCAGCTTAGGCAACAACCCGGGGGTGGTGGACTCTACTACCCAAGGGGCCTACCCACCTCATCTGCTTTCATGGGGAGGTCCTTGCAACAACATCATTGCTCAGCAACTAGACTGATTCGTTACATGGGCAAACATACCTAAGACCCACCAAAAAGTCCACTCATATTAGCATTAGACCAGCAGGGACACAGCGGTCTCAATAGACCTGGATGTACCGTTCCCTGCACAACTCAGTGTACATTCTCAAACAAGTACTAACACATGTCCACAAAGCCCTGATTAGAGTGTCCCTCACTACTTCGGCAGTGCCTGTAGGAAGTTCTGAACCGCAACAGGATCAGTAAAAAAGTGAGACTTGCCTCCATGCAGTACACACAGTCTGGACCGATACAGCATAGCATATTGTAATCCGCAGTCGCGGAGGGCATGCTTCGCCGCCAGGAAAGAAAGGCAAGCCTTCTGGACCCATGGGGTGAAGTCTGGGGAAAATTACACCAGGGTGTTATTGTATTGCACGTCTCCAAGCTCACGGGCTCTGCGAAGGATCATGTCACGGTTCCTTTAATTAAGCAAGCAGGCTATTATCGGAAGGGGGCTCTGGCCTGGCCTTGGGGCCACCTGCGACAGTCGGTGCGCCCTCTTAACCAACAATTGTAATAACAACAGGGGTGCCTGCAGCAACTCTTGGTTAAACTTTTCCATGAAGATCTCCATGTTTTGTTGCGGGACTGACTCCGGGACACACACCATCCGGATGTTGTTCCTACAAGATCTTGCCGCCAAATCTTTGTTTGTTTCCTTAATTGCAGTAACTTCCTTCAGTAGCAAGCGGATCGCCTGTGTAATTTCCCTACTGGTATCCTCCAGGGCCCCCAATCTGTGTTCTGCTTCAGACATTCAACCACTCTCCTTCTCGATTCTCTCCTGCATGCAGTCAACCTTGTATGCCATTCCGTTGAGTTTAGTATTAATGGACGCAAACCCGGACCTCATTTTGGACAACACTAGGCCGAGTTCTGACACTGGGGCACCCTCAGCAGGCTTCAAGAAGGCCTCATCTTGGCCAACGTGGCCCGACCTGTCCGGGGTATCACGGGCATCAGCATCATCTCTCCCCCACCACTCAGGCCCTCCTTTTGGGAGAAAGGCAAGCTGGATTACGGCTTACTACCCTTCACCACGCAGTACCATGTTCAATGCTCCACAATTTGACCACAAGGTAAACTCTGTACTCCTTCCAGGAAACGGAGTGTGCTCTGCAGCGTTGTCCTCGAGGGTCTGCATCATGAAGGGAAATCGGAACACACTCACCACAGGTCCAATACTGTTAAAGGACCAGCCCTTCCTGCCACTGGTGATAACCTCTAATATAGAGGCAGCCCAGGTTGTTGAGGTTGGCCCGAGGAGCCAGTCAGCCAGGATGTGGGGCAGCGGGCAGCTCACTCCACACAACGAGAGAGGGGCACACAGCCGCTGATGTCCCAAAGAGCCTTCTCTCAGTCTCGGCCATTGCCGCAGTGCCCTACAATTCGGCCTCCAGGTCGGCATTGTGCTCTTTCCAGGAAAACTGAGTGCGCTCTGCAGCGTCACTTTCAAGGGTCTGTGCCAGCGAGTGAGACCAGATCTCACTCATCTCAGGTCCAATACTGTGAAAAGAGCATCCCTTCCTGCTACTGGTAGCAATCACTGGTCTAGAGGTAGGCCAGGACAATGGGGGTTAGCTCTGAGTCCCGGCCCGGCCCGCGCCTGTAGCCGAGCTGCCCCAGGCTCTGGCAGCCACGCTCATGATCACTGGCCCCACAGAAGTTGTCCTCAGGGCCAAACGGTGCCAACTCTCTCCATCACTCATCCCCGGGCACTTCGAGCAGCTTGGGTTCACCCGGTTACCTCTCCGCAATCGGAGCTCTCTACGGCTGCCTCCTCAGTCCAAACTCGCTCATGTTGTGGACGGCACTTGTCTGTGTGTGCCCTGGTGCAGGGGTTCATGGTTCGTGCGATGGGTGAGGTGCTGGCCTCCCCCTTTTACAGACTATGCACGGAGCTCAGAAGGAACCAGACATCTTGGCTGCGAGCTTGTGAGCGCCCCCCTAAATCTCTCTTATTGACATCGGCATGCACTGGGGCGTCTGGATGGGACACATGTGGGGCAGGGGGGCTGTTGCTGCTGTGGACACATATGTCAGATTGGTATAGCCTACCGCGGGGCGAGATGCCAGCGGGTATATCCCTCTGTGCTCTGTCTCTGCCCGCGCTCCCTTCCTGGGCAATCGCACTTGCTGCCTTTGTGTCCGTCCTCTACCTTACACTCTTCAGTGTCTTCCAACATCCTCCAGAGGGCTAATATTTCCTTCCGTCTTTGTAATGGTTTTCCCTTATTTTTGGCTGTTATGGACATATGTTCTAGCATGCCGTTATTGTGTGAGCCCTGCTCTGCCATGAGCAGGGATCCCCTCTCCTCTTGTTTTCGTTACCCGCTGTTTATGGTACTTCTCAACTTTGTCTCGATATAGTGGTAGGGCCTTACACATATACTATGGGGGTCATTACGAGTTTGGAGATAGACATGGTGCAAATAGCACCATGAATGCCTCCAAACCTGTGTCCGGGTCCGTGGTGTCGGAATGGGGACTTACCGGGACATTCCGACCTATGCGGACCCGGTAAGTCCCCATTTCGAAAACCATTCCCCATTCCCATTTGAGCGCCCATAGTGCTCAATGGGAATGGGGAAGGAGCTAATAACGGGCCTGCAAATAGCAGGCCCGTTATTAGCTCTATGGTCCCTTAACGTGTCCCGCTAAGGGTGGCTGGTAAAACTAGACGGCCCTAGTGGGACCGCTAAGGGACCTCGGAATGTGGCGGTAGGGGCTTAATGGCACCGGCATCCTTACCGGTGCCCTTAACCCCCTACCGCCATACTCGGAATGAGGCCCTATGTCTGTGTTTCCCCTCTCATGGTGGTGGTGGTTGCACCTCTGCTGCCCCCTCCCTTCTGCCACAAATTAAAAAAATGCCCCCCCCCTTCTTTCTCTTCACATTGTCGCTCACAAACTCCACACACTCAAATATACCACAAATGACACAATGCCCTTCCTGGACCTCCACTCTACACAATAAAAAAACACCAATAAAACAAGCTAAAATAACAAACTAAAATAACAACAGCTACTATTTCCGAGCCCTCTAATTATGCAGGGTTCCTATATGTCTCCTTTTCCTTCATTAAACAGTATGAGTGGCGCCACTTTCTCCCTCACTCGGGGAGGCTCCCTGCCATTCCATTTTCCTTTCCTTAATATTCTCCTCAAAATGTTAATCATTCTAAAAAACAAAACAATCCACATGCATGCCACAACAACAATTTCAATATCTGCATGTTCCCACCATTGACACTCTCCCATGCATATTTCCCTTACTTGTTATCCCTTGCAAGGACTTCTCCATAGGGGATACCAGGCTGCTAATGGTCCCAACCCCGTCCATCTGTCTTTCATCACGTGGGGTCTGCTGGGCCGATCATCTCCAGCGAACCATGGTCGAGTTTCAAATTAGTTGCTAGTGTAAGACAATGCTATTCTATCATTATGGAATGCTCCTGGGAAACTCGGGGACTGACACAGGGGGAGACTTGAGATCATGCTGACCCACACATTCTTCACTCATTCCATAGTGCACTCTCCGCACCCAAGGCTTCCACCTTCGCTTTGGACTATAATTTATTCCACGCTGTACCTTGCATTACAGAGTTTGTCATTATGGTATAAGATGGAATGGTCGTTTTCTTTTAGATATTTTATGACCACTGGGTTTATGGTT
The DNA here is from genome assembly GCF_040938575.1 of Ambystoma mexicanum. Classification (NCBI taxonomy): domain Eukaryota; kingdom Metazoa; phylum Chordata; class Amphibia; order Caudata; family Ambystomatidae; genus Ambystoma; species Ambystoma mexicanum. The sequence goes on along the minus strand of NC_090940.1, from coordinate 35,703,216 downwards.
GGTGGTCAGAGGTCACCTACTATCGCGGAATTCAGAGGTCTTGGACTGGGACATTTGTGGGTATCATAACTCATGGTTAGCTGGGTGGGGGTCGGAAGCCTGCTTTGGCCTGGCTGCGATAAAAGTGCACTGTGAGGTGCCTGGTACTGTCTTGCGGCCTTGCAGGGCACAATCCTTCTCAGGATAACATGCATTAGCAACAGTTGTGGAACAAAAGGAGGTTCCTATTGAGGCGAGCAGCGTGGGTCTCTCTATCGTCAGCGGTTGGGCCTATTCAGGTTTCTGTCTGTGTTTACCGTGCAGCCATGCAGGGCCGAATGTTTCTACCATAGCTACAAGCTTACTTATATGCGCGCACTAAGTCTAAGCATCTATATTTGGTGCCATATTTTGTTTGTGCAGGGTCTCTTAGCACGCCCCTCTCCCCCCTGGTACATCGCAAGTGCAGCTATGGGATCCCCTTACTCCAAAGTGCCTAGGGGGGTAGGAGAGGTTCATTTCCTTCCCAACAAGAGTTATACGCTGGTTTCTGGATTTGCATCCCTATTGTTTCCTGGTGGAACATCGGAAAGGTAAAGAGCAAGGGAATGTTGATTTCCTTTCCGTGTTTCCCTTAGAGGCTGAGAAAACCAGCGACATTAGGGGAATCTGATGGGATTCTCCCAAGAAACGTGGTCTGGGACCCTCCTCATGTGGCCAGGGAAAGGCAGGTGCTTTTTGATCCCGACCCTGCGACACTGACAGTGGTTTACTGCAGGAGGATCACATGAGGGTTCCGGGGGGGGGGGATCAGACTAGGAAGAATGGGAGGAACCCATTTTTAACTATCCCCGTAATCCCTCCCTTTTGATGGCTTATCGCCAACTTAAAGAAGTGCGAAAATCAAATTTCACTAACGTTAAATGCATGTCCCAAAATCCCATGTGACGAATAAGAGGGCTGAAGAGGCATGTAGAAGCAGAGGACAGGAAATTGGGCATAGCAGCTCTTGCCAGGGTCAGGCAATTAACAGAAAGGATTGCTGGTTGTGCGATCGATCTGCAGGATGTGTGCTGGTTACCACTCACGAATTAAGTGTATTAAAGCCAGTACTACAAAGAAAATAAGATGATACGGGTGGTAGTGAGTAGCAACTTCCCACAAACTTCCTACAAAGTTTGAAGTAATTGAACAAATGATTGATGTACGGGAAGGCAGCTCGCGCTCCAAACCCTTACAAAATTGATTAAAGATATATAGTAGTCCACAGGGATAAAAATTGTATCACTGCAATAGTCCATATGGTTCAGAAATTAATATTTATTCTTCAAATCGTAGACAGCCGACACGTGTTTCGACCTCCTGGTCGTTATCAAGGCTGTAATCAGTAGACACATTTTATACAGTACATTGATAACAGATAACAACATGTATTTTGATGTTGTACATTGCGCACACCAAAAATAATCAAATGATATGGATAGGTCAGCATATAAGTAGTTTTAGCCCGTTGCTCACAGTATGTGTTGCCAATAATGTCAAAAACCATATCATGAATGTACATATAGGTGTAAATAATCATTACAATTCGGAAAATATATAAATATATGGACATACCATATGGTGTCAAATATCAGGTCAAGGAGACGCGGCAATGGAGTCAGGTGGAAGCAAGTCAATTTTGAAAGAAAGTGAGCAAAAATGAGCAACTTGAAACCACAAAATTACAACAATAGACCAACAGTAACTGAAGGGTTCCTATTTTACAGAGTAATGGTTACAATATAGAATGGGTGTACTAGAAATGCTATGGAGAAATTTCGTAATATATGCGTGACAAAGTCCATGCACATTAAAGTGATGAGATCTGTGATACCATTATCTGAATTACCATGAGTCTGTCCTGATACATTCTGGTTTCACCATCACCGTCTTGTGGCCAATGCTGGATTTTACTTTTATGGACTTCATTCATTCACGGTGCGTCACACTTTCTCAACTCTCATGCTGGACTTCCTTTGCATCTTGTACTCATGGTGGCCCTGAATCATGCTGTTCCCATCTTCATCTTGTATCCTGGCTTGCAACATTATGTGTTACTACTGACTTCTGCAATTGTATTCGCTCTCCACTCTTTCTTCTCCACTCTTTTTGACTGCTTACTCTCTGTTCTCTCCTCCTTTCCCTTCTCCCTTTTCCTATCTCCTCCCCTTACTTTCTTCTTTGCACTTACTCTATCAGAATTGTCCTTGGACCTAATATGATAGCAACCTCGTCTGTTTCCTCCACCCTCCCATTACTTTTTTTTCCCTCCCCATCCCCCCTCCAGCACTATCAAAAATGACGTCAGGCCTAGTACGATAGTTGCTTGTTTTGCTCCTCCCCTCCCTTTCTGCACCCCTCTCCCTTACCTTTTGTTTTTCTCCGGCTCTACCAGAAATGTTGTCAGGCCTAGTACAGTAGTCGCCTGTCTGTTTCCAATTCCTTCCCATTCTCCCCCTCCCTTCCTTATCTATGTCTTAGCTCTTGCACTATCTGAAATGTCATCAGGGCGGGTACGATAGTTAATTTCACATCCTTACTGTTCATGGCCTGTAAGAATGTAATTGTATTTTCCCTTGTTCCCTGCCTTGCCTAGAAGCGCTTTGAAACACATTGTGTATAGGCGCTATATAAATAAACTATCATATCATGTCATATCATATCATTCTGCCTGGCCCAATGTGGATATAGCGGGAAAAACCCATAGAAACATAGTTATTGTAGAAACAATGAAATACGTTACTGAAATGTGGTTGGTTCGGCTAAGGGGTTTTAATACCAGAAGATATAATAGTCGGTGCTCACCCCATTGGTGATATGAGTGAAGTGAGATTGAATGGTAAAATAAGTAAAGTACCGAATTACATCTCAGGCTTACCCGAATGTCAGAGTATTCCCATCCCTTAGGCTTAGGACTCAAATGCTATGATGCCAATTAGGATGGCCACAACATCTCACAAACTCGTGCAGCAATATAGTGATGGATTTTCCAAATCCCTACAAAATATATATATATATAATCAATGTGCATTGGTGTCCTCATTTGCCACTTGGCTGGAAGAAATAACATCCTCCTTCACGCCAAAAAGTAATTGTATTGAAATAGTCTCACCTATAGATTATTTAGAAGGAAACTTGGTATGGGTTGTCAAGAGCGATCACGACCTGGGTACATCTCAAAAAACAGAATAATCTGCTTTCCAGTTGCCGTAATCTGAGCCTAACATTGCCACCTCTTTTGCCCTTCTTAGCTTTAATTAAACCAATAAATGTTGTTCCTGCCAGTGTATGGCCAGTGGTGATTTAGAGTCCGGACTTCTCAGACTTGCCAGGTGTTTTTGAGATGTACCCAGGTCGGCCTAAATTGTGATCATGAGATGCACGTTTTTTTGTGAATGGCCTGTGGCAAGACATGTTTTTCAGGTCAAGCAGCCGACCAGTATGCATTTCTTTTGGTGTTAATCTTTACAGTGGGTAGCTAAATGTGATCTCAATCTGCCTATCCCAACACAGACTCAGAGAATGCCCTTTGGGGGATCTGATACTTTATGGTACTTCAGAGCCACTGTGACTAATGGTATTTCATGGGTGTAATGTGCATGATCATTGTAATATGAAACATTTCAGATCACCTATTATGTGGCACAGCAGACTACTCCCTGTAACAATCATTTGTTAGCTTATTGCATGTTTAACCAACTTGATTGGCAAATTAGAATCCCTTAGCACAAGGATACATCAGCCAGTATTATCTGCAACTAGATCATGTGCAGACTGCTTAAGGTTTTTTTTTACCAAATGCATAGTTTAATATAAATTCTTCAGTACACCTATATTTTTTGGGGATATGTGTTTTGTTTGAGGAGGCAGCCTTGCCCCATTTTTTTAAATAAACCTCTCAATATAGAGTACCTTCTTGCAATACTATTTGCATATGAACTATGAGCAGCATTCGGCACTATTTTAATCTATAGCGCATGTACCCAGTTCGGTTTTCTTTTAATGGTAGAGCACTAAACATGGGACGAATTTCTGTGCGGAAGGGTATGTTTTAGTTAATACTGTTAACGATGTACTGCCAGGGGTAACCTTATTCCTACGTTGTGATTGGGACACCCTATTTGTCATTTCGTTATGTGGATATTAACAATGTAACTTTTCAAGATATTGAGACTTGGATATTGTATTACTTTAGTATCACACCTAGTCTGATGCAACATGTGACAGAACACTTTGTTTACCATGGATGTTACAGCCTTGATAACAATCAGGGGGTTCAAACACGTGTCGGCTGTCTACGATTTGAAGAATAAATATTAATTTCTGAACAATTTGGACCATTGCGGTGATACAATTTTTATCCCTGTGGACCACTATATATCTTTAATACATTTTTTTAAGGGTTATGAGCGCGAGCTGCCTTCCCGTACCTCAATCATTAATTAACAGAAAGGGCCTGTCCCTGAACTCAATTGCAACACCTAAGAGGCAAAAAGGCTGCAGCAGGAGGAGGAAGATAGATGGAGCAGGAGCTGGAAGGCTAGCAGTAGTAGTAGAAGGAGAAGAGCACAAGGCTGGCAGTTCGTGAGGAAGTGTGATCACTTAAAGGACGCCGGGACATGAGGAGAGCATATTTCACCTGACAGTTCTGAGAGGGTCCTGTGTTCAGAAACCCTGCCTTGCCGTGACTGCACTGAGAGAGACGTGCTGAAGTTGAACATCTTCCCAGGTGCGCCTAATTGCTGTGATTGCAGAGCCATGATTGTGCTACAACCCGAGGCCTGTGTAAAGCAGCAAGCCGAGGGACAGAGGAGTGAAGGAGACACCTGTGCTACAGAGATGTGTAGGTCTGAGGTGTGCCTAAAGTAGTAGCAAAAAGAGAATAAGTCGGTAACTAGAAGTAGCCCACTACTGCTGTGTTCCAGGAGCCGGTGAGTGAAGCTCCATGTTCAGGTTCACTCTGATAGCCTTGCCGGTAACTGTTACCAGCTCTAAATTAACTTGCGCAAGAATGAGAGCGAGTAGAAGTTGTTCATCGCTGTGAAGAAGTCCTCCTGACAATGGAAATGTATCACTCACACTTCTAGTACAAGACGATTGTTTGCGTATAAAGAAAAGCTTTTCCTTTTCTATTGTTGAACTGTTTAACGTTACTGGAGTGGTTGCGTGTCTCCAATTAAGAAGGGGAACGCTTTTCAAACCACTCGGATACCCTAAAGCTGACTTTCACACATTGTTACAAGATGTATCACATCAAAGAGAGGTCGCGTATGAACAATTGTAGTTCTAAACAGGAGATCGAGAATATCTGTGTGTTGAAACATAGGAATTCAATTACTTGCGGTTCTTTAAAGTTGAAGATTTCTTTAAAGAGTGGTCACGTGTACCTAAATCTGATTCTCTTTTGAAGATTGAACCTTGTAACATCAAGAAAAAGTATTCTATAACTGTAGAAGTTATTACACTGGCAAGAAGAACACGCATTACCCAAGCCAAGAGGCGACCCATTTCTATAGTGAAACCATCCCTGTTGAAATCTATCCACCTGAATCCTGAGGTTGTAAAAGTTGTTAAAGGTTGACTGTTCTCTTATACAAGTGTGACATTGTTATCCAAAGCTGGAAGTGTGGCAATACAGCTTCAGGGTAGCTACTGGAACCCAGAAGGTGTGAATACAGCTGGGGGAGGGAGCTGGGTGCTTGTAAGAAGATTAAGTCAACAATCTGTAATGCTGAGACTGATCAAGCTGAGAGAAAAGCAGTCTGGAAGCAAAGACAGGTTATACGAGTGGCAGTAGGAAAGACAGAAGAGGCAAAGAGGCTGCCCTTTTTTTAGAACATAGGAAAGAAGCGTGCCTTGTCTACCTGTAGAGGTTGAAGAGTCTTGTCTTTTAAATGCCTAGCAGTCATAAAATATAAAGTTGAAGCAGGAGTTGCAGAACTGTGATTGTGTATAACACTGGCAGCGGATGTTACATTTAAGGTGGTTGAAGTAGTGGTATAGTGTGGAACATATGGGAGCCTGTTCCCACGGTAACCGTGGTAGAAAGGGGGTTGTCAGAGGAAAGCAACACCCTAAGAAGAAGCATCCTGGCAATTATACCAGAGACACTACAGAGGTCATAAATACTTGGGAAGCTGTCGTAGAAAACGTTGTTGATTTATTCTTTGAAACTGTGGCAAAACAATCTTGGAGAGATAATATCCATGATTACCATTGCTGCTGTTTTATTGGCTGGAATTGGAAGGGGAACCTTTTAACTGGAAGCTGAAGAACTGTTACCACTGGATTTTTATTTGGTGAACTTGTGTTTTATTTGGAACTTACAAGAACGGGTTCAAGACTTTACTTTTCTTTTTGTACATTTGGGAAAATTGACTTTGAACAATCCCGGGGAAGGGATTTACCCAGGACAGGTGAAGGTTATCCGAATTACTGGTTGCTGGAAATCATTTATTTATGTTGTTTATGATTTACTTTGAATGTTTCGGTTGTTTGGTGTGAGGGCCAGTATTGTGTATGCTGGGAGAATTTCCCTTAGAGCCTAGACTAGGTAGGGAACTCCCTGATAGAGTAGGTATAGAGAAGATTTATTTGCACCTTATTCTTTGCACAAGCAGTTGTCTGCCTTGCATTACTGACCCCTCACACTTCCCAGCAGGCCCATTTTGCATGCAAGGATGCCTGTCACTTCCCTTTTAGCTCTAATCCTGGCCAGCGGCTGATATCCTGACCTTCCAAGGGTGAACAGTTTCCTTTAATGATGATTCACTGCAGGGCATCCACGGTGGCCTCCTGGTGTGGGTGGAAACTGAAAAGGGACATGGAAGATTGGCGCTGGGTGTATTAAGCAATATGAAATCAGTGGGATTGGCAGAAAGGGAAACCAGCCAGATAAAGGACCACAAGGTGCCATTTATGCAGCACTATTACTTGAAAGGGAGTAAAGCCCAAGTCAGGGAGTGTTCAACCGATAATGGGAGTGGAAGTTCAATCTAGCAAAGACCAGGGGCAGTCATTTCTTGGCCTGATGAAGTTGTACTTGATATGATATTTTGCTCAAAAACCAGCCCAATTGATCGCTGTTTTAATAAGATAGTGCATTTGAAAATCCTCCCTAAAAGAGGCAATGGTGTAATAAAGCAAACAGACACAATGGCCCTCATTCTGACTCAGGCGTTAAGGGGTTTACGGCGCCGTAAACGGCGCCGACCCTTAACGCCTGATTACAAGGTTCCCTTTGCGGGATGGCTTTTAACGGCTGCTTTTTTGCAGCCGTTAAAATCCATGCCGCAAAGGGACCTTGGCGATAATTACGGCACCGTAATTTACGGTGCCGTAATTATCGCCTTTCCCCATTCCCATTATGCCCTATGGGGCGAAAATGGGAATGGGGAAGGGTAAAATGGGAAATGGGGATTTACCGCCCCAATCACCTTGGAATGGGCCGGTAAATCCGCCAACCACCATGGCGTAAACGTAGTTTACGCCATGGTGGTAAGGGTACGACCCAGGCGGTAACTTACCGCCTGGGTCGTAATGAGGGCCAATCTCTAAATGGCTTCTTCTTTGAAAGCAGAACACATTAGCCTTCCCGGAAGCTGGCTCACATGATCTCCCCTTTATCAGCTGCCATAGAATCCACATTAGGCCCCTAGAATGCAAAGGGAGAACAATGGCTCACAGAAGGGAAAGCTGCTTATCGAATAGACCGAAATTGCTTATGGTGTATGCTTTAAAACAGTATGCACACATGCACACAAACACACACACACACAAACACCACCTACAAGAATATCATAATTATAGTAAACAAATAAATAGGATATAGAGCATCTTTCGCCTTTATTTACAATTTAACCACTTACCGCCTAACTCGTAATGAGGCTCTAGGTCTTTAATAATCCAAGAAAATATGTCCCTTGGTTTTGGAAATCCCCAAGTGACCTTGATCTTCAAATTGAATTAACTGACTGCTTACTGGGATATGCAGAAATATCCTTCAATGTAGGTACAAACAGCCTCATTACGAATGGGGCGGTAAGTGGTAAAATTTGACGGTGACTGAGTTATCATTAATTTTACCACTACGCCAAATTAGGAGGTTTGGTTTTAAGTGGGCGATTTACCTCCAGCAAAACCCTGGGGGTAAATCTTGCCACACAACGCCAAAAATGTTTCTGAATCGGCAGAATTACTGCAGCAGTAATTCTACTGCGGTAATTCCACAAAAAAGCCCTATTGCGTCCAATGGACCCAAAATAAATGGGGATTTACACCGCTACCACCACTTGTAATCAGGCAGAAATTCCGCCTGATCAAGTGGCAGTAACAGTAATTCCTCAGGGCTATTTTTTAAAAGGATTTTTCTCTGATTTTCCGCCTAACTCGTAATGAGGCCGTTTTTGTTGTTTTCTAAACTGATAGTTCCAAATACACCATAATGTTCCTTGATCTTGCCTTTTTCCAATTGCACCCCATTCCTTTACACACACAATTATAACATACAAAATTATATTTAACCTTGGTATACACTTCTTTGGTTACTACCCCTTTTGTTAATTTGAAATTCTTGACCATCGTCCTGTAATATTTCTTCTCTGACTGCACTATAAAGTCCACCAGTGCCTACATTGAGTTTTCTAGATACTGCCATGTAGTTGATATGGATCGACACACAAAGGTAAAAAAAAAGAAATGTGTGTTTACCGAAAAAGGTTTGTTAGAAGCTCTGTACAAATTAAACCAAAGTATCAAACATGTTGTTTCTGAGCTCCTAAACTAAAGTCGTTAGGATGGTTAGTCTTCAGGGTGTGGGTAGGGCTTTGTGACAGTTTAGCAAAAGAAAGGGTCTCTCTGGCAAGTATGGAAAAACAGTTCTCTCTGTTCTCACCAAGTCCATGGCCAGGTCTCCCCAGCAGATTAGCACGATAACAAGTGAATGTATAGTCCTTTGGCACCTCAACATCCACTAAAAATGTTAGGCAAGAGATTTTGTAACATATTTCCCCCCAAACATCAAGCTCCACCGTGGGCAGGTTGTCAGATTGCCTCTGGGTCCCACTCTCAGGAGCTCCACCGTGGGCAGGTTGTCAGATTGCCTCTGGGTCCCACTCTCAGGAGCTCCACCGTGGGCAGGTTGTCAGATTGCCTCTGGGTCCCACTCTCAGGAGCTCCACCGTGGGCAGGTTGTCAGATTGCTTCTGGTTCCCACTCTCAAGGATGCACCATTCTAAAGTGGAGTTTACACTCTACTTGCTCTCAATTTCCCAAATTATTCCTGGGTCAACCGTTATCCTCTTCTTCTCCTCTAGTATCTTCTGGGATTATCTCCTTTTGTCGAGCCAACCCAAAATACATTTTGGGAATTAGAGCGAAAGTGGATGGGGTTGTGTGGAGGATCGATTCGATCCAGTGAAGGGCGAATGGCATTGCAGAGGGATTGAAGGCTGTGGGAAACAGGATCAGAAGCGTGGAGCATCAGGTCAATGGCCTGGAGTAGCGTGTCCATTCCCTCACATCCACTGGGAATGAGCTGGTGGCCAGGGTGGAAGATCAAGAAAGTCAGACACGTAAAAGTCATCCTTGTGTCCTGAGGTGCCAGAATCCCCAAGTCAGAGTGGGAGAATGGGAGTGTTGGTTGAGGAGCTGTTTCGCACAGCCCTCCTGGTGGCAAGGTTGTCAGAAGTTTTCTCAGTAGAGCGGCCCCTAGCACCCAAGATGCTGCCAGGAGGGTCCCATTGCCCAATCACTACAGCGACTAGGACGCTATACTCCATGCAGCCATGCTGCACATGAAATGATGCATGGTGCAGCTCACATCAGCTTCTTCTTGCACCTGACCCTGATGATGCAGAGAGCATGCAAAAAATGTCATGCAGTGAATGTGGGGATGAGGGCAAGATCAGGGAGAATCTGGAGCCAAAGATGCCCCTTCAAGCGACGGCACTAGAGAGAATTGTGGGGTTATGACCAGGGGTAGACTAATGCGGCTTGAGTTAGTTGATGCCGTGGGGGAGTGTTATGCTCATAAGGGGAATTATCTCTATAGAGGATGTGTGGGTTGCTGACATCTGGAATGAGGAGCTTGTGGGGAGATGCAATTTCTAGCTCTTGGCTGGGAAAAGCCTCAAGGGGAGGCACTCAAGAGGGTTGCCAACTGCTGTCTGTAAATTGTGGCATGATGTGGTAACCGAGAATGGGTAGGGCAAAGAGGGGGGAACGGCATGGTATAGTGCTGGCATAGTATGGTGAAACAGTGTGTTAGTGAATACCCTGGGCATCAGGAGTACTGAACTGTTTGTGTTGGAATTCAGCAGGGGTGGTGAAGAGGGTTGCACGTACAACCTCCGAACAGTGGGAATTACTGCAGACACTCTGCAAGAACCATACGACATGAAGGAGATCAGTGCCAAAAGGCGCAGGAGGGGATTACTGCACTGACTTTGGATCACATTGTCCACAGTGACTGAATAATGTTAAGGGAGAGGTGCATAAGATTTCATCTGAGAGTTGGCGTGACAGATGTGTGAAGTAGGCGAAAAAGTGTGGAAGGTTGTTGGGGTTTGACTAAGCAGAATGATCCAGAAACAAGGAGCGGATTGGCTTAGATAAAGAGGGGCAATGGAATGGTAAGTGCTGTTGGGGCTTCAAGTTGTGCAACTGGGATGAACCGCAGATGGTCAGAAAAGCAGAAAAGGCATACTGGTGATGGCAGGAAGTGTACCGGCATCTAGAGGGATGAACGTTCATATAGTTACGCCCCTGACTTGGAGCATAAGAGGCCTAAAAAACAATATCAAGCAGTGGAAAATACTAGCATATTTGACGGGATATAAGGTAGGGGTAGCAATGTTGTAAGAGACGCACCGGACAAAGAGAAATCATGAGGGGTTGGCCATGCAGTATGGGGGTAACAGATACTAGGGTTCCTTTAGTTCTGGTTCAAAGGGGTCATCATCTTAACCAATAAATCTGTGAGGTTTCATATGACGAGAGTGGTGACTTGGTGGCAATGGTAGGCTGGTGGTAGTTAAGGGCATATTGGCAGGAGAGCAGGTGTTTTGAATTTGAATTTGAGGCATTTATAAATGGGCACAAGGAGAAACTTAATTGAGGCGCAGATGGTATGGCGATGCAAAGGTAGGGGCAACGGCAATAAAGTGGGCCATCTATTGAAGAGGCAACATACAGAACCCACAAAGAGAGCCTCCATAGGCCCTTTATTTAAAAAAAAATAGGTTTTTAAGGCTCTTTGAAACTGGTGGATAGATTCAAAGGTTCTAATTTCTCAGGGGATTCTATTCCACAATTTCGGACCACAGAGAGCAAATCTTCTGTGCCCCCTTGTGACACAGCAGGATCGAGGAATTTTTTTGCAGCAGTTAGTCCTCGGAATTTAGTGTCCTAGTCGGTTGATACCGACTAAGTTTCTCTCTCAAATAAGACAAAGCAGAGCCCTTCAGGCTCTTGAAGATCAAACAGGCCTTAAAATTAATTCTACCTTTCACTGCCAGCCAGTGGAGGTTCCGGTGGGCAGCCGAGACAAGGCCAGACCTGCTCAGTCGACACATCAATCTTACAGCAGCGTTCTGTGCCCTTTGCAATCTCTGATGCTGTCTGGCCGGAATTCCAGCGAGAAGGCTAGTCCGAATGTGAGTTCACTAAAGAACCCACTACAACAGCATGATCACTGTCTGGAATAAACTGCAACATTTGGCATAAAATACGAAGAGAATAGAACCCTGCCTGAACCTTGGCGCTGACCTGACTTTTGCTGCAGAGATTGTCTTGCCAAATACACCCAAGATTTTTTTATCTTGGGAGCAATTTTTAATTCTGCCCCCAAAAAACAGGGGTTTTGAGGACACTTCCCTGCAGCGAGAAGATGTTTCAGTCGAGCAGAGCACCCTCGGTCTTAGCCGGATTAAGTTGCTGCTGATTCTCCAACATCCAAAGACTAACTTCGTCGAGACACTGCGACTTTAAGGAATGTTTCATCAACATTCCTTATTTTAATGAACACCTCAGTGTCATCGGCATAAGAATAGAAATGTATCCGATATCTCCTCAGGGTGTCCATCAATGGCCACAGGTAAAAATTAAAAAGCAGAGGAGACAAGAAAGATACTGAGAGAAAGGACCCCATTTGAACCTGCTGACATTGACCCAAGAGGAACGAGCCGAATCATTTCATTGCATGTTCGGGGACATTACCAATTTCTCTCAAGTGGCTAAGTAGGATCGACTGATCAACTGTGTCAAAGGTCCAGAGAGATCCAACATTACCAACAATGAAAGATCTCCTCTGTCCGTGACCTCTAGCAGGTCATTCTGCGCTGCCAAGAAAGCTGTCCCAGTCCCAAATGTAGGTCTAAAACCAGATGAAAGGGTCAAGCATTGACTCTTTCTCTACATACCCCTATAATTGGCTGGTAACCACTTTCTCCAGCAGTTTACATGGCCATGGGAGTCCTGCAATTGGCTGATAATTCTGCAGCGTAGATGGATCTAAGTTATATTTTTTCAACAGGGGCGTGATGATGACTTTCCTACGGTCTGTAGGCACTATGTCCTGTTCATAAAATCTGTCATAAAAGGGTTGATCTCCAATGCTGTTAGCCTCGGAGTACAGGCTGGTAGTGGAGATAGGAGGTCATTGGTTGGATTAAGCAGAGTTATTAATGAATAGGCTTTGTCCACTAATACAGGGCTAAAGTCAAAGGGAACTGGCCATTCGGAAGCCACCAATTGCACAAGGGATGAATGTCCTGTCTGTTCTTGGACTACCTTGGAGGAGAATTGAAGTTACCCTGAATAATTTCTCTTTTTTCCTTAAAAAGGGTATTAAATATAGTGGCCTGACTTAATGACAGCTCCTTGGTGGAGAGAGTACACCTTTTATTACAAAGATTTGAAACAACCGAAAAGAGCTCTCTAGGATGATTCTTTGCAGCATCGATGTTCTCGTGAATATTTTTAGATTTGGCTCTAAAAATATCCTGCTTACATTTCTTCAGCGCATCTTTAGCCCTGATGTCCCTGCCTACAGTTCTAACCCCTGACCTGCAGTTTGGTTAACTTTTATGGACGAAATGTGGATGACAGTGCGTTCATCAATTACATTTGCAGAATGTATTAGGATTCCCAGGATGCACCATCATTGTCGCGGGGGACTTTGGATCAACCATCAACTAGTAGCTCCCAAGGCGGCAGTGGCCTTAAAAAGCTATATGAAATTTTATGAGCTGGTTGATTTGTGGAGATCATGGCATGGGCAATTGAGGGATTACACATATTGGTCTTCAGTGCATGACATTTGCAGAAGGAGCGATGTAGAACCTGGTAACAACAGGGTGTTGGCATAGAATATTCTTACACTCACCAGTACAGCTGCAATGTAGCACGACGCTGGAGAGGGAAATGTCATTTGTTTTAGCTGAATTGTGAGGGGAAGTGGTCATAAGCACTTTTAATGTATCCCTTAGGGGGTTAGCGTGGCGACTGAAGGGAGAATTGTAAAGCAGATTTGCTGAGAGTTGGTGGACATAGAATGCAAACCTGAAGACAGAGATAGGTGGTGTACTGAGATAAATGAGAGGGAAACCCTGGCGCAGATCAGGAGGTAGAAGTCTAGGTTTGACAATGCTGCTAATAGGGGGATAAGGTTCATAAGAAGACATGCTAAAGCAAGAAGATAGGCTCAAAGAGAAAGGCCCGGGAAAGCTTTAGCTAGGTTTGTAAATGGAGAAAAAGGGAATATGACAGTCCTAGGACTGGTGCGAGATGATGGAACAGTTACCAGGGATTGTAAGATGATCAGAGTAGAGTTTAGACACTGTGAGAAACCACCTGAGGGCCTCCTCACATCGACTCCTCTTGGATCCCCTTCTCAGGTGGCCAGGGAAAGGCCATCGCTTTTGGATCCTGACCCTGCGGGTGGAGAAGCGAGGGAGGATCTCCTGGGTGGAGGGTGCTTGTTGATTGGGGAGAGGACGTCCCTGAGAGAGACACGGTACTCCCCCTTCCCATTCTAAAATGAACCCATAATTCCAGAAGCCTTTGAGGGATGTTGTTACCCATTCTCTTCTGGTTAGGGTAACATCGGGAAGAATTATAAATCTCGGAGACACAGAAGGAGAGTGAGGAACAACCTAGCCCTCCTCTGGCCTTTGTAGGCTACTGTAGAACAGCTCGCCTTATTTCCCCACATTTAACCTCTGACAGTACTGAGACGAGGAAGAGGCGACTAAGAGTCACGAACACTCAAGTTGTATTTCACCACTTTGGTACTGGGACGAAGAAGATGCCTGCAGAGTACTGCAAGGGTCAGGAATGTCCCTTTAACTATGGTCAGGCAAGTCTGATGGTGAGTCCACACACGCAAGCTGTTGAAGGGTTGCAGGTATATAAAGAGAGGCCAGTAACACAACAAGGGGAGGAACAGGGAGTCCTGTATGGAAGCTGCCAGCAGGGGACCCGTGTCATGAGGAGACAGCCTTGGTGGGGCCTGCGACAAAGCAAGGACGCCAGCCGATGCCCAGAAAGACTGTGGGGTCCCAGGCCAGGTGGGCCGTTGGATTCCCACAGGAGTGGGGGAGGCAAAGATACAGGCGTGTGCAGCAGAGCACCACGATTGCGAGCGGGGCTCGCAGGAGCCGGTCCGTCGACCGGCAAAGCAAGAAGAAGGCTGCTGCAGCTACTGGAGAGGAAGTTGCAGACCGGTAGTGTCGGGGGTGTCACTCAGAGCTGGAGAGCGTCTTCAGCACTGTGTGTAAGTAACGCTGTACTGTGTAAGGCTTATTGTATGCCGAACGGAACAAAACCTTGAAGCAAAGTTAAAGCATGTTTATTGAATGCAGAACTGGGTGAAATATTGAAACAATGCTGAAATACATATACTGAATGCCGAGCTGGGTGAAAACGTGAAACAACGCTGAAATATATATACTGAATACCGAACTAAATGAAAATTGGAACTTAAGCCAAAGCCAACATATCGATCACAGAACTTTATGTTTTATGGGAAAAGCTAATGCTGAACAGAGGCCAAGTGAAAAGAGCCCATTTGAAAAGCATCATGTAGAAAATAGCACAAGTGTGAAGAAGTGTTACAAAAGCTGTGGTATGAACCAGACCCCCGCAAAGTGAACTTTATGACTGCAGACAGTGTGACAAGGGCAAAGCCTGGCAAGAGAAGTGCGACACGTGGAGCCAAAGCCAAGAGGCTGACTAGGAGAAACCAGGCAAAGGGTGAAGCTGGCCCTAAAGTCAACAGGCTGCGACTTGGCATATGAATGTGAATTTGCGCACAGGAACAAGTACAGATTAACTTGTGTGAACTGGAGAAGTTGGGGGTTCCTGGTTGCGCACCCCGTGATGGGTGGACTGTGTGGCCTGACAACTAGACCAGTGAGCCTTACATAATGAAAGCTAAAAGGCATTGTGAAAGAAACCAAGGAGAAGCACTGCTAGCAGACTGGGGAGGCTAACCAGAGGAGGCTATGATGAAGTCTTGAGGAAGGGAACCCAGAGACTTGCTGAACTACAAGTGCTGTCTTGAGTACAGAGCTTCAAGACCTCTTTTCCTTTGAACTGTGTTGCTTGAGACATGGGGAAGGGAGCCCTAAGGATTGTGTGGAACTGTATTGCATTGAGCTTTCATAGCTCTGCCGAAACCTGAGAAAGATCCTTAGAAACGTGGCATTCATGTCAATTTTTTATGATTAATGCAGTTGCAAAGATTTTAGCGAAGCTGCTGACTATCCGCAGGACACAGCCTGTCCCATGCTTGGTCCATGGGATCCAGATAGGGTTTGTCCCAGTGAAGGCACAGCAGAAAACCTGAGGATAATAACAGATATTCTTAGTGGATTCAGTTCTGCTGGTGAGGACGCTGCAGGCGCCTTGGATCCTGAGAAAGCTTTTGTCTTGGTGTCCTGAGCATACTTACTGTGGGTATTGAATAAGATGGGTTTGGGGGGCTATTTCTCTCAGTTATTTAGGCTGTTAGATTGCTCATACTGAGCCACCTTGGGTGTGAATGCGTTCCCCGCTAGCCCATGGCACAATTTTTAAATTAGGTTGCCCGATCTTTAAAGCCCTTCATTAGGCCATCCTGCTTAACTTTCCCAAAAACTTTGCATTTTGGCAGCAATGAGAACTCCAGAGACAAAGATAAGCCGCTCCAACTTTTTGGATTCTCTATTGTATTTTACGAAGTTGCTAAAGACTGATCTTTTTTTTTTTTTTTAAATGAATGCTGCTTTGCTTTCAGGTTTTTATTAGTTGGATTTTAATTACTCTAGTATCTTCGCGCTTTTATAGGAATTGTAATATTTTTACATTTATAGTGTTTTTTACATGGGCTGGATATACATTTCTTCTACTTCTATAGGAACTTTCTATTTGTTTTAAATAACTAGGTATTGTTATATTTCTTGTTAAATTTCTTGCCAGTAAGGTCCTGGTTTCGACCTTGGAGCCTGCTGTATGTGAAATTGTTTTTCTTTTATCTATGTACAGCACTCCAATATCATTTGTTGATAAAGTTTGCACTATATACATACATAAAATAACATTTTTAAAAATAAAAGAAGGCCCTGTCATTTTTCTTTACCTTATTATGGAGGCCTAGTGATAAGATAGTGAGCTAAAGATTCTGGGTAAGTCTCTCGTAACCTGGGACTAATGTCTGGCAGAGGGACTCCCAGGACACCCCTTGTTTTTCGGACTACTGAAACAGCCTCTTTCTAAATCTGCCTGCTTCTACTCTCCGCCCCCTGCAACTCATCCAGAACAGGACTGCGAAACTTGTCCTTGGCCTCAAGCCCAGGGATCGTATCTCTCCAGGACTGAAATCTCTGCATTGGCTCCCAGTGGATGCAAGGTTTAAGTTCAAAACCCTCTGCATTGTCCACAAGGTCTTCTGGGGCCTGGGCCCTTAATATCCAACTCTCTTTTCCCAAATACCTTCCTACTCAAGCTCTTTGCTCCTCCGCCGCCGACTCCCTCAGGGTCAGTTGCTTCTCCAAGCAACGAGCTGGTGGTAGATCTCTGTCTTTGGCTGGGGCCTCCCTCTGGAACAGCTTCCCTGCCTCTTTGATACTTGAGGAGAACCATCTCTGGTTCCGGAAGCACCTCAAGACCGTCCTCTTTGCTTCTGTCTTTTCTCTTCCTCTCCCCTGCTGATTTCCGTCTGATACTGTACTGGTCACCTGCCTACCGTCTGATTTCGGGCCCAGGTCCCTGCCTGTCCAGTTGCACACTCGCATTGCCTCCGGGGCCAACCCGTGCACTTGGGTCTGTATCTGTAACCATACAGTCCCCCTACATGCACTTTGGATAGCTACTGTCGGCACTTACCCTTGCACTTGCCACCTGCTGTCTGCACTTCTTTTATTGTTTTGATCCCATGTACAGCACTGCCACCCTCCCCTTTCCCCCCTCCCGCCTCCCCTGCACTTGCGCAATCTCAATGTCACCTGGCCTAGTGAGATTGTTTCTCTGTCTTCCCTCTGTTCCCCGCCCCCGCCTCGTCGCGCCTTGAAACACTTGTGTATAGGTGCATAATAAATGCCATATATCCTATCATATCACCTCGACTTTGTCGATTCTGATTTCTCAAGCATGACATTTATTTCATTGGTGGGAAGTAAGTTAAACTTGAACTTCATAAAGGCCTTTCTATACCGTGGACATGGGAAAGAAATCATGTAAGGGGGCTAACAAACCCCGTTTTTTACTATTTCGTGGCCACCCAGTTGCGAATTATAGTGTGTTGGGGGGAGATTGAGCAGGGTGCTTGGCAGTTGTTGCTTACCTTTGTGAGGACCTACGCATACTTGAAGAGGTGCAGTAGCCCAGTGAAGGTCTTGAACATTATTTGATTATAGGCGTTAAGGAGGATGGTCGTTAAGAGGCAGTATAGCCCACTGCTCATGCTTAGATATTGTCAAAGGAAACAATTTTCCAGGTTTGTGAATGGGGTGCAAATGTGGGACGAGACTCTCAATATAACAGTTGGCCAGTTGTACTTGGGCAAGGGGTTTGTAACTCTGGCCCAGGCGTTAGGTGTGGAAGGGCCAATCCTCAGGAAGGTATTAGCTTATGTCAAGGTAAAGGAGGAAATAAAATGTAGCTGGGATGTGTTTCCTGAGGAACAAGGTCCAAACCCATTGTTGACATGCATGTTGCTGCAGGGTGACCTCGGGAAGAAGGTCTCAAATATGTATCAACTCCTCAACTCAATTCAGAGCATTGGTCATTGTACATTAAGAGTTAAGTAAGGGGCACATCTTTGGTGAATTGACAGGCATGCAAACGCGCCTGAGTTGAGAGGTATATTCTTTTATAGTACAACTATATGTACATTGTTAGTAATATAGCTCTCAACTTTCTGAGTCCAAGAGGTGGATACGAGTCCATTGAAGTTAGTGGACAGATGATGAGCTTGACGGCGATTTGACACTTTCCCTGGTGGGTGAGACCCGCCAAAAGCGTGTGAGTTTAGCGGTATGTAGCAATGGAACTTGTCTGACACAATGCACCTCTTGTGCTTTTAAGGGATTATAAAGTATACTCTGGTTAATATGACCACTCTGGTAGAAGTGTGTTTCATACCATGTGCTTCAGAATCTGCTTCCCTTTGGAACAGTGCCCCGTAACATCACCCCCTGGCAAATGTCCTAATGTCCACCTAGCATTCTTCCACTAGGCGAAGTGGCCTCCTGATGGTTCGCTGGGTCCTGGTACTTGCATCGGTCGCCCTGGATCGAACTCTCTGCCCCGGGGAGCTCCGACCAGTGACAAGGGGTTTCTTCTCGGGGAATCCACAGGTCGTCCTGGGATCCATGAGGCTCCGGATCAGGGTCAGGCAGAGGGGGCCTTTCATCATCCTCCCTCTTGACGACATGCTTGAAGAGGCAGCTGTTCCTTGTCACTTCTTTTTCAGCACTGGCAGCCATGAGCATGGTCCCTTTGACAGATGTGACATGCAACGGCTATGGTGAAAATCGTGCATCAGTCTTTTTTGACATTGCTTGCTGCACCAACACTTCGTCCTCTACGTGGAACTCTTTAGGCCGCGCTCCTCTTTTCTCGTCTGTGTCTATTCGAGACACAGACAAGAGAATCTCTTCCCTCTGTATCTCTTCTTATGACCGGACCATCTGGTCCACTTCTGGCTGAGTCACAGGGTGTCTCACAATCCATGTACGAACGTCGTACCTCATCATTAGTTCAGCCAGGGTCTTATTGGTCGCCTCATGAGGAGTGTTGCAGTAGTCCGGGAGCAGGCGACAGAGCACCTGATGTGGGTTGGCACCCTCAATGCGGGCCCTCTGCAATGTCTTCTTGATCGAGGCCATAAATCGCTCGGCCATACCATTGGCTTGTGGCCAGCGGGGTGTGATCGTCTGATGGGTGAAACCCATGTGTTTCATGAAGGTCACATACTCGTGTCACTGAATGGGGGCCCGTTATCGGACTTGATGATGAGCGGGATTCCCCATTCACTCACTAGCTCGTTGAAGATCGCTGCCATGTGGGCAAAAACTGTGAATGTTGTTTTCTTCATGATGGCGAATCTTGAGTGCTCATCTATGAACAGGAGGAGGTACTCTCCAGACTCTAAGGGTCCATAGAAATCAACGGCAACCCTCTCCCAGGGATGGTCAGGGATATGGGTAGGCCGGATTGGAGCTGGGGCTTCAGCTCTGGCTGTGCATTGGCACGCTACACAGTTCTTCACCCAGCGGTCGACCATTGAGTCCAGGAAGGGACACATGGGATCTAAGCTGCCTATTTGTGTTATCAGCACCTCGGTGTTCCTCGTGTGCTGTCTTGATAACCTCTGTTCTGAAGGTTGCAGGGATGACGAGTCAGCACCCGCTCAGTAGTATCACCGTGTCCTTCACGGGCAGTTCCGTGGTTACCTTGGCGAGTCATTCCAATCGTCCCTGCACACCACCAGATGGTTTAGCACGGCCCGGCGGTAGTTCTTCCACCTGTTGTTCTCTGTCAGGCTGATAGCCAGAGCCATGGAGGGGTCTGCCGCAGAGGCTAATGCTCTTGCTTTCAGTGATAAGGCCATAGGGAGCGCATTTGAGGTTACATAGTTGATATACTCTTTGTCACCGGGTCTGGATATTGGCTTGCCCGCTGGATGTCTTCATAAGTAATCAGCCTGGTTGTTCTCACCTCCTGGTATGTGAATGATTTCAAAGTCATATTCTTGGAGCCTGTTGCCCCACGGCTCTGTCCTGGGGGGCATTTTGGTCCTGGGGTTTCCAAATAGAGAAAGCAGAGCCTGATGATTCGTAATGAGTGTGAACCTTTTCCCTATCACGAAGTTGTGGAAGTGCTTGCATGCCCACACGGCTGCCAGGCTCTCCTTCTCAGCTTGCGAGTAGGCAGACTCGGGCGGGGCTAATGCCCTGCTGGCATAGGCAATGATGTACTTGGGATGTGAGTCAAACTCGTTAGTCTGGGCCAGGATGGCCCTTAGCCCCACCAGGCTTGCGTCCACGACGATCTTGGTGTGCCATTCTGGGTCAAAGTAAGCAAGCCTCCGGGCTCCCGCCAGTGCTAGTTTTATGATGTCAAACGCCTCCTGACATTCGACCGACCAAGCAAACGTGGTGTCCTTCTGGAGCAGGCGGCGTAGGGACTCGGTGATGGAGGCATAGTGCGGGATATATCGGGGACAGTCCCCTACCATCCCCAGAAACAATTGCACGTGAGCCACCTGGGTAGGTTCCCGCAGGTTGAAGATGGTCGAAACCTTGTCAGGATCTGTCGTCATACCATCCGCAGAGAAGATATGGCTGAAGAATTTTAGTTTGGTTTTGCTGAATCGGCATTTGTCAATGTTCAGGGTCAGGCCTGCTCCTTGGACAGCTGCGCAGGTTGCGAGCAAGGCAGCATCGTGTTCTTCTCGAGACCTTCCAAAGACGAGGATGTCCTTGCTGTAGTTCTGGGGCCCACATATCAGTCTAATGATCGGCCTGATGGCTTCCTGAAATATTTCGGCGACCAAAGAGATTCCAAAATTAAGGCATTCGTAACGAAACAGGCCATCATGGGTTGTGAACGTAGTGATGCCCCTTGAGACAGGATGTAACTCCATCTGGTGATAACCTTGGTTTAGGCCTAGTTTGGAAAAAAGAACTGTCTTGTTCAGCTGGACGATCATATCCTCGATGCTTGGTCCTGAGTGGCGTTCTCTCTGGATGGTGGTGTTGGCCATTCTCATGTCCACGCAGAGTCGTAGGCACCCCCCTTCCTTGGGTACAATCACTAGCGGTAAGACCCATGGGGTCAGTCCTGTGGCTGGTTCGATAATGCCATCATTCAACATCTGTATGAGTTCACTCAAGACTGCGGCTTGCAGGTGGAAACCCACCCTCCTCGGATGCTTGGGAAGGGTCGAACTGACATGTCTATGTGCAGCTTGACGGGGGGACCTTTCATCTTCCCCAGCCCCTTCAAGAGGAGCGGGAATTCTGCCAGGATCGTGTCCTTCGTGATGGGGTTGCAGAGTAGATGTTCATGCCCCGCAGTGCCAATGAGTTCTTTCGTGTCGTTTGGTGGTGCAGTTGATTGTATCATGTCTCCTTCATGGACATGTATATCAATGAGTCCTACACAGGACGCTGTGTGGAAACTTAGGAGGCATCTACCTTTGGTTGGGCTTCGGATCACGTGGATGATTGTCGTAATAGACAGCCCTTTGTGCGTGAGCCGTCATCTGAAGTGCCCTATGGAGTGGAGGGGAAGGTCTGCTCCCCAATGGAAGATTTTGCACACTATCTGGGTCAGTGTCGGCCTGTCGGGCATTTGGAGAAATTCTTTTTCCCCCCATAATATTAATGATGGCCCCAGAGTCGAATAGGAAACAGAACTGTTTGCCACATTTGTTGATGAGTATCCTGGGTGCCTCTCTCGCTTCACTGTCATCCTGGATGAGGTTGACATATTTGTCTTGCCCATATTGGTCGTAGTACTCGCTTTCATACACGGGTCTGTGTGCCGCTGCCGCATACGGATTTTGTCGAGGCTGAGGTGGTCCGTCATATTCATCCTTGAGATGCGGGCTTTGTTCATACGCCTTGGGGTCTTGAGGGTCATCTTCAGGGTAGTGGTCCTCAACCACCCTCACATAATGTCTTGGCCCTTGATGGTATTGGCGCATCTGATATGTTGGGTTTTGCGGGGGCCGAGTGAACATCCTGTACTGTGATGGAGGTGTTGGTTGCGTCGTGGGAAAGGGCCTGCCTTCTGTTCAGACCGACTGAAAATGGCCTTCTCTGCCACAGTTGCCGCACCTGTGAGAGAGAGCGGTACACATTCCTGAATGGGGAAACGCCATCCCACAGCGGTAGCACTGCCTCTGCATTCTGGGAGGTGTCTGGTACCCTCCTGCGTAGTCCTGTACCCCGGTCTGTGACTAGTTGGCTGGACTGCTGCTATAAGTTAGCTCTCGTCTGGTTTGGTGGTGGCGCCCCCTGACATTAGGGTTGGTAGAGCGTCCACCCTTTTGAAGATCCTGGCCATTTCACTAACCTCATTGATGGAGAGTAGCTTCTTGAGCAGATGTTTTTTCAGTGCCTGGGACAGGCACCCCTCGATCGTCCTCAGCCGGATGGCTTCATCCAGGGAGAAAGCATGAAACTGTCAGTGTGCTCCTTTGATCCTCAGGCGCGTGATGAATTCGTCAACAGTCTCTTCTCCCCTTTGGTACATTGATTAAACATTTACCTCTCGTAGTCGCGATTGGCTTCAATGACAAGTCTCTTATTGAGGGCGATTAGAAGTGCCTTAAAGTCTGGTTGCTCCTCCAGGGGGATGGTCTTGATGAACGTCTTGACCTCACTGCCAACAATGTTGAGGAACATGTTGCATAGGTTTGGTGAGTTCTCTTCCCCCGCCGCCTTAATGAAGTTATTAAAATCATCTACCCACTCCACCCACCGCTGGCCTTTGTCTGCCTGCGGGGTCATGTAGAACGGGGGTGGCATGTGCCATGTGGTGGCAGTGGACCTCGCAGGCGGATCAGTCAAGGCCGGAGGTTGAGGCGCCGGATCGCCTGGTGCGCTCATGGTGGTGACTGCGCTAGATTGGGCGACTGTGCACCATCGAATGTGGTCCCCTCTAAGAGTAGTGGTTGTCGGTAGTACTCCTGGTGGCTGTAGTGGCTGATAAAGTCGTGGTCAGCAAGTGCGCGTCGCACGTGGAGGGAAGAAGCGTGCAGCGCGGTGCATCCGGCTCTCCTGTGCACATGCTTGGGAGTGTCCTCGTGTTATAGGCTGGCAGGGATCATCTGCGGCCTATGAAAAATATTGTTCAACACAGTGCATCCGGCACTCATGCGTGCATGTGTTGGCTATCGTTGTGGTTTGGGCTAGCAGGGCCCACTTTGCAGCCTCTGTGAGCTGATGTTCCTTGTAGTAGGGAGGCTGCGTAATAGCAGCAAGTTCGGACCCACCCACCTACTGGGCCGCGCTTGCGGCCGTGCTCCAGCATGTGGGAGGAGGCCAGCCGCTGGCGGATTGCCGCGCGGTGAGGAAAATGGAGTCTGTCACTCCACTCTCACAATGCAAAGTGTGTAGGCCGCGTGATTTGAGGAGGCCCGGTATCAGGCATCAGTGGGATCACCAGGCGTATTTGAAGAGCTGGTGAGGAAGCGGTCAGGAGCTGGATGCTGGAACGGAGCGTTGCACAGTGGGATCACCCGCATGCTGGAAGGAGGACTCCAGTGTGCGATAGAATTTGCCTAGTCGCCAGTTGTTGAGCCGTTGAGGCTCAAGTATTAAACATGTGAGCGTTAATGACAATCAGACAGCCAATAAAGATCCAAACAATTGGGATTGCCTGGCAAAAGCTTTAACACAGCAAAATCAGAGTTAATGCCATTTACGGGAGGATCGGACCGTACATTCCATAGGCTCCTGGAACACCAGAGGTTTTGTGCACCTCTTTCAACTTAATTGGATGGAGGACCTAGACCTGTTTTGCCTACAGGAAACTTGGCTAACTGATTACCCAATCTCAGACGAGTTCAAAATTGCCATAAACCCGCCATTAAAAAGCCTAAAGGCAGACCACAAGCGGGTCTTCTGATTATGGTAAGAAAAACATCCGGGTATAGGACTATTAGATCGAGGAACATCTCTCCATCCATTCAAATAACTTGCATTGCCATGGAAGGATCCCCTAATTAAGGACTGGGGTGTTTCCACATAATTAATATCTGCAGGCAACACAAAGCTGCTGGGACCCTGACATTCATTGACAAAGTAACAACATTTATTGATGAGATAAGCAAAGACGAGACCTCACCACAAATAATCGTATGTGGAGGTCTAAATATTAACTGTTCGGAATCCGGTAACATCACAAATTCGGACTCCACTGGCTGTTCCAATATGAGAACCCAGTGGCGTACTGAAATGGACATTAGGAATATGACAATGCTCAATGGAAACACTAAAGGCGATGTTCCTGCAAAACCCACTTGGCAGAGAGGTTGTCTGAAGTCGACCGTGGACTACTTTTTTGTATCGGAAGAAATGCATGAACGTTCAGTTTCACTGAAGTTGACTCCGAAATTACAAAGCAATCATGATCTGGTGATGCTTCTCTTTGTGGCATTCAAAAATGAAAATTTCCAACGCTGGAATCATAAGGTATCAGTAGAGCCTGGAAGAGTAAGGCTTCTTCTTGATGATGTCGAAGTGGAGACGATCCACGATTCCTATTGTAAGGAACATGCTAACATTGAATATCAACACTTGCTGTTTCAATTTGCGGAAAAAAATCAAGAGCTACAGAATCATGCCTTTCGCCCAAAGCACATGTTTGACATTGAGATCCTGAAAGGAAAACAGCTAATGCAAGCTGAATTAAGACACCCTCAAAATTCGAACCAAATTACATGTTACGCCGGGGGGCGTGGCTAAGGCGGCCATGTAGAGGAACGTGCTCCGGAAGAGCTCCCGTGATCCTGTACCGATCCGTCTAAATAAGAGAGTCTGCAGGTCCCTGCCGGTGTTGGAAAACAACATCCCTGCCCATGATAGTAGGGAGCACACTCGCTGTAAGTGTGGGACATGTGCGACGCACTGCAGCAAAGATCCAGGTGTTTGATTTAATAAGCGCCGACGCGGATTGAAAACAAAATGGCGGTGCGGACAAAGGGAACTTCGGGACCTCTGCGGATGCCACCACAATAACGGAACGTGAGCCCTGCTGATTGTCACAATATCCGAGGACGCGTGCACCCCGAGCGGGTGCACACACAGCCGGAACTTAATTAGATCTGAAAGGGGAAGAAAAAAAAAAAAGCAGACTGATGGCGGACGCCGACCCGCGGTGAAGCCGCCGATGGAAGTCGCCGGAGATACACTGTGTCAATATCTCCTAAGAAACGAGCGCTGCGCCTGGAGAATGGAGCTGGTAAGCAGACTGGCTACAAAGTAGCGGTGGCCCCTGGGATCAGAGCAAAGGGAATACAGCAGTGGCAGCACACAGGGAAGCTGGAAGCCTGATTTGATTAAAAAGGCTGTTCACAGCTCAGCACGGAAGCCCTGCACGACCCATATCACAGGTAGAGGTGCGGCCCACGGGAAATGTGGTGGCCAGCATGCTGAGGCAGGCCAAACACTGGAAACCAGGCACACTTTGGAGGGCCACCTCCTAGAAGTATAAGCGGCATCGCACCAATTTGGGGAAATTGCTGTCCCCCAGCCACAACATCGGGCTGACTCCCCAGCTTAAGACTGTGAGGCCAACATTTCTGGGCTGGTCTGTTGACTGGATGGCCCCCGGGACCGACGGAGGGTCGAAAGGGGAGTGCGCTGGGCCACTGGAAGTACAAGACCACCGGCCAACTGAAAGACTACAAAAAGACAAGGGGTGCGGCACGGAGGGTGCGAAGATACGTGGGAGGTAATAACCCATTCTGGTAGAGAAGCAAGCTAAAGGCCACAACGGAACATAGCGATAGAGGCCCTTGCAATGCCAAGAGTGGCTTGCCGCCACGTAGACTTGTAGCACGAAGGGTGGCACTGCTGGCTCACGCCTGCACAATATAGCATGGCGACCTTTAAAGTGGTCAGACCCAGGAACAAACAACCCATGCTGGAGGCTTATGCTAAATCGTCCTCCGGTGCTGAGGGGAGCAATATCCAAGATACGACTACGGCAGTGGCGGGGACACCGGGCACGATCCAGGAAGTGCTGGCGGCGATAGCGGAACTGAAAATTGCCTGGGAAACCAAATTGGGCCTGGCAATGACTGAACTGAAGGAGGGCCTGGACCTAAAGGTCGGAGCAGTCCAGGAGGAAGTTAACCTGCTGAGACAGGACGTGCGGACGCTTGCTGAGCGCACTGGACACTTGGAGAAGGAAATGGCCCCGAACACAGTGGCATGTGTCGCCCACACGTCGGAACTCCATGCCCTGGTGCAGAGAGTAGGCAACCTGGAAAGCAGGGCGGAGGAGGCGGAAGGACACGCTCGGCGCAATAACATTCGCATTGTTGGCTTAGCGGAAGGAATAGAGGGCCCTAATCCGACAGAATATGTGGAAACCATGCTCCTGCAGGAGATAACTGGCGGTGCATTGACCCAGGGGTTTGCAATTGAGAGGGCCCATAGGGCCTTGGCGAGAAGACCGCCCCCAGGTACTCCCCCACGGCCGCTGATCGCTAAAATTCTGAATTACCGAGACCAGGAAAAGATACTGGAATTTTTCCGGAAGGGAGGGAAGATCGAGAGGGGTTCGGCGACAATCACGGCGTACCCGGATTATACTTTGCACGTGTAGCGCAGCAGGATGAACTATGGTACGGTGAAAAGGAGGCTGAGAGAGGCAGGCCACCGTTACATGCTGCTCTACCCATCCAAACTGAAAGTGTTCTACAAGAACAAAACCCTGTTTTTTGGGACGCCGAGAGATGCGATGGACTGGATGGGCAGGCAGGGTCATCCCCAAGAACCGGATGTCCAGACGGGAATCACAGGAGATAAGTAATGCGAGAATGGGCCATCCCTTGGGACATGGCTTGGACACTGGGACTTGATTATAGCGTTTTAAAATAAAGCTTGTGGGAATGTGGTGTGACAAACAGGGGCCGGTGAGACCCTGGAAAAGCAATGATCCTAGTTCAGGTGAGCGGGGACTCCTGGAGGGCAATCCTAATACCCCTTAGTAGCATATTTAGTTAGGTCACTGGTAGTACGGTGACGACCCGCGGGATCCTAGTCCTCGCTTACGGGATAGGAACAGACGCGGGGGGCCTGAGATCCAGGGTTGGAGCTGGGCATTTGTTGGGGCCGGGTAGGGTGGGGGGAGGGGAAGGGTTGTGTGCAGTGGGGTGGAGTTGGGGATAGGGGGGAGTTGTTGTGGTTGGGAGGGAAGGGGAAGAGTTATGGGGTGAGCCTACACCTCACAGAAAACGAGATGAACCATGGGAGACCTTAAGATAGTCACTTGGAACGTTAGGGGGCTCAATAGTTATCTGAAGCGGAACAAGGTAATGATGTACCTACGCAGACAGAAAGTGGATATAGCCCTGTTACAAGAAACTCCTTTAACGAAAGACAAGTTAGAAGTCGTACGGAAGAAATGGAGAGGGACAGTGGTGGGGTCAACATACTCTGCCTATGCAAGAGGGGTAATAACATGGGTGGCCCCACATGTTCCGTTTCAGTTGCTGAGCTCGAAGGTAGAGGCGGATGGCAGGATGGTGATCATGAGAGGGATGGTGGAAAATAGAGAGATCTGCATCGTAAATACTTATGCCCCGAACCAAGATACAGCTGCGTATTTTAGGACCCTGTATAGTACACTTAGTGGCAGCGTGGGGGGAGCGATATTGTGGCGGGGAGACTTCAATTGTCTGTTGATCCCCACCATAGATAGATCAGACAATAAAATAGTTAGACCCACCCCGGCTGCAAAGGCACTACATGCACTATTGGCGGATTTCGGGCTGGCAGATGCATGGAGAACACGTCACCCGCAAGATAGACAATATTCACATTATGCAGCCCCACAGGGCCTATACACAAGACTGGACTATGTATTTGTCATGCAGGAGTTACTGACCAAAATACCGCAGGCGGAGTACAAAGCTAGGGTCCTCTCAGACCACTCGCCACTGCTGCTAACATGGCAATTCCGACCCCCCAGGGGAAGGATACCCACATGGCGATTGCGTGCAGAAGCGCTTAAAGATTACGTATTCAGGGAGGATATGCGAGAGGAAATAATAAGTTATTTCGAAATAAATACTGGCAGTGTCAAGACAGCGGGCACACTCTGAGAAGCCTTTAAAGTGGTAGTGAGAGGAATTGCCATAGCCAAGTCTAAAGGACTGCAGTATGGGATTCTGACCGAATTACAGGACTCTGAAAAGGAATTGGAGAGGGTATTGGAACGGGGTAGCAACACTAAGGCAGATACAGAAATGGCACTGGGCCTGCAGCAGAAATGTGCAGGATACTGGGAGAGATTATGTAATCTTAATTATAAAAAGTACATAGAAAGGCAACATGCTGGAGGCGACAAACCAGGAAGACTCCTTGCTGGCTCTACAAAAACGAGACTCCAAGGCCCCCAATCAGAACAATAGTGAAAGACAATGTCGACGTAGTAGATACGCAAGAATGGGTAAATCAAGAATTTGCAGACTATTATAGACGCTTGTCCGGAGACGAGACGGGAAGCAGAAGTGGGGAGATAGGAGACATACTGGAAGACATTGGGCTACCCCAAATTAGTGTGGAAGAAAGAGAGGAGCTAGACACCCCGATCACTCTAGAAGAGCTAGAAGAAGTGGTGAGGCAGCTGCCCACGTGTAAAACCCCGGGAACTGACGGACTCCCAAGCAAATTTTATAAGGCATATAAAGCAGAGATTCTCCCCCCACTGTTGGAAATGCTTAACGAAGCATATGAAGTTGGGAGATTACCGGAATCACTGCGGGAAGCGGTTATTATACCACTCCCCAAGCCAAACAGGCCTGGTAGTGACTGCGGTTCCTATAGACCCTATCGATGTTAAACCAAGGTAGTAAGATTTTAACAGCGGTTCTACGAAACAGATTAAAGAAGGTCATAAACAAACTGATTCATCCTGATCAAACAGGATATGTCCCAGATAGGAATATCTTGAATAATTTGAGGCGACTCCATCGGGTGATTGAACATACTGAAGGGGACACTAGCGAAATGGCGATAGTGTCGCTGGATGCGGTCAAGGCATTTGACTCTGTCAGATGGCCCTGGCTGAAGGCGGCCCTAGCCAACTACGGTATGGGACCAGGATATCTTCACTCGGTAGAACTCCTATATAGTGAGCCATTAGTGAGAGTGAAGACAGGAACTGTGATCTCTGAAAGGTGGCAACTTGGAAGAGGGACCAGACAGGGATGCCCCTGGTCCCCCATGTTGTACATTCTGGCCTTGGAGCCTCTGGCGATTTATCTAAGGCAGCAATATGACGCAATAGGCATTGTCGTTGGGGAAACATCACATTTAATTTCACTATACGCAGACAATATGCTATTGTATCTGCGCTACCCAGAGGAGAATCTGAAGTATGTGTTGGAAGTGGTGGGGAGGTTTTCTGAACTCTCAGGTATAGCTGTGAACCCAATTAAATCCTGTGTGTTCCCGCTGGGCAGATATAGAGGGCTCTTGGCGGCGAATTTGCCGGTACTCCAGATACCGTGGGAGGCCACAACCTTTAGGTATCTTGGGATAGACATATATCATACAGCAGAAGCCGAACATAGGCATAATACAGAAAGAATGGTTCGGAAACTGGAGAACAGCATGAAGTTCTGGGCGAAACTCCCCTTAGCAATGATGGGACGTGGGGCGATGCTCAAGATGGTGGCATTGCCTAGACTGTTGCATTGCTTTGTGAACATCCCATACTCTATACCCCGGCATTTCTTTATTAAGTTGGACAGCATATGCAGGGAATTCCTATGGTACGGGATGAGGAACAGGGTAGCCCTGTGGAAACTCAAAACCCGCATGAGAAAGGGGGCATTAAATTACCTAACTGGGAAGTATATTATGTAGCAAGCCAGTTGCAACATGTAGCCAAATGGCTTTCTGCAGAGCCTACTTTAGAGCATAGGCTGCATCAAGGCGATTGCGCCCCATACTTTTTGAGAGAAATGATATGGTTACCCAAGCGGGAGCTAAGAGGTCGTCCGGGTATTCCGCAAATCCCACTGGTCACAATGATGGGGGCAGAAAAGCAACTAAGGTTAATGATTAGGAAGTATTGGGAACCGGTGGGAATAGCAACATTGGGAGATGTGTGGCAAGAGGGGAAAATATTGGAATTTGAGGAGTTGGTGGGACAAACGGGGTTGAGTGCTGGGCAATATATTACGTATCATGGGATGGTGCAACGAATTAAAGATACCTGGTCCGAGGTGGAACTTGCAGAGGAACCGGACACCACACTAGATGTGATATATGATATAGCAGAAGGAGGGCATGAAACGTCTAGAGTGTACGAGATGATGATGACTCATGTGGGCAAGGAAGTGGTGCAACTTAGACTGGACTGGGAGGAGGAAGTAGGGGATGTGATGAGTGATGGGATGTGGGAAAGGGCTCAGGGGTATCATAAAAAAGTATCGAGAAATGCTAGGCTGCAACAAATACAGTTTTATATAACTCACAGAGCATATCTGACGCCACTTAAAATAGCCAAGTTTAAGAACGCCTGAAGCCAAGTGTGTCCCAAATGCAATGAGGAAAACGCAGGAATGGTGCATATGCTCTGGGCATGTCCACTGATAGCGAAATATTGGAGAGATATAGCACAGAAAATGGAGGACAAGGGAATCCGCATGAAGGTGGATACGGTGTGGGCTTTCCCGTTGGGAGAGTTCCCCAGACCGCGGAAGCTTAAACATGTGAGTAAATTGAAAGATCTGGCATATGTACTGGCGAAGAGAAGGATTGCGATGGGATGGAAAGCGTGCCACAAGCCCAATGTGGAGACGTGGTGGAGTGACTTGCAGAAGTGGGCGGAGGCAGAAACAGCGGCATGGCAGGAAGCGTGTAAAGGGGACATAGAGGGTGAAGCCGGAGCCCTAGTGGGTTGGAGACAATTAATAGCAGAGCTATTTGGGCCCTCGTATGATGGACCAAGTGATGATGATACAATAAGCGTGGCTGAAGAGGTCTCCCCACCACAAGAGGTGGAGACTGACAATGGGAGAAAGTAGGCTTGAGAGGGGGGTGGGACGGGAAATACAGTGGGCGAAAAAGTAACAATGTATGTGCATTTATGAGCAAGATATGTAACCACTGTAAGTTGAGTTGGGTTTGTTATTTGTTGTTTGAATAAAATTAATAAAATTGTTTAAAAAAAAAAAAAATGACATGTTACGCCAAAATAAACTGATAAAACAAAAGTATAAAAATTGGCTAAAGACACACAAAGCCATTACTTTACAGCAAGATGCAGAGAGCATGATGTCCAAACTTTCGAATAAGAATTTCCGCGACTTTTGGAGGGTGATCAACGATGAAAGTGGACCGCATTCAAATAAACATGGTCGGTGAAAGGGAGTGGGTTACATACTACAGCCAGCTCTATAGCAAAAAAGGCACCAGTCAAGACCCTGTGCTGCTGGAATAAAAATGTTGGAATTGAGAATTTGACAAGGTGGACACTTTGAACATCATCAAAAGGTTAAGCTGGTTGCGGGCCCCGGGTCCAGATAGCCTGACCATCTTTACGCTAAAAAGGAACCCAGAAAAATGGTCAGATTTCTGCTCATTACTCTTCACAAAAATCACACTTGAATGTGTAACTCCATCATCATGGAAAAGCATGATCATCGTGCCTATCTTCAAGAAAGGTAATAGGCACAAGCTAAAAACTATCCTCCTATCACACTTTTGGATGTTCTGGGAAAAATGTACGCAACTCATCTTCAACAACAACTTCATAAGTGGATCATCTCTAGCCAACACTTTGAACATATACAGTCAGGTCTGAACCTCCACATAATAAACCTTTTGAAGATGGAAGCTATTAAAACGGGCAGCCAGGTTTATCTAGCTCTGATCGATCTATCTCATGCCTTTGACAGTATAGACCAGGAAATCCTCTGGACTAAGTTACACAAATGGAACTGCCCGGCAAGTCTGTTACTAACTGTTAAAGAACTACACACCCACACGGAAGTTAGGATAAGGCTTGACCGAGCAGGGGGGTCTTTCAAAGGATATAAGAGCGTACTGTGGTGTTAAACAGGGCTGTCCATAGGCTGCCATTATCTTTAATTTGTTTTGATCAGATATTGGCGAGACTCTTGAAAGCGTACACTCATTTCCACCCAAACTTCATGGAACGCATATAAGTTGTCTCTTGTATGCAGATGATTTGATTCTGCTTGATGGAACACCTATAGGCATCCAGCGAAAATTGTCCGCATTGGAGAAATATGTCAATGACAATGGCCTTTGTATCAACACGAACAAATCAGAAATCCTTACACTACAAGACTTAAGAAAACACAAACAACGTTCCAACAAAACATGTCATTGGAAATTGGGAAAAGAGATCTTACACACTATTACAGTCTTGAGATATTTAAACATGAAGATCAATTCCAATATAAATGACGCACCATGGGTTTAAAATGTTAAAATGAAATGTCGGCAACTTGCAATCTGTCACGTCCTCCAATAAGCAGCAGTCAACATCACGAAGCAGCCCGCACTCAACATCACGAGGCAGCTTGCATTCACACTCAATCCATCAGAGCAGCAGCAAACACTCACAGGCTCACACGGGGTTCTGCAAGCAGAAACAACTGCCCCTTACCAGACTTAGCGGATCGCTGCTTGGCAGGTCGGGTGTTTATCGACCGTCCCTACTGTGGCAGGTGAAATGGAGATATCCTTTCTTTTGGCGCAACCAACATCGTTATGAGAAACTATGTGTCACGTGATCGCAAGTTAGCATCACGCGACTCCTCTGCACGCCTCCCGTGCTTTCACGAATCATCACGTGAGCGCATCTAATTGTTTAAATGCGAATGATAACACGGAAACAGTACTTCACAGCTGCTTTTCTCGAGTACTGTATGGCGCCTCGTTTTTCTGATCGGATTTTGGATTTCTGCGACCTCGGACTTCTTCCTGGATTGTTTTGTCTTCTGCCCCTGAACTGCAACGTTGTCTTGGATATTGTGCTGGCTATTCTGATACCCGACCTCGGCTTTTGTTTTAAAGGACTGCCTAACGGATCCTTCATACTTTGAACCTTTTGCCTGGAACTGCTTAAGACTTTTCTTTTGTGTGCTTTGTCCTCCCAAGAATCACGACTTTGGTACCCTTCAGGAAACCGCAAGCTATCAGCTATTTTCCTAGGACCCATCAAGAGCCTTCTTCACACACTCTCTCCCTGGCACCTAGTTTTCCCACGCATCCATTCCATTTCCACCACAAGAGTTGGGTAAGCAACATACCACTTATTTCTTGTGCACCTGTTTACTTGCATTGCATTTCTTGCTTACTTACCCATTACCTTTCAGCGCTCAAGGGGTCCTTCTGGCAGTTCCTGGTTCCGACTTTGAAGACCACCACACCTGTGGCCTCAAAGATTGCACAGGCAGTGATTATATTCTGCCTATGTGGTACTTGGGGACGGAGGTATCATTTAATCTGCACGACCATCAAGTTTAGAACAGACTGTGAAGCCTTTTGGTCGTCCAGATTATGGATCCCTCTGCCGGGGCCCCTGTGACCACTCTAATGCAGGCGGTTGCGGCCCTTCGGACCGACATGGCCGCAGCCACGACCCCAATCCACCATCGTCTCGATGCTCTGCAAATCTCACGCCATCTATTGCCTGCTGATGCAGAGTTTGGCGACTCCAGCCCCCAAGTCCAACCACCAGCCACTGCATCCACAACACCTACCCCAGTATTCCTTCCTACCTCGTTTCCACTTGCTGCTCCAGAACGTTACCAGGGTGATCCCCGAAAATACTGCACTTTCATAAATCAGTGCAAACGACTCTTCTTATGCAAACCCCAGGCTTTCCCCGACTCTGTTACTAAGGCCGCCTTCCTTTTGTCCCATTTATCCGGCGTGGCAGCAACCTGGGCAAATCCGTTCTTGGAAAACGATCATCCTGCTTTGTATGATTTTGACCTTCTAGTAACGGAAATGGCGAAGGTATTTGACACCAAGTACAAGGCCCAATCACGTGACCTAGAATTATTGGACCTCACACAGGGTAGGCAATCACTGATCGAATACATCACTCGATTTAATCAACTTGCCGCAGAAACATCATGGCCTGAAGAGAAAAAAGCAGTGGTGATTTATAGAGGCCTCAGCAATGCCATGAAAGATGCTTTATCGGTGGTTCCAGCCCTTCCCTCTGTTTTCTCGGATCTGGTCGATCTAACCCTTCAGATGGATGCCCGTACGTCCGAGCGTAAAGCAGAGACCGGTTTTTCCACTCAGTCAGCTATGGCATCTA
This sequence comes from Ambystoma mexicanum, assembly GCF_040938575.1. NCBI lineage: Eukaryota > Metazoa > Chordata > Amphibia > Caudata > Ambystomatidae > Ambystoma > Ambystoma mexicanum. The sequence goes on along the minus strand of NC_090940.1, from coordinate 35,668,656 downwards.
CTAGCTCAGAACCCATGCAAATCGGCGGGCTTCGGAGTCCTATAACTCAGGTAGAACGGGAACGCAGAAGAACGGACAACGCCTGTTTTTACTGCGGAATTAATGGGCATTATGTAAAGGAATGCCCCCGCCGGCCAAAGAATAAAAATCCGGGTGTTCAGAAGGCTCGTCCTTAACCTCGGGGGTACGGGCGAGCACTTCATTGACCCCCGTTGAACCTGTTTTTGGTCCTATCAGACCCATAACTGTTCAAGCTTTGTTAAAACCCAGCAGGGATATTACCCACCCAGCACACATAGTGATTGACTCTGGGGCCACTGGCTGTTTTATCGACATCTCACTAGCCCACCATCTCAATCTACCATTGATCAAGAAAGCACATCCAGAACCTGTGCAAGCAGTTGACGGGACCTCTCTTACTTCTGGTCCAATCATACACCAAACTGCACCGCTGGAAGTGGTAGTCCAGGATACTCATAAGGAAACCATGTCCTTTGATCTCATCACCACCCCACAGTTCCGTATTATTTTGGGCATTCCTTGGCTAAGACAGCACAACCCATTGATCAATTAGGGGACTGGACAGGTGATTTTCGAGTCGGATGTATGCCAACATTTCTGTCTAACAGAACCCGACTCATCTGCCTCTCCCGCCAATATTCTTGACGCTATGGCCTCTTTCCATATTGCTGACAGTGTCCTTGACATCTCCACAGCACACACTGTGGGGACGGTGACGGCTGGTATCCCCATTGAATATCATGACTACTTATCAGTCTTTGATAAAGCCACATCCGAAGGTTTGCCGCCACACAGAACCTATGTTTGCCCTATTGATCTGGTTCCTGATGCCCCTATACCAAAGGGTAGGATATATTCATTATCGCAATCTGAAGAAAAGGTTCTGAAAGAATACATACAACAAGCGCTGAGATTAGGCCATATCCGACCCTCCTGTTCTCCGGCTGCTAGCCCTATATTTTTTGTGCCAAAGAAAGAAAGGGATTTACGCCCCTGTGTCGATTATAGACGACTGAATGCCATTACTATGAAGAACAGATATCCCATTCCCCTCATCTCCACGTTACTAGACAGATTATCACAGGCAACTGTCTTCACCAAGTTAGATCTGCGGGGAGCATACAACCTGGTCCGTATACATGGGGGGATGAGTGGAAACAGCATTTTGTTCCCGAAAAGGGTTGTTTGAATACCTGGTAATGCCCTTTGGGCTATGCAACGCCCCTGCTACGTTCCAACGTTTCATCAACGAAATATTCTCTGACATCCTTGACATTTACGTAGTAGTGTACTTAAATGACATTTTGATTTTTTCATCCTATTTGGAAGAACATATAGTCCATGTCAAAGAAGTGCTATCTGCCTTAAAAGAAACAACTTGTTTGCTAAACCAGAGAAATGTTTGTTTCATACCAGTGAGGTGGATTTTCTAGGTCTCCATATAACCCCGGGAGGCCTATCCATGAATTCGTCCAAAGTCTGTGCTATTACAGAATGGCCCGCCCCAACCAACTTGAAACAGCTACAATAATTTCTTGGTTTTGCCAATTTCTACTGGCGATTTATCGCCGGTTTTTCTGCAATTGTCTCTCCACTAACTGCCCTGACCAGTCCTCTTGTTCCGTTTTCTTGGTCGCCCGAGCAACAACAAGCTTTTGAGACACTTAAATCTAGGTTCATCACTGCCCCTGTACTACAACATCCTAACCCGGATCTCCTGTTTGTCCTGGAAGCAGATGCTTCTTCCTTTGCATTGGGTGCGATACTATCCCAGCCTTGTCCAACCACAGGCCGTCTACATCCAGTGGCATACCACTCATGAAAATTCACACCGGCCGAGTCACATTACACGGTTACCGAAAAAGAATTACTAGCCATAAAAGATGCACTCCAAACATGGCGGCACCATCTCATAGGGGCAAAACATCAGACGGTAGTTTACACCGACCACAAAAACATACAAGATTTGGCTACGCTTAAGTGTGCAAATAGTAGACAGGTACGCTGGCACTTGTTTTTTGCAGCTTACGATTTCATAGTGAAACATAGACCCGGACTTACCCATGGTAAAGCGGACGCGCTCTCCTGCTCTCCTTGGGGGGACTCCTTATCTTTGTTCCCTGACACAGTACTAGGTACAGGTCATGTCGTCTGTGTCTGTACCCCATCTCCGCCCATGCTATCCATTATTAGACAATGGGTCTCCCAACACCCACACGCAGTGACAGAATGGGATATGGTGCTACAGGAGGGATTGCCTTTCATCCAAGGGAAGTTATTTCTCCCCACATGCGATATTCGAAATCAGGCGCTTGCATGGTCTCATGACGCTGCCATCAACGGACACCCAGGACAACAGCGCACTTTAGAATTATTACAACGTTGGTGTTGGTGGTCGTCGATGAGGCGTGATGTCTAAAACTATGTAAACACCTGTTCTATATGTTCCCATTGCAAATCACGTAGGGGTCGTCCACTGGGGTTGCTCCAGGCTTTACCTATTCTCCCAGGCCTTGGCATACTGTCTCTATGGACCTCATTACAGACCTGCCCCGCCTACAAGGCTATGACACTATCTGGGTTATTGTCGATTCCTATACCAAGATGGCCCGTTTTATACCTTGTACGGGGATACCATCAGCCCCTACACTAGCCCGGTTGTTATTTTAATCGTTTTTTTGTCTCTTTGGCCTGCCGCAAGTCATTATCTCAGACCGTGGGTCGCAGTTCACGTCTCGTTTTTGGCAGGCACTTACTAAACTCCTTGGTATCGATTCTCGCTTTTCTTCAGCTTATCACCCAGAAAGAGATGGACAGACCGAAAGAGTGAACCAGGCCCTTGAACAGTTTCTACAATGTCTAACCCTCCAATATCAAGACACCTGGCTCCGCTTACTCCATCATGCTCAATTTGCCTATAATAATTCGAGACATTCCTCTACTGGCTTTTCTCCATTCTACTCCCTATATGGCCAACATCCCCGTACCCTTCCTCTTCCTGATTTTACCTCCTCCACTCCTGCTGCTAACGCCTGTGCCCGCGACCTGGTTTCCATACATGCCCAGACCCTTGTTCACTTACGTGAAGCCCAGACGGTGATGAAGACCAAGGCAGACAAGAAATGGGTGGAGGCCCCTGCTTACCGTGTGGGTGACCGTGTCTGGCTGTCGACTCACCATTTGCGTATTCCTGGCTGTCGCAAACTGCTGCCGCGTTTTGATGGCCCTTACAATATCACCAAAATACTGAATCCCGTGGCTTTTCACCTTTCCATTCCTTCCTCTTGGCGTGTCCACCCAGTTTTCCACACCTCTCTGCTCAAACCTTGCCCTGCTCTTACTCGTCTCATTGCTCCTCGTGCCCCTGTCTCTGTGTCCTCCCCGGATGTTTTCGAAGTCAGTGCCACTCTGGGTTCCCGTGTTCACAGGGGTCGACTACAGTATCTTGTGGACTGGTTGGGTTACGGTCCTGAGGATCGCTCGTGGGTCCCTTCCCGTGATGTTCATGCTCCGCTTTTGGTTGCACGTTTCCATAGGGACAATCCTTCCAGCCCACGGGGTTGTGGGCCTTTGAGGGGGGGCTCTGTCACGTCCTCCAATAAGCAGCACTCAACATCACGAAGCATCCCGCAATCAACATCACAAGGCAGCTTGCATTCACACTCAATCCATCAGAGCAGCAGCAAACACTCACTTGCTCACACGTGGTTCCACAAGCAGAAACAACGGCCCCTTACCAGACTTAGCGGATCGCTGCTTGGCAGGTCGTGTGTTTATCGACCTTCCCTCCTGTGGCAGGTGAAATGGAGGTATCCTTTCTTTTGGCGCAACCAACATCGTTATGAGAAACTATGTGTCACGTGATCGCAAGTTAGCATCACGTGACTCCTCTGCACGCCTTGCGTACTTTCGTGAATCATCACGTGACCGCATCTAATTGTTTAAATGCGAATGATAACACGGAAACAGTGCTTCACAGCTGCTTTTCTCGAGTACTGTTTGGCGCCTCGTTTTTCTGATCGGATTTTGGATTTCTGCGACCTCTGACTTCTTCCTGGATTGTTTTGTCTTCTGCCCCTGAACTGCAACGTTGTCTTGCATATTGTGCTGGCTATTCTGATACCCGACCTCGGCTTTTGTTTTAACGGACTGCCTAACGGATCCTTCATACTTTGAACCTTTTGCCTGGAACTGCTTAAGACTTTTCTTTTGTGTGCTTTGTCCTCCCAAGAATCACGACTTTGGTACCCTTCAGGAAACCGCAAGCTATCAGCTATTTTCCTAGGACCCATCAAGAGCCTTCTTCACACAGTCTCTCCCTGGCACCTAGTTTTCCCACGCATCCATTCCATTTCCACCACAAGAGTTGGGTAAGCAACATACCACTTATTTCTTGTGCACCTGTTTACTTGCATTGCACTTCTTGATTACTTACCCATTGCCTTTCAGCGCTCAAGGGGTCCTTCCGGCAGTTCCTGGTTCCGACTTTGAAGACCTACACACCTGTGGCCTCAAAGATTGCACAGGCAGTGATTATATTCTGCCTATGTGGTACTTGGGGACGGAGGTATCATTTTATCTGCACGACCAATCCAAGCATCCGTGAGAAATAAAAAATGCTGAAGCTTTTCCTTGAAGCCTGTTCTTGCATTCTACCAACAGAAAGCTGTTTCGGCTTTAATGTATGCAGCCGAATGTGCATTAGGTAGCTCTCACGTAACCTGGGCTGCATTACAAAATATATTTTGGACCAAAGTCTTATGGCTTCCAAAAGGGACACCCACAGCCTGCATTTGTTACGAATTATGTTTAACAACACTGAATGCAAGAATATGCTGGAACATGCTCTCCCTTTTTCGTAAAATGACACTGGAAGATACATTGCTGCAATTGCTAATCCTCCCTGATCCAGATAGTGGAGATAAACAGTTCATACTGACTCAATGGACTGACAGGTGCAACCAAATTCTAAAAGATCTTGACATCGATCTTAAAATGCTTCACACCAACCTGGTTCTAGCTAAAAAATAAACTTTGGCGGCAAGACTGGTTTCTAACTGGAGCACAAAGGCAAAGTCACAGGCTAAAGAAAAACATTCTGTGTGAAGGCAAAGCAATGCATACAATTCAGGAATACCTAATGAAATTCCCTGACCGTCATCGCAAAGCTTTGTATATGAAGTTTCAGCTTAACCTATTTAAGACTCGCGAAAGACTAAGTCAATCGGCAAATCAAGGAGAGCTGGAACAAGGTTGTAGGTTATGTTATCAACAGGATGAGACACTCAAGCACCCGACGTTGCATTGCCCAGGCCTCCGCTCGGAAGCAACTAAGCAACTGGGGTCCTTATTGGCCAATTGGCAATCACTAGATGCTGCTGACTGGTGGCATGTGCTTTTTGAAGACTCTAACAGGAAATTAATAATTGCCTTGACTAACTTCCTAGAAGACATGACGAACCGATTGGCAGTAGCCTAGGATGGCAGTTAAGACACTGTAGAGTGGTGCTTATGTGTAATGTGAAGGATTGCCTTTTCTTTTTCCTTTTTCTGAAAGATGGTACTGTAAGATAGAATGAGATGACTTCCACTGTCTTTTCTTCTGCTTTTGTTCTTCACTTTTTTTAAAGGTTTGTAACAAACTGTATAAAAAATAAATAATAATAAAGGATGCGACACAATGATGTAATTGTACGTCTTTCTTTATTCCCTTTCTGGTACATGCTAACTTAGCTTCCTACTCTTTTTTTTTTTTTGGCTTTGAATTATCAAAGTTTTATTTATTTAGCACATCATTACCAGTCACTACAAAACAATGTTACAATCAATATATTGCAGCTCTAGGAAAAAGATGTTTAAAAATAGGAATGCGTCTTTTGAAAGAGTTCTCTTCAAGTATCAGAAAGGTTATCAGACAAATAGGTATAAAAATAGCTGAAAATTCGTCATGAATTGCATCAAATGGGAGTCGCCAGCCGCTTGATCCAGTAGAAACCCACAGTCGACCGCAGGGGCGTTACCTTAGGATAACAGGTGGGAGCAGGGGCGTTGCTAGGGGGGGGGGCTAAGGGGGCTATAGCCCCTGATCTTTTGGTTGTAGCCCCGGATAGAATCTCAGGAGCTACAGCCAAAAGACTAGCTAGCCCCCAGTCCCAACAGTACCGACTTCAGCTTAGCCCCGGGTCTTTTCCAGATCTAGCAACTCCCCTGGGTGGGAGAGCAATGACCCGGGGCCAAGTGGTGAGGATCACCTCCCCACGGTTGGCCTCTGTGATAATGTTTTGCAAAGTGTTCTCCAGGATGGACTGCAACAGGATGCTGAAAGCCAGCAGCCTTTTGATCTTGCCCTCCTCAGCTGGTTCACTGGCCAGAGTTTCCTGGGTGGGTTTCTCAAGTGTGCTTCCAGACATAACAGGTTCAGGGGTCTTCAAGCCTTGCATGGTGTTTTGGGAACGTGCGTCCTCTGCCTGATACTCCTCAAGGTCTAGCCCTTCCTCTAGTATTCCTTCTCTTTTGTCTTCTTCCTCCTGTGGTGTAGAGGTCTCCCCGATGGACACACCAGACTGAAGGCGTACATGGCTGCCTCTGGTCCCAGGTGGCACCTTACTAGACAATTGGCTAAAATAGGGCAGTGTCTCATCTTGGCTTTGGATAATCATATCCTGAAAATTGGGGTCATCCAAGAGGTTTCTGATAACCATGGCTCTGATATCAGTGGCAATGACTAATCCCCCACACTAGCGTAAGAAGGGGGTTTAGATTCTATTAAAGACAAGGAGGCGAGTATTATGCATTACAATCTTTACTCTGGAACCACAGCAGCAAAGAAAACACTTTTACAAACAAAAAAGTTGCAACAACAGAACTAAATAGAGTTCAATGTCAATGTAAGGGGGAACTCCCCAATCCATCATGGGGGACAGGTCATGCCCTGTAGGAGACCAATGAGCAGGGACCCTCCTCTATATAAGTCCCTTCCTCCAATCCCAACTCTCCTTTCTGTAGCTGTCTTGAACCAGACGTCCACTGCACAGATCAGATGATAAATTATGAAGACAAATCCTGCGAAGCCCCCGTATCACGCAGTCTCCACATCTTGTAACTGTGAGCCACGTTCCTAAACAGAACCTCTCAGCTTGTAGCTGTAAGAACAACAAACAAAGAAGGGTGGGTGGATGGGAAGAACAACAAACCAAAGAATGTTCTCTCTTGAAACGCCTGTGGATAGGCGCGCCATAAATGCCATATCATATCATATCAAGGGTGGGTAGGTAATATAATACTCGCCTCCTTGTCTTTAATAGAATCTAAACCCCCATCTCACGCTAGTGTGGGGGATTAGTCATTCTATGGCAAGACAGGAGGCTCATATTATGCAAGTTTGAAGCCCTTGCATCCCATTAGTACAACATGATCAATACAATAGTGACAATTCAATAATAAAAGGAGAAGTGTTTTAAATGTTTTCATTTTGATCAATCAACTGATTGCAAAAGTATTGCTCTAGGCTAGGCTGCCTCAATAACTGTCTTTTAAGGCATAGCAGTATCAACTGCAAAAAACTAGGAAGATGCGCTAATTCCAGCGTTCCTCACAGGCCACCAAAACTTACTGGTTAAAAAGAGGGGTGGGGGGACACTTGACAAAAGTCTTCCCATAGTAATAGCTTAGAAAAAGCATAGGAGTAATAAGCATCTCTGTTGTCAAATCAAACATTTAAAACACTTAATTTCATACCATCTTTCTGGAAACCTAGAGGGCAAACGAAAGAAGTTAAGCACTTAGTTCTCCTGGAGATAAAGAAAAATACCCCCTGGGGGGTGAAAGCTTTGTAGGTTCCATCCCATGCGTTAAAGGAAGATATTGTATTAGAAACAGGACATGTCACATAACTACCCTGGGGAACTGAGTGGGAAAGGCAAATCTTCATAGAAGGTAAAGCAGGAGTAAAAAGGACATTTTATTAACATGTTATAGGACGACCTAGCTTAGGTGGAGCTAAAAAGCAACAGGCTTGTGTTTGTGCCCTCCCCGTCTTTGACGTGCAAAATAATAAAACAACACACCCCTGACGGGAAATAAGGCAAAGAGAGCAGGCTGCGAGAGTTCAAGAAAAGATTTTATCTCTGGTGAATAGTATTCAAGAGATATCTGAGAGCGCTCTGCGCAGGTTATCATTACATTACGTTTTATAGGGTGAATGATGCAACTAACATGGGATACTACGTTGGTCCCGGATTGGTCAGTTCACGTGATGTCTCAGGTGGTGTGGCATCTCTTCATCCGGGTTGGTCGCTTGATTGGCGGGAAGATTGACGTCAGTCATCTGTGCCCCGCATGGGTGATGGTCAGGTCGCTGGGAGGCAGGATGGTCACTATCTAAGCTAACATAATATATTCTCAAAGAATGCATGCACTAAATAATAATTGTTCAAAAGACCTTCAGTAGTTTATCACATCTCTATAAAAGTCACACATATATCTATACTATCAATAACGTAGGATTATACAAGTCTTAGGTTAGGGGTCTTGACCGCTGTAATACACTGGTTGAAGTTAGGGTCCGCACATATAAGAATCTCTGGTATGTGGCATTTGTTAGTGGTAGGCAACGATATATTACAGCAGGGGTCTAATGTTAGTTGGGGATCTGCTGGGTGGGCATCATGGCATGGTTAGTGGTCTGGCATATGAAAGGAATATCTTGCGGGGACACAGGGTCACAATGGTAGTACATTTCCACTGGTGAGAGTGCGGGAGGGGCAACGACACATTTATGGAGATAGATGAGCTATGTGCTTAGCTCATGCTGGTTCACATGCAGGACAGTGATCTCAGAGGAAGAGCGATGTGTTACATTTATTATTGTGTTGCGAGCATCTCCGGCTTCAGCGTGAGAATGGACCTGCAAAGTTTTCCAGTCAGAGTGAGAACGGGGGGGGGGGCCCTGCGCGCCTGGCCGGGCTTCTGCGAGAAAAGGGAAGAGAAGCGTTTTTGTACTATCGCAGTGAGGCCTAGTCACCAAGATGGAGTCGAAAAGGGGTACAAAAATGGATGCACCGTGTCCTGCTCAGTGGTCCCATCTACGTGGAAGTCAACCAAGGTTAACATCGCATAAGGGCAAGGGGAGAACCCACTACTGGAGGCACTTGGTCCGAGTTTCGTACTGAGAAGTAGAGGACACGAGGGGGCCTGATGGCCCATCGCTCCCACACATTCCCCCCTTTCGTTACATCTAAAGTAACGAATTATGACACTTTTTTCTTTTCATTCTCCCTTCGGTAGTACTCAGCTTCATCCACTGTTTCATCCCAGGCAGGGGTACCCTTTATTGGCATCCATGCTCTACATACACTTCTCAAACTATTCCCTCTTCTTTCATATTCATCTGGAGTGCATGTTAGGTATAACCCACCATCCCCGTCTAAGTCTACCCATACCTCGTTATACCATTGCAATTCTGTTGGTTCCTTTATTGTGGTGTGGTATAAATTATCGACCCTGTCCCCGTATTTCCTGTAGATGGCAGTCAGCCTGTACTTTGGAGGGTTATGTTCCCCTGTTTGTATTTGGGCGTCTATCATCGTTGTAACCGTTGTCGGTCGGCCCATTGTTACCATCATCATAGTCGAGGTAGGCATACTTTTTGCACAACACCGGAGTCCCAGTTGGCACACGCAGAAGAATAGTAACACAAAGACGATGATAGCAACTAGTATTTTCATCATCACATTTACCCATAATGGTATCCAGCTGAACAAGTTGTCAAACCATGTACTTTCTTCCACTCCACCGTCTGTTCTCATCTTCTCTCCTAGATTGTGGACTGCTGTTATCACATGTAAGAGTGTCCCATTATCTGCATCTTCGATGGCACAAATGTGCCACAGCCCCCCCCCAGTTTTTTGGCAAACACCACCGTCCATCGCCGTGAGAAGATCTAGAACATATCTGTTTTGCATTGTCATTAGGTGTAGGGCACGGAGCTCTATTTTTATAACGTTGAATCCTTCTTCAGTGTCGTTGGCCAGTTGGATGAGCTCTCAGCATACTATTTGCAACCATTTGCCGTTTGCTCGCGCTTGGAGCCCTGGTGTTAGGAACAATGCAAAAAATGTCTCTGCAGATGAGAACAGCTTGTATTTTTGCGGGATCTCAGCAAGGAGTTTTGATGATTCGGACGAAATGTAGTTGAATGATCTTTTGCTTTGTGACAACTTTCTTTTCAGCTCGTATTCTGACAATAGTTAATAAGCTGGAAGTTCTGTGTTTTCTCGTTGGGGCACTGTCGATGGACCAGCCGATCGCCCTGCTGTCGATTTGCCAGCCGAATCTCCTGCTGCCGACCTGCCAGCCGAATCCCCTGCTGCCCCTTGGATATGGCTTTCTAGTATTACCATTAGTGCTGTATGGGGAGTGGCTAAGGCGCAAGTACCTTTCCAAGATGCGGGCACATGCAGGTATACTTGCTTGCCGCAAACCCAGTACATGTCCATGAGGGCTGCGGTGCCTTTTTTCATGTCTGGTATTATTACTGTCTTGTTGCATTTTCTTGCTTCCCCCATGTTCACCTTCCCTTCTCCACAAAAGCATAGTTTGTGCGGTATTTCCTTTTGCGTTTTTATGGGCTTCTCCAGTGCTGTAATCCATGTTAGCTCAGCAACATGCTGTGACCAGACAGGCGTGCACACTCCTTTTATCCATTGGAATGCGTCTTCGGCCAGCCCCCGGAGTGCTTCTGCTCTGCACTCAATAGTTTCATTGTGCCATTTGTTCTCAGCATACTTCGTTCCCTTTATGAAAAGGAACGGATCTTGGAGGCATATCACTCCTTGATGCCGACTCGTGCATTTTCTTTCACTCTCCATTCTTTCTAGGCTGACGGTGTGTGCCTGGAAGGTGCTTTTTATCCTACACAGAACCAAATGAATTAAACACTGGGCCTCCGACACGGGCACTTCCTGCGGTATCAACATTTTTGGTGTCCCTGATGCATGAGGAATGAGTGAGCAGACAGAGCATCTTTCATTTGTTGCTTGCTTTGCCGTAGCACTCATCTCAGAGTACCATTTGTTAGATTGGTCAGGGTGGCGGTGGTCTTCTATTTCATCTAACCCCAGGTCATGATAAATGTTGTATCTTTTCCCTCCCGCCCCCCTTTTCCTTCTCTTTCCCTCCTTGTTGCTTCACACTCTTTGGTAATGTATTGGAAACATTCCATCCCAGGTCGTGTCATTGCTGTTAAACATGGCATGTGTATCTTCACTAGTGGTAGCAGCGTAATATGAGGTAGGTTCTATATCTGACTGTGTATATGCACTTGTATTAGTTAAGTCTTTCGGCCAATAATAGTCACCATCATATGACATTTGATTCATAATCATTACTCATATTTATGCCAAGATGTAACAATGAGACAATTGTTGGACCTGCAATGGCGTGTTCTGAAGATTGCGTTACATTTGTACCGTTAATGCCTATGTTATAAGTTTCTTCCCACATTGTCTTTACTCCAGTCGATATTAGGGTGGAACCCTCTCGTATCATATTAACCCCGCTCCCCCCTTTGTGCAAATCATTAACCAGAGATAAGAGAGTATAGTACCAGGCCATGAAAAATAGCATCACTGAAAACAAAATTGCAGCACATTTCAGAACACATTCAACATTGCTAAACCTTTTTGCCCTGATGGCATCCCTATCACTATCTAACATAATTGCATTCGCCGTAATTGTACTTTTGTGCTTCGTTGGGCCATTTGTCACCTGGAGGGGAGATACAAAATTGTTAAGTCACCATAATACATACATTTATTGATATATTTACATTTCATATTTACTCATTATTTTCATTTTGTGCTTTCATTTCTATATGCATTTCTTAGCCCTGTGTGCCAATTACATTCTCTGTTCTAGCCATTTCTATCGAGGGAGAGAGAGAGAGAGAGAGAGAGAGAGAGATAGACAGAGAGAGAGAGAGAGAGAAAGAGAGAGAGAGAGGGGGGAGCAGTGAAAGGAAAGTGATACGAACATGTGGCAGAGCAAACCAGAGGGCATAACATCTTTTCATGTTTTATTAAATAACAGTGTCATTGTGTCTCAATATCGTTTGCTGTACCAGTTGCACATTCCTGTTCGATCTGAGGGAGTGTACTATCGCGTGCCCTCCTCACATCTGAGAGGTGCACCAAATATTTCAGTCCCTTTACTTTGACTGCAGTTGGTGTACTATATATGACCTCGTAGGGGCCATGAAACCTAGGTGAATTCCATCTCCTCACAAAGCTTCAGGCGTACACCTGTGACCCTGGCATCAGTGGCCCGCTAGGGCTGCCTGTGGCTGGTGTGGTAGTATCAGTTGCCACATTTTTAGTGAATGGTGGTGCTATTTGGCGCGCTATGGTGCGAACTGCGCGCGTCAGCTGAGTTAAGTATTCCCTGAATTCTTCCCCCAGCACTGTGGCAGCCCTGTGTGCGTCTGACACTCTTCTAATCGGGGAGAGCGGTGTGTGTATTCGCCGCCCAGTCACAATTTCATGGGGGCTCAGATGGTGGTCCTTGCATGGTTGTGTTCTGAGTTGGAACAGTGCTAGGGGCAGGCAATACACCCAGTTCTTTTTTAGTGTGTTGCACAACTTTGATAATTTGCTCTTGAGCAGGCCGTTGATCTTCTCTACAACTCCATTGGCCATCGAATGATAAATGGAACACAGTTTGTGCTTTACCCCCAAGAGTGTCGTCACATCCTTGAAGAGGTCATTCACAAAGTGTTTGCCATTGTCTGACCGTATCACATCACATATTCCCCACCGTGAAAACACTTCTCGTCCTAGAAATGTTGCCGCACACTTCGCGTCTGGGTGGGGACATGGACCCGCCTCCACCCACCTTGAGACGAGACATACCACCACAATTAGATATCTTGCTCCGTTACATCTCTCTCCCATGTCGGCGTAGTCAATATGGAGTTCTCTAAATGGCCCTACTGGTCGTGGCAAAGTACCTCGCAATGTCCTCAGTGTCATCCCTGAATTGTATGTTTGACATGTTGTACACTCTATGACAAACTTTGACAAATGCTCCTGTAGGTTAGGGACAAACCAATGTTCCTGAATGTCTGCTGCGATGTATTGTTTCACCACATGGGGTGGGAAGTGCAGCTGTTGGAATGCTACTTCTAGTAATTCTACCGGCATTACTACTTTTCCTGTTGTCTCTTGTCTCCATAAGAGGTCTGTGGCTGATTGTTTGCACCCCCACTTGCTCCAAAACTCTTGCTCCTCCGGTGGTGCTCTCTTTTGTAGCTCTATTAGCTGTGCAATGGGTGTGTTACTATAAGCTTCTTCTAGTTGCAGTAGCTGCTTTTACAATGCATTCTGTTGCTGGTGTTTTATTGAAATACGAGGCCTCCTTCGCTGCTGCATCGGCTGCCGCATTCCCCAATGAGATTGCATCTGTGTTGTTGGTATGGGCCTGGCATTTCACCACTGCCACTACCGATGGCTCCGCTAATGCATCTATCAATTAATTCAATAGTGCAGCGTGCTGTACTGGCGAGCCATCTGCTCGTCTGAACCCCCTCCTACGCCAACGCGATAGTCCTGAATGAACAATGGTAGTTGCATATGCTGAATCTGAATATATTGTCACTGTGCATCCTTTGGCTGTGCGTAATGCTTCAATTAATGCAGTTAGTTCCACCACTTGTGCGGAGTAATGGGACGGGAGGCGCTTTTGGATGATTGTTTCATAGCTATCTTCTTCCATTTGTACTACTGCCATCCCTACATGTTTTTCTCCTGTTTCCGGATTTATTGATGCTGAGCCATCGATGAAGTATATTTCTCCTTCCTTCAGGGCGTTTTCACTTGCTTTGGGAATATCATCACCCTCCCCCTCATACGTTGCACAGTCATGTTCCTGCATGTCCTCCATTGTGCATGGCTCTGTTATGAACGTTGCTGGGTTTACTGTTTTACACCTAACTACATGTACATTGGGGCTAGAAATTATTATTTCATATGCTGTTGCTCTTTGTGTTGTCAGTGTCGATTTTGACCGCTCGAGAATTGCAAATAATGAATGCTCGGCATATAGTGTTACTGAAAATCCCATCACAACTATGGCACTCTTTTCAATGTCGAAGGCCGCAGCTGCGAGGGCCTGTTCGCACGCGAAGTGATCTTGCATCTTTGCGTCTAGTGTTCCACTGTAATAGGCCAATGGTTTGTGGCCTAATGATGTTTTTTGTGTCAGTACTGCTGTCATCAGTGTTCCATTGCAGTGTGAGAACAGGAAAAATTCCCTCTCATAATCTGGGTTCGCGAGGACTGGAGCATCTGCAATGAGGTCTTTTAGCCTAAAGTACTGGGTCATCATGTCATGTGTCCATTTTATTGGTGCTCTGTTCTTCTGTGCTTCTTTTAGTGCTTGCAGTAATGGACGTGTGTATGCTGCGTAATCAAAGATCCATGCTCGGCAATAGTTACATATGCCAAGAAATGTTTGCATGTCCTTCACTGTTTTCGGTATGATTATGTTACATATAGCAGCTGCTCTGTCTGGGAGTATTCGTTTCCCGTCTTTCGATATCAACTGTCCGAAGTATACAACTTCGGCAAGGCAGTATTGTAATTTCCCTTGATCCACCTTGTACCCCTTTGCAGCTAACACGTTTAGTAGTGTTATGGAGTCTTCCCTGCACTTTTCCTCTGTTTTGCTGCAGATGAGTAGATCATCTATGTATTGTATAATGGCGCTATCTACATTTATGTTCCCAATATCTTCACGTAGTACCCTGTTAAAGATGCTGGGGCTTTCGCAGTACCCCTGTGGGAGTCTGCGATGCTCATATCTGTTGTTTCTCAGTGTGAATGCTGTGAGGTACTGTGATCCTGGATCAAGTGGTATGGAGAAGAAAGCATTCTTCAAGTCAAACACAGTGAAACATGTTGATTCTTTGGGTATACTGCACAGTATTGATGACAGGTTAGGCACTAACGGAAATTGTTTTTGGATGACGTCATTGAGTGGGCGGAGATCTTGGATCATCCTCCACGCCACTCCTTTTGCTTTTTTGATCGGGAAGATCGCCGTATTACACAGGGAGTTTGATGGCACTATGATACCTTGGCGCAGGAGTGCATTTATTGTTTCCCTAATTCCTTCCTCTGCTTCTCTGCATATTGGGTATTGTTTCACTCTCGGCGGTATGGCACCTTGTTTCAGTTTTATCTTTATGGGTGTCACTTCATGCAGTAACCCTACATCATGGGGGCCTGTAGTCCAAATTTCTGGCGCCACCTTGGCCATGTCTTCCTCAAATATTGTTGGTGGAGCACTAACACTGGCCATAAGCGGGTTGTGTACCTCTCTGTACTGCATCATAATGTCATATGGTATATTTATTTCCATTATTATCTCTCCATCGTCTTCGTTATCAGTGAATAATTCTTCATTAGTTATGTCTCTGAGCATTATGTTGGGATCTATACATAGCACAGTTCTCCACTCGTACCCATGCGTGTCCAGGCCTATGACCACAATATGTTTACTCAATACCTGAACTGCCTCAATGTCTATGGACATTTTCGTGCCTGGCACGACATCTACACTTGTGATTGGGCGAAATATAAAGTCTGATGGTGTCCTCCACCCTTTTCTTGTTATTTCAGGCACTACTCGGGCCAACACCTTGATGCTATAGATAAACATGTCTATATCAATGGGTATCCCTCTCACTACAACTTCATTCATCATTGTACTGATCATCAACATTGCTTGTACTGGGCACACTCCTGGGGTGGAACAAGCTATTCCATGTTCTGTAAATCAAATGGTCATATTCAATTTGCTTAACAAGTCTCTTCCCAGCAAGTTGATTGGTGCGTCTTCGTGGTACAGTAAGGGTGCGCGCATTGTTTTTCCCCCCACCGTTATATCAAGATCTTTCGTGTAAGGAACTTTTAAAATAGCCCCAGAGAACCCCTGTGTTTCCAAGTTCCTGCCTGAGAGCGGAAACCGCCCTTCCATAAGACATGATTTTTCTGCTCCTGAGTCTACCATGAAGATAAACTGCTTGTTTCCTATCTCTGCCCCCACTAGTGGTTCCTCTTCTGCACGTAGGGTGGTAGATAGGACTGGACACGCAAGTGTTCCCTGTGGGCTGTCCTAATCTGCGTACCTTTCTTGTCCTGGCACTGAAAAGACATTATCTCCAACTACTGTTACACCACGGAATGGGGCAGGTGCACCGTTTGCAGCCGTTGTAAAGCTGTTATTGCTGGCGTTCCCTACAGTGTTTTGTCGTGCCATGGACTGTGATGAACTGTGATGTGGCTGTGGGGGTGGCTGTCTTTGTTGCATTTGGAGTTTGTTATAACACTGGTCCTGTGGTCTTTCACTCCCCATTGGTAGTCCATAGGGACTACCTGGGTGTGGGCTGCCCCATACCTGTTCATTGTCCATGGGTGGTTGTCCTTGAAAGTACCCTGATGGCCTCATTCTGCAATCTCTTGAATAGTGTCCCCATCTTCCACAATTCCAACATGACCCTTGCTGTCCCCCTCTCATCCCTTGCCCACCAAAAGCTCTGCTTCCCATACCTCCGAACCCCTCTCTCTGGCCATGGTACCGACCTCTTCCTCTGTTGGTCTTTCTTGCCACTGCGGTCCTCTCTGTGGTTCTTCTCCATTCCACTGTCCTTGTTCTGCTGCGGCCCACACCGCTGCTATTCCAACTGGTATTCCAACTGGTCTGTTTCCCACACTTTCGTCTCCCTCGTTCTCTCTATCAGCGGTTACGCTGGCGTTTATGGCGGCGACCTTCACCAATTTATTCTGCACTTCGCCTGCCAACCTTTTTTGTGCTATCTCCTTTTCTCTCTCTTTGATCCTCCTACAGTTGTGTACAATTATACTCTGAATTTCCGGCCAACCCTTGGCTTCTATACCAGCTATTTTATCCAAGGCCTTCTGTACCTCCTTCGGGAGCCCTTTTTTGATAATAAAGTAGAACAGGGCAGTGGATTGATTCCACGCTGTGCCAGTTTCAGTTCTCCACAAATCTTGCACTCGCAGTATGAATTGCGTAGGATCCTCATTCTCCTCCATTGTACATTGCATCACCAAATGTAAATCTGGAATATCTGGAAACGTGCGCCGTAATGCGTCCCATACTTGCTCTCGAACATTGTTGAACGGCGACCCATCGTGGCGGTCACAACTCATTGTCACTCCTGGGAACCCTGCTTTTTCCCACACAGCGTCTGCCTGATCGCCGACAGAGGACACTAGCAAACTCTTTACGTCACCTATCGCTAATGGAACTCCTGCTGTGTTTTTCTCAAATGCATGTATCCATTTCCCTGCCCCTCCCGCAAGTGGGGGGAGGACCTTCAACAGGTTGTTTTTTCCATTTGGGCCCATGGAATGTAGTGTGGCCTACCTGCTCCCTTATTTATCAGCGGCATATGCAACTTATGTTTCTTCCCTGTCTTATTTACCGTCCCTTTCTTTATCTTACTCACCAACATGTTCCTACTCTCTGCTGCCTTAATATACCCTGCCATCGTGGTGGCGATGGTTCGTCAAAATCATCGAGCTGAGATGGTAATGGGGACCCCACAGCTACTGCTCCCTCTTCATACTCATCTAGATCACTCCATACCTCTTCTACTTCCTCTTCTTGCTCGCCATTCTCTTCGTATCCTTCCCCTCGCTGACTTTCTGGTGTGGCTGGGCATATCATTTTCACTGGTTTATCATTCAGATGGAACAAAAATTCACCTGACCGCCATTCTTTTTCTCGCCCCCGTGACATATGTGTTCCATGAGATGATATGGATCGTGCTGGCTCTGATGTTGCTGGTGCCAATTCCCCTGTTGCGCTTAATGAGGGTGTAAGATCAGCTACAGATAATGGTGGTACTTCCCCTCCCCCCGGCAGCATTTGGCCCATATCACACAATGCTCTCAGCCGTGTTACTTCCATCTGTGCATGCACTAGCTGGCGGTCTAGATCTCCAGTTAATCGTGCTAAATTTACTGGGGGCGCGCTTGTAGGGCCATACAGGCCTCCGTTGTCATATGGCGGCGTTGCAGTGACTATTGCTCCGTTAGAGGGAGTGGGGGTGGGGCATGGCGGTATGTACAGAGGCTCGCTATATCCTACTGCTGGCCTTGTCATTAAGGGGTATATTTTGGTTGTGTCATTCTCAGCTGTGGTCGTTGTGCACTCACCCTTCGGTGTTCCGCTTACCTCTTCCTGCGTTTTCTCCTTTTCAACCGCCTTCCCTGTACTTAGCTCTATGTGGGGGCTATTTCCTCAAACATTCGCCACAGATCTAGCACTTTCCTTCTGTTCTGCAACTGTTTTCACTTATATCTCACCAATAAGTGCGTGGACACTAAATCTAACACCCGTTTGTCGAACGACCCGCCCTCTGGCCAAATTGGTGTCACGCTGTCCCCTTCCATCTCTGTCACCCACTCATTGTGGTATTTTTGTATTCTATCACTATATAGCGGGGGGTGTTGGCAAATATGGGCTAGTGGTGTTATTCCTCCCATGATGATATTTCTCCCTTCACTTGCACGTGCTCTTGCACCTGAGCCTCCCTTCTGATCACCCCCCCTCCAACCACTTGTCCTCCTGTACAGATCAGCAATGTCAAGTATTTCTCAATGATAGGCAATTATTGTGTACCAATATTCAATGTTACCCTTGTACCTATTGCATTTCTAACTTCAATAGTTCACTTTTAGCATGTACGACTTTTTACCAACAAATCACTTACAATATTTCAGCATATGCGACACAAAATGGACAAAAGACAAAAACATATAACACATAACATGCACATGCACTACCTGAGCGCTTCTATTTCTCCTTTGTTCCCGTTACTGAACACCTCTTCCCCTACCCAGTTTTACCTACTCTTCTCATGCACTCCCCACCTCTTACACCCTCTTAGTTGCTCCCAAAGAGACCTTGCTTACACGGTAAAAGAATATTCTACTCCGAGTCTACTCAATATACGAGACCCCTACTATTTTCTCTTTATCTTCACTTATTTATCTGCACTGGACGAGACAACGCTACGTGGCGCCGCCTTCTACACCGTTCGGGCTAGGATACCTCTTCTCCTTTTCTTCTCACTTTTTCACAAAACCTAATGGCCATATAAAGGACAGATCAGGAAAGCCCCAACATCACTCTCTCAGTCCCTACTTCTGGCTTTTAACCCACTATCACCTGTTCCCTTGTTCCCGTATTTTTCCCCCTTACCTTTCCTTGGAAAACTTCGCAACCGGCACTCACGTGTTCAGTCAGGTACTCCGAGGGTCACCGCTCTCGGTCTGACCCCAGTCAGGTCCGCACCCCAATCAAGGCGTGGCCCGCCTCGGCAAGCAGCTTTTCAGTCGGGTATTCGTCAACCGGGAACCCTTGACCCTTTCTTGTAGTGCGCACAGGCTGGTCGGCCACGGAGGCGATGGTTTTGCTGGGGGGCGTCCCGGATCTCGCCGCTCGGTGTGGGCCTCGAGGCACCTCTCCAAATCACGTCGCAGGGGGTCACCAAATGTTTGTGCCGTCCCCGTCTTTGACGTGCAAAAGAATAAAACAACACACCCCTGACAGGGAATAAGGCAAAGAGAGCAGGCTGCTAGAGTTCAAGAAAAGATTTTATCTCTGGTGAATAGTATTCAAGAGATATCTGAGAGCGCTCTGCGCAGGTTATCATTACATTACGTTTTATAGGGTGAATGATGCAACTAACATGGGATACTACGTTGGTCCCGGATTGGTCAGTTCACGTGATGTCTCAGGTGGGGTGGCATCTCTTCATCCGGGTTGGTCGCTTGGTTTGCAGGAGGATTGACGTCAGTCATCTGTGCTCTGCATGGGTGAAGGTCAGGTTGCTGGGAGGTAGGATGGTCACTATCTAAGCTAACATAATATATTCTCAAAGAATGCATGCACTAAATAATGATTGTTCAAAAGACCTTCACTAGTTTATCACATCTCTATAAAAGTCACACATATATCTATACTATCAATAACATAGGATTATACAAGTCTTAGGTTAGGGGTCTTGACCGCTATAATACACTGGGGGAAGTTAGGGTCCGCACATATAAGAATCTCTGGTATGTGGCATTTGTTAGTGGTAGCCAACGATATATTGCAGCAGGGGTCTAATGTTAGTTGGGGATCTGCTGGGTGGGCATCATGGCATGGTTAGTGGTCTGGCACATGAAAGGAATATCTTGCGGGGACACAGGGTCACAATGGTAGTACGTTTCCACTGGTAAGGGTGCAGGAGGGGCAACGACTCATTTATGGAGATGGATGAGCTATGTGCTTAGCTCATGCTGGTTCACATGCAGGAGAGTGATCTCAGAGGAAGAGCGATGTGTTACATTTATTATTGTGTTGCAAGCATCTCCGGCTTCAGCGTGAGAATGGACCTGCAAGGTTTTCCAGTCAGAGTGAGAACGGGGGTGGGGGCTCTGTGCCCTGCGCGCCTGGCCGGGCTTCTGCGAGAAAAGGGAAGAGAAGCGTTTTTGTACTATCGCAGTGAGGCCTAGTCACCAAGATGGAGTCGAAAAGGGGTACAAAAATGGATGCACCGTGTCCTGCTCAGTGGTCCCATCTACGCAGAAGTCAACCAAGGTTAACATTGCATAAGGGCAAGGGGCGAACCCACTACTGGAGGCACTTGGTCCGAGTTTCGTACTGAGAAGTAGAGGACGCGAGGGGCCTGATGGCCCCTCGCTCCCACACACTTGCAATAGACTTGGGACCTTGTGTACCCAGAAATGTCTACTCCAAGCCCTGTCCTTAACATACAATTGTCCTCAGTCATATGTGTATACTAATAAAAGGTATGTCTTCTGGAGGCAGAAACGGGATGGAAGAGAGAGGCTACACCTGAAACCCAGCAGCTAGCTGTTAAATAACATCCGGACTAAGAAAACCCCAACCAGGGGACCCTGATGACAGAGATATTCCCAAAAAATCCTTGAAAACACCAGGAAGAGGTAAACCTGTCAAACCGCCAAGACGGAAACCCCCAGACCTCCTGAGCTCTTGAAGAAGGACTCTGCTACCATGACAAAAAGAAGAGATTTACAAAACATGACCCTTAAGAGACCGAACTTGGCAAGGAGCAAAACAACTCCTACGTCCAATCGCTACAATTATAGTGATACTTGAACCCCCTTGTAGATGCGCCAGGTGCTTGGACCTTATCCCCTCCCCCATGGTTGGTAAATACCCTAGAGGATCATAAACTAACCAAAGGAGGATCCACTAAATTCCATAGTCTTAAGAAAGACTCTAAACTGCAAAGAAACTGACCACTAAACAGTCAATATGAAGTTGCTTACCGGAAGAGGACTAAACTCTATCTCAGCAAATCTGAAGTATCTTGAAACCCCCAGCCCCCTGTGCTGGCACTTTATTGCAGAACAATCTCCTGTGAGAAACCAAAAGGTCTACCTGCCATGCAGGTGGCTAAGAGAACCCAGTCATTAACTAAATGTATCCCAGCCCTCTGGCAATCGCACTGACAGACACCTTCGGAGATGGCTAATGTAAGGACGTTGGAACACCTTGTGATAGAGGTCCGTAATAACTTGGATGGAAGCTGAGCAGCACTCCCAGACCCCTCTATCCCACTGAGGGATATTGTGCCCTCCCATAGGAGGAGATAAAACCTCCTCCACTTATCTAAGGAAAAAAACCTTGCAACCCAGAAGAAGAGCATCTTGAGGACCACACTGAAGACCCGCTTACATCTTAAAATAAATACACTCTTGCAATTCTAACCAACCCCCATGACCGTGGAAGGGGCTCCGCTTAACTTAGTGAAATAACAGGAAATTGGTGTAAAGGAAAGTAAATTGACGGGAGGGAAATGCCCCGTGGAGCTCTGCACTGGTCATGAGCCAGAACTCCTGTTAAAGGAAAAACGGAAACCATCAGGTGTTTCTCCAAGAGGTGTAACATTATGATGCAATGCCCCCCGAAAGGGTGGCGGGGAGGGGAGTGGAGGGAGGGGCAAGGGGGGAAAATACTTTGGGATAATTATCTTGCCCAGTAATCGGAAGGTTGTGAAGGAATACTGGGACCACTGTCCCTTCAAACACTGAGGCCTGAGCCTCTGTATGCATGCAAGGCTGACGGGCCTTTCTGAGGATCAGGGGAAGGAAAAATGACACAAATTGCCCATAGCTAAATAGCACTTATATAGTGCTACGAACCCTCAGGCATCTGAGTGCTGCTTATTATTACTACCAACGGTGTGTGGTGTGTGAGGTGTTCACTTATCGATCTCAGAAGGATGAAAGGCTGATTTAGACCCTTCCAGAATTAGGAACCTGCATCAGTAGGTTCTGCACAGATGAGAAAGCAAGCACTCTATTTGCTGTGCTGTAGGAACAAATAGAATGAAAGAAACTAAACAACTCCCTTGAGGGTACAGTACCGTGCTTGTGCTCCTTGAGCAGAGGAAAAATTGTAACACACCGCTAGACGTATTAGCGGAAACAGGCAAAGCCTTGGGAGGAAAAACTATGGGGCGGGCTCCAGAATGTTATTATTTGGTAACCCTTCCCTCTGATACCAGCAAGTGTTTCCAAACACTCCATCCAAGTCAGAACCTGGATTGTCCAGCCTTGCCTTGCAACAAAACTGAACAGTTAACCTTGAGCTGACCTTGTCCCCACCAATAAGCAAAATTGTATAATGAATGTCATATTGGGAAAAATAGTAAGGGAAATCCCGCCACCCTTTAAGGAGTGGACTTGGAGTTGCCGAGCAGGCAGCCCCATCTTCACATCAAGCCCTGCAGCCCACAATAGGGACATAAAGGGTGATTTTTTTTTCTCCTCCTCATGTCGAGAGAAAACTCTCGAAACCTAATCAATCAACACGGGTACTGAGGGAGCAATTGTTATTGAAAGAAATGCCTAAGGAAACTGACTGAGTTGTCCTGAAACTAACTAATGTAAAGGGCGACAGAATTTTACTAAAAAAGACAAAGGTTAACACCTGAGTGATGTCTTGAGAGGAAGGTACAGCACCCCTAAAGGTCTTTTTACAACCACCTCCACACACTATTTCCTTTGAAGTACTAAATAAATAAATAAAAATAAATAAATACAAATGATATAAACTGCCCTAGGAAGTGGAGTTATGCCCCAACAGGGGTCCGAACCCTGGCCCCTTATAAAAAAGCTGAAGCTTACTGAGCCATTCGGGCTACTGCCAATCAGAAAAACGTAAAGGTGCTCAGGCACAGCTTAAACATATTGTTTAGCAAAAGTGTACACTGAGCAAGTGCAACTCCACTGTTCACCCTAGCAGGGTGTGGTAATCAGCAGTACACAAGGGGGTCACCTCGCAGTAAAACACAGGCAAAGACTGCCACCGAGCAGGTTTATGGCACACCTACAGTGAAGGAAATCCTCTATGCCATATGCAGCGCTTAAACAAGGCTGCAGACTGGCAGCGCATCAGGCACTTGAGCGGGCGGGTTCCAAAAATATATATTACAAAATGTTCTTATTAAAAATGAAAAAATAAAAACATATATATCATCTTTCAAAATATATATAAACAAACATGTATGTGAAAACGAACACAGGTCTGCCTGCCTGTAAAACCTGCCGTCTATCATTGAGCTACCCTGCTTCTGGAGTGCAGCAGAAGCTTAACTACATAATGACCATATTCGCTTTGAAAAGAAAAGAAAACCACTGGGGACCGGCCGCCGCACCTGGCATTCCCAGGTGGCATTTAATTGAAAGGAGACACACATTTAACCAATTATATATATTTCACTCCCAAAATGAACCTGCTGCCCTGCATTGGGCATTGAACTCGGGTCACCAGCACTGCAGGCCCTGAACATGCTACTGCGCCACTGTAGCACTACTCACTACAGCACCTGGTACTCCCAGGTCCTTCCCAACACAGAGGGCGGCAAGCCCCAACAAACATAGAGGCCCAACAACAGGGCTAAACAAACAAAAAGAGAGAGGCCTGTGCGCGCCGGGACTGAAGCGTTAT
Source organism: Ambystoma mexicanum (assembly GCF_040938575.1). NCBI lineage: Eukaryota > Metazoa > Chordata > Amphibia > Caudata > Ambystomatidae > Ambystoma > Ambystoma mexicanum. The sequence continues at coordinate 35,644,560 of NC_090940.1, read as the reverse complement.
CAGATTCTTTTAAACCGGTGTGCAACGGGCCCAACAACAGGGAAAATAAGTGTTTACTTATATTGCGCTTCATGTTGGCCAAGCGCCGGGCTGGGTTTTTGAACCCCTGCTGCTACGCCTTGTCTTGCTTCCAAGACAAGCACGTGGTCTCTGAGCTACCCTGTAGGTATCTAAACCAACAAAAGGAGGCTCGCTCGTGTGCCGGCACTGAAGCTTTAGCAGCTTCTTTCAGACCGGCGCGCGACGGCCATAAAAACATAAATCAAAGAGACATGTGCGCGCTGGGTCTGAAACAAAAGCTTCCATTAGACCGGCGCGCACGGGATAAAGCAAAGGAAAAGAAGTACATGCTTAAATATAACGCACCTAATACGCAGAGGCAAACCAGCGCGAGCGCTGGCATTGTCAAATAAACACTACCTGGAAAACACTATGCAAAACAACTATTTCATGTTTAAATACTGGCTCAGCACGTGATATTTTTTCACCTTAATAAAAGCAAACGGCCGCCCGCAGCCTTAAAAAAACACCCATATAAAATAAAGGCCCAATATATATTAAATATAATTACAAATATATTACATGTACACAATTTTATTTCCTTAATGTAACTATTAAGGTTTATTTCTACTGACAAACATGCAAGACACAAACTGAAAGGAGTGACTTAGCTGTGGTGTCAGCAGCAAAGAAAGAGGAGTTGGGACTGGAGTAAGGGACTTATATAGAGGAGAGTCCCTGCTCATTGGTCTCCTGCGGGGCATGACCTGTCCTCCATGATGGATTGGGGAGTTCCCCCTTACATTGACATTGAACTCTATTTAGTTCTGTTGTTACAACTTTTTTTTTGTAAAAGTGTTTTCTTTGCTGCTGTGGTTTCAGAGTAAAGATTGTAATGCATAATATGAGCCTCCTGTCTTGCCATAGAATGGCCACCTCCTGCTTGGAGGGTTTAAATAGGTCCTTCTAGGTTTCACCAGTCTCAGGCTGCAGGCTCACCGGAGGCCCAGGCTCCTCCTTCTCCTTGTCCCTGGGCTTCCTGTAGATGTAATGCTTTGATAAATCCATGCCGAAGTGCGTAAAATAGTCCTCTATGGCATGTGATTGTGCTGTCACACCCAAGTGTAACTGGAAAGGTTTTGGTGGATCTGGCTGGGCCCACAATCTCCAGGCTGTTCTCTCCATCCTCTCCTTATCTGCACTATGACTGGCCAGTGGTCTGTGGGCCATGCCATGCTTGATGGGAGGCAGGTTCTTGTATTTCCTGATCACTGGGGCTGCCTTAATGGATTTCTTCGTCCCAGCTGAATCCACAATACTTCGAGAAGGTGGTTTGCTGTTCTTCTCAGCAATTAGGTAAAACAACTTAGCTTCCTTCTTGCTCCTCCCTGCTCCCATGTCATGCCCCCATGACTCCTGCCTGGGTCTTAATGAGGTTGTGCCTCGTGACAGTTGCCTTCCCATAATTTGCTGGAGTCAGAAATGCAAATGTCTGCGTCGAAATTTCTTCGAAATTTCAAACAAGTTTTTTTTTAATGAAGATAAGTGGGTGATATTATTACATGAGTCCCATTCGTGTGGCTTTTTATACATTGTTTTTTTAATTGGTCCAGTAATTTTGTTCAAGATTTGGAAACCAATTTATTTGCTCATGAAATCCGTTAGGTGCTTTTTTTTATTTTTTGTATTTATATTTGCGGGTTCGCGTGTGAAGCACGTGTCCCGCATGCGTACCCGCACAGGCTCCCCCCGAACCCCAGTAAGCGGCACTCCGCGCGCGCCCGAGGACTAAGATTGTAAAGGCACAGTGGCGGGATGGAGCCGAGCGCGCGCATCCACACGGCGGCCATTGATTGGTCGGGCGAGAGCCACGTGTCTGCGCGCGGGGACGCACGCACGTTGCCTTTGCTAGAAGCTTCTGTTGAGGTGAGGAGAAACAGAGCGTGGGTCCTCGAAGAGGGCGCCCTTACTGAACCCCCCAAAAGCGAGAGAGCCGCAAGCGCAGGCGAGCCAGCGCCTTCCTTTGCCCCCTCAGAAAGCAGCTCCTTGGAGCAAGGAGCTGGGCCTTGACGCTCATTTACCCTCGGCCCTCACAGACACCACAGCCCTGGGGTGGGGGAGGGGCGGGGGGATCAATCATACATGCCAACCCTCCCGATTTAGGCGGGAGACTACCGATTTTTTAGTGAAAAATGCTGCTATTTTTCACGTTCTCCCACCTAAAATAATGATTTTCCCAATGCATTCCTATGGGGAAATTGTTGTCTCCCGATTTTCTGTGTATAAAATCTCCCTCCCAGGCACGTCAGAATGTTGGCATGTATGCTGTACACAAGTGTAGAGGACTTCAAAGAGTTACACATAATAATACTCTTATAACAATACTTTGACGAATACACAAATCCCAATTAAAACCAGTAAACCTCCCAGGCAATTGTAGATGTATTTTCTCCACTCTGGATAGAATATCGTGGCATTACAGGGAGCAGGTGTCTGTGCTGTTAACACTAGGGTACTTACTTGTCACAGTAAAAACGTATGTAAATGGATTTATGCAGCCAAGAACTGTTATTGCTATTAGGGCATTTCGTTAGAGCTAGGACAAACATGCCTGTTTGCTGAAATACGTTTAAAGCACCAAGGCAACCTTTGCCCCCTTGCTATTACTGTGGAAAATTCAACTTGCACTACTAGTGCAAGGGTCTGAAACCCTTGGCTTTCCGGATGTTTTGGACAACTCAGATCAGCCCCTGGCAGAGTGTTCAATGGTGATCAGCCATGGGAGTTGTAGTCCAAAACATCTGGAGAGCTAGAGGTTGCAGAACCCTGCACGAGTGCAAAGTTTCTGTAATGAGGCACTTAAATGCAAATCAGTGTTATCCTAAAATACAATTTCTGGGTTTTGTAATGTACTTTGTAAAAACAAAACTGAGAAAGTCATCTGCTCTTAATCGTGTTTCACAAAGACATGCAGCATGTTATTAAATGTGAAGTTCCACTAAAGGAGACCCCCTTTTGGTGCTTGTCAGCAAACCTAGAATATGAACATAAACTAGATCATTTAAAAGGGGGGGGCTGTTGCTTTTTGGCTCTGCTTCATTTCCTTGGACAAAGACACACATTGGGTAGTTAATAGCAGTTTGGTGCTTTCGGGCACATGTGCATATCTCAGTTCTTAGCACTTAACATTCCAACTTATTTGGGCTGGGGAGCTTATCAGCGACAACGGTCAGTCTTAGTATCCATTCCACCTACTCTCGTGCCTGCTCCTGGCCGCCAGAAGAGCTTCCCATTTAGATTGTTCTGCTGACAAGAGACATGTTCAAATGATATTTGGGAGCTGCAATACCAGGCATGCATTTAAAAAAACACTGCAGTGGACATTATCGCAGCACACCAAAAAAACGGGGATGTATACTGTATAGTATGGTGAGTGGGTGTTGCTGGGGACACCCCCGCAGCACACAAAAAAAACCGGGGGTGTATACTGTATAGTATGGTGAGTGGGTGTTGCTGGGGACACCCCAGCAGCACAAAAAAAACGGGGGTGTATACTGTATAGTATGGTGAGCGGGGTGCTGCTGGGGACACTGGTGAGTGGGTGTTGCTGGGGACACCCCTGTAGCACACAAAAAAAAACGGGGGTGTATAATGTATGGTGAGCGGGGTGCTGCTGGGGACACTGGTGAGTGGGTGTTGCTGGGGACACCCACGCAGCACACCAAAAAAAACGGGGGTGCATACTGTATAGTATGGTGAGTGGGTGTTGCGGGGGACACCCCCGCAGCACACCAAAAAAAAAACGGGGGTGTATACTGTATAGTATGGTGAGTGGGTGTTGCTGGGGACACCCCCGCAGCACACAAAAAAAAACGGGGGTGTATACTGTATAGTATGGTGAGTGGGTGTTGCTGGGGACACCCCCGCAGCACAAAAAAAACCGGGGGTGTATACTGTATAGTATGGTGAGCGGGGTGCTGCTGGGGACACTGGTGAGTGGGTATTGCTGGGGACACCCCTGTAGCACACAAAAAAAAACGGGGGTGTATACTGTATAGTATGGTGAGCGGGGTGCTGCTGGGGACACCCCTGCAGTGTTTTTTAAAAAAATTAAATGCATGCCACAAAGGTTCGAACTTTTGGTGTTCTAACCTTTGGTGTCATGCATTTACGAGATACTTCTAGATACAGGGGAAGGTAGGACAAAGGTAATTGTCAACAGTTACTCTCTATTAATAAAATGTCATACTTTCTTCACAAAATATATCTTTATTTTTAATAGTTACTAAATAAAATATCTCATAAAAATAGAAACGAATTTCATATTAAATACATTCAACACAATACTCTAAGAATACAATCAACAATGGTAACAAAAAACACATAATCAATGTTTCTTAAAAAGATGTACACATTCATTAGTGGATGGATCTGCCTATAGGGAAAAATCCTATTAGGTCAAGGTTTTAGATCAATCACGATATCTAAATATTGTTTGTCAGTCTAGAATAATTCCTGGACTGTGAACTCAACATGTTTCAGTCCTCTAGGTGATGGCGGGACTTTCTTCAGGAGTAGTTGTTAACAATATTAGAGTAGTAAAAATCTTCTTTCAAAGTCCAAAATGAAAAAGAATCTGCGTTTTAGCTCATATTCTTTGGACACTATTAAGGTGTTAGGAAAATTCAAGGTTATCTTAGTTACCTGAATTACCAAGTGCAGTAGGTCCCTCAGTGGAGGAAAAACGTTGCCTTATTAATTAGACAGTTATTTCAGTACGGCGAGTGAATCTTCCCCAAGCTCCTATAATCAAATTAGAAAAATAGAAGGGACCATTAGAAATGGCCTTTCAACCTTAAAACGATGAATCAGACTGTGCTGGTAACTGAGTTGATTTTGAACCTTTTTTATTTATTCTGTTTTGGACATTCAGAATATAATTTATTTCTTCTACCCCTTATAACAAGAGGAGGATATTTATGACCATATTATAATTTTCCTTACTTCTGTTTTTCGAGGCAAGGTCTCGAAAAATTCGTTTCTGTCAATGACGGTAACTTCAGCACTTAAAAGTTAGATCCGGTGGGTATGCCTGGTTATTTCCAGAAACTGTCCGTAAGTGGGGAAAGAAACCCATAGGATGAGTTGGTTTGGTCCAATGCATATATGGACAGAATAGCATTGTCCTTGTTATTTTTCTTTAGTATTAACAAGCCTCTCCCTTGTAGGTATTAATGGCTGAACAATCGTAGGTTATATTAGTCATTTAGGTTTAGTGCGGCATGGTTATTCTGCTAAAGTCTTTCCGTTGTTATGTTAACAGGAACGTGCCGTTGTTTAGGCATATTCGCTATTCCCTTTTTGTATAGGTCAAACTTATTTTTTTGGTAATTTCTACCAATACCTTTACACAAACATGCCAGCTTGGCACTTCGCAGGGCATGGCCTTAAGCCATGCCAGGGCTTCCCTGAAAGTCTCATGGGTATGCCCTGTGAGCACTTTGCCGTGGCATAGCCATGCTACAGGCACCATCTAAACACCACCTGTGTCCACTGGGCAGCGCCTGTCAATTAGAAAGTGACTAAGAAATGTGGTAACGGTTCTTCACGCCCATTTTCAGTGGCTTAATAAAACGCACACGTTCTTAAACCCGCTGAGCATTTGGTGTATATGGTGAACCCTCTTTATGTCTACGATGTGAAATCTTTACTGTGTGTATGTGCTGTTTTTTTACTTACTTCTCTCTGATTTCTAAAGAAAATACGCAGAGGCACTGCTGTTATAGTAGGCACTTCATTTATCAGATGTATGGAGGGACAAGACAGTTCAATTCATTCCGAATTTTGAGAACTTGCTGTCTGTTTTTTGCCCAGAATTGTTGTGTGGAATTAAACAGGTTGCCATACCTAAACCTGTACAGTAATACTAAAAAGAATAATTCTACAGTCTTTTGTATTTTAAATAATTATCATTAGCGGAGTATGATCAATTGTGGATATTTGTTCATTTTCCTTACCTTGCATAAATTCACTGCATTCTTCAGTTGAAATGTCATCCGAATGATCGGCTTTTGGCACTTTGATCAAATAATGCACAAGCTTAAAAAACATTATTTAATTACATTATGAAATTCATAAACATTTTAAAATCATCTGATATCCCTCCAGACCCTTCCTCAGCTTCCTGTGCTCTCTCTGCTGCCGTATCCTATTCAAATTTTGCAAGATGGCATGTAACCACTACTTTACACGTGCCAAAGAACAAGTAATGTACGGTGTCCTGAAGCTGAATCTACCATCCTCTCGTAGGGACAGGGCGAGTCCAGATGCCCTAAGACTTTAGTAGCTAGATCAAAAGAACATGAAGTGCACAGTAAACCCCATTTCTCTAGATTAACACCCACACAAACAATTTGACAAATCACAACCCCGTCAAGTTCCCACCTTTGCTTGTAGAATTGTCAGATTCCAGTGCTGGTTACCATGGACCTGCAATAAAAATTACAAATCCAGGAAATGTACATTTCCATCACTTTCGAGACACTATGTGCCATATGGTTCACATATGTATTTATTTATTTATTTTTACATTTATATAGCGCACATGTAGCCCAAAGGCATCGCAGCACTGTTACGTGTGGCAGAACTTAGTTAGGAAAAAGTTACATACATTTGATGGGAAACATCAGGAGGACAGTTACTTTCTGATTTGTGGTACATTCTCTTTCATTTCTACACGCATTCAGATACAGATATTAGCTACAACATGAGAATGAGTAGAGTTTCTGTCTTGGATGAGTTTTAGATGAAGAGCATAGTTTTCAGCGATTTACGGAATGTTAGGTGAGAGACTTCTGCTCTCAGGGGTGGTGGTAGCTAGGTATGGTAAACTGATCCCGCCTGCTCTGGCTCTTTTGTTTGTTTGTTTGTTTGTTTGTTACTTTCTAATGCGCGCCAAACCCGAGGGTAGGAGGGCACAGCAATAAGGAGATACACTTTTGACTCTGGGGACCATGAGCATGTGTGCATATGGAGTTCTGCTCGGTCTGGTGGATGTAGTGTGGTGGATTCTCTCAGAGAGGTATGGTGGAGCAGTGAGTGGATGCACTTATGGGTGAGGGCAAGTGCTTTAAAGAGGACTCTTTCTTTTACTGAGAGCCAGTGTGCCCCTTTCCTAGCTGATGAGATATGCTCTTTCTTGGGTATTCCCATGGGTGCTCTTAGAACGCTGTTTTTTATAGTCTGAAGTCTCGCCACGTTGGACCCTTTCCATTTCATCGCGCTCCTGTGCTGCCGAGTCAGCAAGGAGAAGGACTGTTAACAAATTGCTGCTCGCAAAACGCACATTAAGCGTCATCATCACGCCGCTTCCCCAGCCACGCCTCCACCCAGGGTCCGCCCATTCCACACTGCAAAGCCGCCTACATAATCCACTGGGGCCGCGCACATGCGCGCGCACCTGTAAGTGGCTGTTGTGCTGCTGTGGGGCTGCTCGCCGTGTTGGACCCTTTGCATTTCATCGCGCTCCTGTGCTGTCCATTTCATCGCGCTCCTGTGCTGCCGAGGCGGCAAGGAGAAGGACTGTTAACAAGTTGCTGCTCGCAACACGCACATTAAGGTGACTTTGCCTGTTTACTAGGCTTGTGGGCAAGCCGTGTTAGTTGTTGGAACTCCACTGTTATGACTCGAGCCACGCTAACCCTTAAGGCTCGCTAACATTTTTTTTCTCTCTCTCCCAGCATCACCATCACGCCGCTTCCCCAGCCACGCCGCCACCCAGGCTCCGCCCATTCCACACTGCAAAGCCGCTTACATATACCACTGGGGCACCTGCAAGTGGATCGTAAGTGGCTGTTGGGCTGTTTGGCGGTGTAGAGGGGAGGATTGGCGGCTGTGAGTCAACTCTACATTTTCTTATGGGTTGTATACTGGACATATTTAAGATACTCCGAGGTGAGTGTGGAGTTACAAGAGAATTCTTGCTTTGTAGGCACATTGTAAGAAGCATTTGTTGTGACTCCCAATTTGTGATAAGTAGAGGACGCATTCCGTCTGGTTTTCTCTGGCTAAGGCCAATGCTGTCTGGGTGTTGAAAGATCAATAAGGGCCTCGGGTAATTAGAATATGGTTGGTGTGCTGCGTAGCGGCAAACTGATACGCTCATTGGTGGTGGAAAAAAAAATCGATACACTGTCCAAGTCCTTATCGTACACTAAAATCGAAGCCCTCCTCAATGGTGGCACACAGTCCACGCAACGTTTGGGATCGCTATCAATAATGTCTTGTAACAAGGATGCGCCACTTTCAACTACCAGTTGTGAGAGCCCAGAACACTCATCAATCCCCGCCATTTTTGATGCGTCTGGGGATTTAACCAAAAAAAAAACAGCCGGTGACATTATTCTCCTGCAAAAAAGCCTCCTAAGCATACATGACAATCGTGACAATTCACTTGAGGAAAATTTGTAAGAAAGACTGAAACTTAAATCTGGGGCAGATACCTCTTTACTGGCCCCAGTTATTTTGGCAGAGCTGGATAGGAGGGTCCGCCTGTCTAGGGGCCCCTCCACCCCTGCAAGGGCGAGAGGGGGCGGTTATGATAACGTTCATTTGTATGAAGCACCTTCTCAGCACACTGGAACGTTCCCTCGTGAAGAAAACCGCATAGGGCTGCCTATGGGTGAGTCTTCCGGGGTAGGGGGGGGGCAGGGGTGGAGAATATGGGTGGGGTTTGGCAGGGTAGCTCTTTAAACACCATACAGAAAGGCACCAGCCCGATCCCCCTGCGTATTTCCTCTCCTCAGGAATATGAAGCCCCCCAAATGGGCACGTCTTTTGAGGGCCTTAATACAGAGGATGTTGCTGCTACATATGCCACATTCCCTGTATTAACAAGAATATTGAATTTGCTGGACAGGGGTCACGAGAGAACACACATGGACATTCAAGAACTGAGGTTTCTTATCCTAGACAGCTCTGAGAAAATAAGTAAACTTGAGGGTTTTGTCTTTGCTGTGGAAAGATGTGGCATGCCTACAGGGTCTAGTAATGTCTCATCTAGAGTAATTACTCATGACCAAAGTGTGCAAACAGAATTTAAGACCCAGGGCGGTGCTTTGTCCTATGCCGAGGCTTTGGCGCACGGTAATAAGGACATACTCCCTGCCCTCTTTTCTAGTATGGACGTACTAAAGACAATGGTTTCTAAGAATATCGATAAAATTAAATCCTTGGAGTCTAGAAGGGCTGTGGAGCAGCTCTCTCCCAACTCGGGAGCTGCGAACCAGGCGGTCAGAGAGCCCTATTCCGCTAATTTGCGGAATTTACCAACCTCAGATAGTCCATCTGCTCTACTAAGGGCCATGGACGATGGGGGTAATTTACTTCCAGAGGAGGGAGGTTATTGAGATAAGGACTCCTCTTTGGAATCTGTTGCAGCCTTTTTACCATATATCTCCCGGAGAGAGAAGAAAACGAGGGCTTGAGCCCTCAAACATAGGGCGGCCAGCCTTGGTGCAACAAATAACAATTCCTGCAAAAAAAGTAAGAACTTACCCTCTATCAAGGTGTCCAATACCAACACAAATATGAGAGACATCTGTGGTCTCTCTGGTGAAGGTGGTATTGACCTTTCTCTGTTAGATGAAGAAAGCCAAAAGGTTCTACATTTAAAGGAGTTAGGTCTAGCATTAAAAAACAAAGAAGGAATTAGTGGCTCATGTGCCATGCCTTGGGTGATATCGGCTTGTGAGGTGGAAAACGAGTACGAAGCAGCTTCGATCACTTTGACACAGGTCATGAGGCATAAGGGCAATAATGAGAAGAAACAAAACAATAAAAATCAAAAAAAGGACCCGCAAATAAAAGAAGACTTTATCAGGGTGCCAATGCCTCAACAGGGCATAACCACACCTGTAGTCATACAGAAGACCCAACAAAAATGACTCTATTAATAAAAAAAAAAGGCGGGTCTATCAAAATAGAAAATTCAAAAATAGAATGTACTACTGACAGCCATAATACACAGCAATTCTTTACACCTAAACCTAAGGTCATGTCAGGGCTGCGCAATCATTTAGAGGTGACAATTTCAAGTGTTCATGTCAAATAATACCTTGTCAGAAGAAACAAGGCAGGACTCCTCAAAAGTCTGCACTACCTCCCCAATTCACACATCCATAAACCATCCAATTAATACAACTCTGGGCGAAACAAATCAACGATACCTCAATAAGAGGGGTGGGGGGGAGAGTCTGGGGGGCTCCACCAATGTACCTTTAGTACCAAGTGAGGACATTAAAATAATAGTCCAACAAGCCCTCACAAATCTCTTGGAAGATGCAAGAAAGCATGGTTCACAATTCCTGTTACATTCTAAGTGGGCAATACTGATATGATAGAAAGAGACTCTACAGCTCCCCTGCCTACGAGCGTGACAAAAACTAAAGGTATCCCTCTGGCTCCCGGGTTCATCATTCCATTAAAACATGGGCGAGCGAGGGAGGTTCGTCCTCATAATTTGGAAACTGTGTCCCCCGATAGGACCAGATGCAAAGTTAAATCACTCTAGTACATTTCTGCATACATCTGGTGGAGAAGCACGATTTACTAGCATGTATCATCAAGAGGAAAGAGGCTTTCCTGAAAGGGGCAAAAACTACGCTCATTATAAGGAATGGGAGGAGGGGCCCCCATGAGGTACGAGCAGCTGAAATGGGAAATAATAATATCCATTTGTTGGGAGGAAATGCTCGTTTAGATGAATTGAGTAACAGAATGGAATGGAGGCCACCTCATTTTCTTTACTTTTCCAGTGTCGTGCTGAGTTTTATGTTCTCCCAAGGAGGCCCGGGGGCTCTAAATCGTGAGAAAATGTCATCCCTCTTTAGATAGGTGCAAGATTATCCCTGATTTCCTCGGGAGACATTAAACTGGTCGACTATATCCATCGTGTCAGGTTTGATTATGTAAGGCTGTTTTTTTTCTCCCAAACTATCTTAGAACTTGTTATGTCGGAAATTGATGCTTTGCACTGCTATGGTTTTGATTTAGAACTCTGCAATGATTGTTTCTTAAGGCTCGGGGCTGCCACACAGGGGATGAGTTCAAATGTCTCTAATGTGGCCATACAGCAAAATAAAAAAAATAATAATGAGCGGGAGACCTCTCTGACTCCAACATCGGAAGCTGACTTGAAGTGGCTCGCTCAGTCACTTAGAGATTCTTTGGCAAAAATTCAAGCACTTCAAGAAAAGCCATAGCTCATCTCTCCTTATTGTTTAGTATCATGGAATTCTAGAGGTAATCGTGCACTTGAGTTACCTTCCCCAAGTGTGGCGTTCCTATATGATGCTAGCATATTCTGCATTCAGGAAACTCGGGCCTTGTTCCCACTGGTAATGGACGGCTTTTTTATACATCAAATACTTGCTATAAAAAAAGACAAAGGTAGACCGTTTGGTGGCTTGCTTATTGCTGTAAGAAATTCCCTTCCATTTAAATGTATTAAATTGGTTACGATTCATAGGGGGTGTATTGCTATGCTTCTGAACTCTCTACACCCGGACTACCTGGGCTACTTATTGATTATTAACCTCTATTGGTGCCCGGATTGGGAGTTGACTAAATGTATTGAAATGATAGATGCCATCATTCGAGAGTGTCAAGATTTATATAAAACACTTGGGCCCTCATTACAACACCAGCGCTAAACCATGGCGCTATTAGCACCATGGTTGGTGCCAGTGTTGTAACAAGTCCGCCATGGTGAAATGGGGAAATACCGCCCCATTCCAAGGTTGACGGGGCGGTATTTCCCCACTTCACCATGGCCCTTCCCCATTCCCATTTTTGCCCCATAGGGCTCAATGGGAATGGGGAAGGTGGCAATTACGTTACCGCAAATTGCGGTACCGTAATTGCCTGCAAGGTCCCTTTGCGGGTCCCTACTTTAACGGCTGGTCCAGACCAGCCGTTCAGTTCGGGTCACGCAAAGGGACCTCGTAGTAAGGCGCTAAGTGGTTAACGGCGCCGCAGCCTTTTACGGCACCGTTAACCACTTAGCGCCTGGGATGTAATGAGGCCCTTAGTATCATTGTTACAGGGGATTTCAACGCTACAGTGGGTCCAGGGAACCTCGTGTTATACAAGGGTCAACGCACTAATCCTGTAGCGTGTAGTGCTTCTCGTAAACAATTGCAGGGTGCCATATGGTTTCATGCCCTCTCTAATTGGGGCTTGTTCTGTGTAAATCATCTTCTGGGAATGGATAAGGATTGCAAAACATGGACAAATGGGATCGACTGCTCTACCATTGACTATGTCTTTGCCAGTTCGACTTTATATAAGATAATTTCAACATTTTGTATGATACCCACAGACGATAGTGATCATAGTCTGTTGAAAGTATCCATACAAGCCCCCCGAGTTCCCCCTATGAGGACATTTAGGCAACGGTTGGATTTAAACAAAGCAGCCAATAGAATTAATTGGCACAGCGACAATATTGAGAAGGTCAATAAGGTTTTTTTTCAAGACTTGGAAATTAAGGGCTTCGATAACAAATTGTCAACTTATGTCCATGATCATTTTGAGAGTTATGTTAAAGGTGTTATTTTGGGACCTGCAGGGATTAAGAAACACAGGGTAGCAAGTCACACCCACTTGCATGTTTTTAATTCAGCCATGCACTAACTTAAGAAAGACAGGAATAGGGAGATTCGTCTCTTACGAAAAACAACTATTATTCACTTGTTGAATGGTATGTTAAGTAAGGCAAAAAATAAATGGAAAACTAGAGCTAGAATGTTAATAGCCTCGCTCTATCAGAGGGATGCAGAAAACATGCTGCAGGCTCTTGCCCATGTTAATACCCGGAACCTTTGGACACTTATAAATAGGAGAGACGAAGTCCAGGTTAAAGTACAAACAGTATGTATTTCCTCGGATGTCTGGGCAGGGCATTTCTGTACTCTGTATTGTCCTCCTGATATTAAGTGGACGGTGCCTCAGAAGATTGGGTCGAGTCTATGGAATATTCTGTTTGTTTTAACAGATATACAGAGATTGATTGCTCACTGTTCTGCATCAAGGGCACCTGGCCCAAATTTGCTTGTAAATGCAAATGCGGTCTTTAAGGGGAATCCAGATTTATGGGCAAGAATTTTGTTCTTCTTATTTAAAGATATTTTATATACCAGGGTCTTTCCGAAGAGCTGGCATATGTCATATGTAGTCCCGATTCACAAGAAGGGCGATAGGTTTGCTCCTTACAGTTACAGACCCATCGCTTTGCTGGACGCGGATTCCAAGATTTTCGCTTCCTTAATATTGGAATACATACAGAATTGGATGGAGGATCACAGGATCCTTTCCCCTTTTCAATTTGGTTTTAGAAAGTGTGTGGGCACGGATGCAGGCGGGCTCCTGATAAATATCATGCAGCAACAGACCCAGACCGTGGGCAGTACTCCCATTTATCTGGCGTCAATAGATCTGACGTCTGCTTTTGATTCTGTGATTAGAACTACCCTTTGGGGTAAATTGCATGCATTGGGTATGCCCGCTCCACTGCTTTCGATACTCTACCACCTTCATGTAGACCCAAACATAAGGGTGCAACTGAGCATCGATGGATCCCTGTCTGAGGAAATCAAGGCCGGTAATGGCCTGAGACAGGGCTGCATCTTTGCTCACACTGTTTTTAATTTGTATATTTCCGATGTTGGTCCTCACCTGGAAGAAGCATCCTTCGCAGTGCCAAAAGTAGAAGGAGCTAAGGTCATCTGGTCGGCATATGCAGACAACATCATCTTGTATGCCTATCCTCCTATTGGTTTGCATCGTCTATTGGCCTCTGTTAAGAACTATACCCATGACAACTCTTTAGTAATTAATCAAGCAAGCCAAAACCTTCATATTACGCTTAAGTCGCAGGAAAAGCCTTATCAGGTATTCATGGATTTTGAATCGTGTGAAATTAACAGTGTGCCATTCCTTTAGATATCTAGGTTATCTGATTTTTGAGGACACTAAAAAGATCAATTTCCGTACCTACTTAGATGAGAAAATCAGTCCTCTGATTGCTCAGTTACAAAAAATAGACAATAAATACGGGAAATTTTCCCTCTTACCATGCCTTCAAATGTATAAGTTAAAAACGGTTGCCCAGTTTTGTTATGGGCTGGAATTTGCACCGTCTTGGTGCAGGAAGGAAATTGTCAAATATGAGGCTCGATTTTTGAGATCATTGGTCTGGTGCCTACCTAAATGTGTCCCAGTCGCCGCCATTCATTATGAATTGGGGTTATTCTCCTTATCTTGTATAATCGAGTGGCGACACATATCCCTATACAGGAAACTGGTGGTGGGTAAAGATACCAACTTATATGGAATCATTGGTAGGGGTCAAGAGTAATGCAGTATCCATTGTTTTGCAGGAACTGGAAAAGGAGGCTTTGGATTCTCTGGCTAAAATGGGGTTATCACAGGAACTCCTGATTATGAATCCAATGAAGTTTAAGAGTCTCCTGCAGCATTGTGACTGGAACTCTATGGTCGCTGAAGTTTTGGATAAGAAACTTTATTAGCAATTAGTATCCAACAAAAAACTGGGTGTCATGGAACAATATTTATGTAAATTTCCAAGCAAAGTGTGGAGACAAGCGTTTATGAGGTTCAGGTTTAATGTATTAGGCACAGGAATGATATTAAACATTAGGTCTGGTGATCTAGACACTGCTCATCGATGTAGATTCTGTAGAAATGAGGCACAGGAGGAGACTTTGGAACATATTTTAACTGAATGCATTAGTTTAAGACAAGAACGCATTCAATTCTTTACTGAGTTTTTTCCTAACACTGAATGTGTCGATCTCAAAGCTTTATGGCAGGAGATGCTACATGGAAAGAGAGTTAAGTTCCAACTAGCATTTCTTCGTTTTCTTAAGTTTAACTGTGGATTATGATGAGACTACTGTTTGAGGGGACTATTGTTTGATCTACTTTGGGAAATGAATGAATTGGCCACAACGCTGGGATTAATAGACTCACCAGTAGCAGTTTTATACATTGTATTTATGTTCGTTTTGCCTTGTGCTCTTGTTTTAATGTTTTAAGTTTTGTAAATTCTTTGTGCTTTCTTGCATGCTTAATTTTATGTGAACTTTTGAGATCTATGTATTTTGTTCTTGATTATAAATATATCGAGTTTTTGTAAAGGTTACTGTAAACAAAACAAATAAAACATTAAAAAATAAATTGTCTGAAGTCTGGTCATGTTTTTGGTAGAGGTGCCCAGGAACAGTGCATTGCAGTAATCAAGTCTTGATCCTGTGATGTCTCTAGCAATTGTAATGCAGTTATCCTTAGATAGGAAAGGTCTGGCTGCTGTCAGAAGTTTGGTATGGTATGCTGCTGTGGAGGCGATGGCGTTCACTTGCCTGGTCATCGTTAGATCTGAGTCTAGGTAGACGCCTAATGATTTTACTGAATTAGCCACTGGGATTCCAATATTATCAATCGTGAAATGACTGAATTTGGAGTCAAGGTTCTTTGAGTGTTTCCTTGGACCCTACTATGAGTAGCTCGGTTTTGTCTGAGTTGAGGCATAGGCCATTGGCTGCCATCCATGTTTGAATCTTGTTGTATATGTGGTTATGTGTCTTTGAGTCAGTGTCATAGTCTCCAGTGAGGGTGAGGAAGATCTGGGTATCATCAGCATAGTTAGTATACAAGAAGCCCAGGGAGTCAAGGATGAGGAAGAGAGGTTGTGTGAAGATATTGTAAAGGGTTGGAGAAATGCATGATCCTTGCGGGATGCCGCACAGGATGATGGAGGGTGAGGCAGAGGCAAGGTCCGAGAAAACTTGCATAGTCTTCCCTTGCAAGAAGAAGGCGATCCATGCTGTGGCATTGGGAGGGAAGTTGGCTGTAGTGGAAAGGTGGTGGCATAGGACTTGGTGATCTACGAGGTCGAATGCCGCCGATAGGTCAAGGAGGAGGAGGAGCGCGGGTTTCCCTTTGTCTCTTGTCTCGTCCATTTGGTTTTTTAAGTCAAGTAGGGCTGTCTTAGTTCGGTGACCTGGGCGGAAGCCCGATTGTCATAGTCCAAGGAGTTTATTGTCCTCAATAAATTGTTGTACCTGTAGATACCCTGCTTTGTCCAATATTTTGAGAAGGAAGGGGACTGTCGTGATGGGTCGGTAGTTTCTAGGTGAACAAGGGTCTAGGGAATGTTTTTTTATGAGGGGGCGTACCCAGGCTTCCTTAAGGCATGCAGGTACTTTACTTGCGGCAAAGAAGGCGTTCACAAATGCTGTGAGGAAGGGGGCAAGGTGGCTGGTACAGTACTTAAGTGTGGCAGGGCATATGTCCCCTTTACAATTTGATGGCTTGATGGCATTTCATGATGTTAATCATGTCGGATTCTTTAATTTCCATGAATGAGAAGGAGTTTGGTGCTGCTGGGGGGGGGGTGGTAGTGAGGAGGGCGGTGTTGGTGTGGGGATTTTGAGTGCTTGTCTGGTTGTCTGAGTTTTGGTTTGGAGGGTGTTGAGCTTGCCGTTCATAGCAAATTGGATATTGTCGCACCAGGTTTTGTTTATTCTGTGGTGTAGGTGTGGGAGTCACTAGGTCTCTGAAGATCGAGAAAATCTCTTTGGTGTTGGATTGGGCTTCTTGGATTCTGGCCTTGAACGAGATGGCTTTGGCATTGATTATAGCTTTTTTGTACTCTTTAGCTTTAGATTTAAAATTGAGTTTGGATTCATCTGTGCGTGTGGTTTGCCACAGCGTAAGCGCAACTTGCTTCTCAGATCGGAGTATGAGGAGGTCTGGGGTGAATCAAGTGTTGGTGTGGCTGGTTGGTTTAGCCTTGCGTGGTTTAAGAGGCGCAATAGCTTCGACTGCTGCTTTAATGGCTGTGTTGTATGACCAAGCTAGAGTGTCTGGGTCAGCTGAGAATGGGGGCCTGAATGCTGGTCCGGCTAGGAATGGGAGGAGGTTCTCTCTAGTGATCTGCCTGGAGCCTCTGGTAAGTGCTTTGGGCAGTGGTGGCTCAGGTGTTCGTTTATTTCTGGCTGTGGGTATTATGAAGTGAATGGCATGATGGTTTGACCAAGGGATGGGCGTATTGGCTGTGATTGTGATGGGGCAATTGTGCTGGGCTATCCAGTCCAGGGAGTGGCCTTGTATATGGGTGGGTGTGGAGATGGTGTTCGAGAACCCAAGGGTTTCGAGTGCTGCGTTGAGAGCTTTGGCTGCAGGATCGCTGGTATCATGAAGCCCAAGGTTGAGGTCACCTAGTAGAATGGCTTTGGTTGAATGTTTCAGGTTGTCAGAGAGGTGGTCAGTGAGGGCCGTTTGGAAGTCCCCAATGGGGCCAGGTGGTCGGTAGACGATGTGTAGTGTAGTAGTGCAGTGGTATGACAATTTAATTCTGGTGAGTAGGTAGTCACTGGTGTCTATATGACCTTTGTCTATTTTCTGATTGCCAAGGGGTCTTTCGCTATGATGGCTACTCCTCCCCCAAGGGTGGTGCGATCCTGCCTGATGATATTGTATTCTGGTGGAAGGGCTAGTGATAGTGCCGGGCCTGAGGCCTCATGAAGCCATGATTCGGTTATCATAAGGATATCGAGGTCATGAGTGGTGATGAGGTCATGAATATCTAGGGCATGGGCATTAATAGATCGTGCGTTGATCACAGAGCATTTTATGTGCATGCTGCTAGGGGGGTTTATGGCTTTGGTGGTGGCTGGGGCAACATTGGTATTGTTTGGTGCCGTTACAGTGTTGGAGATCACATTCGGATCATGGGTGTTGCTTGCAGCAGTGCAGGCATGATTCATGATAGTACTAGGCAAAGATATTTGGGGCATTGGTGGGTCCATACAAGCAGCATTGGCAATAATAGGTGGTAGTAAAATATTGGCATTGATGGGTGGTTGTACAACATTGGCATTGATAAGTGGTAGTACAACATTGGCATTGACAGGTGGTAGGTCAACATTGGCATTAATAAGTGGTAGTACAACATTGGCATTGATAAGTGGTAGTACAACATTGGCATTGATGGGTGGTAGTACATTTTCAATGTGAGCAATAGATTCATGCAATTTACTTTCAGGAATACAGGCATCATTCATGATGGTGTTAGGCACAGTGTTCTGGGGCAGGGGTGAGACCCTGGTGGCAGCATAGTTATCGTGTACATTGGTGTGGTGGACATTGCTATGGGTTGAACGTGCATAATAAGTAGCACTGGTTTTCTTTCCACCCATTGGTTGGTGGATTGTGCTAGGTCTTTTGTTTACGGGGTAGGCTGGTGGGGGCAATCTTGTGCCAATGCGATTGTTCTGGTGTGCGATAGGAGCAGGGTTAGTGGGAAGCAGCCCCTTGTAGAGCCGTGAGTAAGCGCAAGCTTCTACTGGAGTGGGAAGGATGGTAGGTAAGATACTGATATATGGGGTATGGCTCTGCTGGTGTAAATTGACTCTCACCTTGGTGTGGTCCATTGGTGACTGCCTCGATTGGATTACCGGTGCTTCGCATGGCGTTGGGTCGGATGTGACTGTATAACGTTGCTAACCGGTGCAAACAGGGGCAAACAGGTGTAAGGCCTTAGTCCTGGCCTTGTTCCGCCACCGGCTTCCGCCTGCCGGCAGCGGAACAAAGGATGCTGGCTTGACGGCTTCCATAAACCATAGCATGTATCTACCTTCCCAATAATGTTCTTTTAAAATGAGAAACTCCCCCTTTTTGATAACCTCAGGGTTTAACCACCACTCCTCCAGGCCCATACTCACCAACCTAGCCCGTTTATGCCTCAACCAGTTTGTGGAGCTGCCCAACATAAAGTTCTCCCCATCTTTAATTGCGCCCTTCTGTAGAGAAGCTTTAGCATTGGCCCAAATTCTGGGCCACAGGAGGGGTCTTAGCCCAATCCTATGGTAGGAATTCCCAAGTCTGCATGGACACAAAACATGGATCTATCATTTGAGACCCCCCAATAGGCCCCAGAGGAAAGCATTCTCCTTCATAGCTACCTCTAGAGGTTCCCTTATTCCTCACACATCTGCCCCATATGAGCCAGCTGACACACCCATGGCATCATAAATTGTCACAGTTTCTCCCGGTAATGGCTCACAAATCCTTTTCACAAACTCGAGGTCCCTATTGACGGCTACTGCTTCTGGAACCTTAAGTTCCCTCATTGTCCACCCCCCTTGGAAGAGAAGCACGCATCAAGGTAGTCAGAACAATATGCTTGAACAAGGTTGCTTATTGGCTCTTGTCCGTACCCGCAGAATCCTTGTTTTAGTCCATTGAGTACAAGTTGTTCTCGCAGGAGGCCTGGAGTCATGTCAATCTGTGGAGGCTATTGCCTGTAATAGCAATCAAAGCGGCATTGTCTGCGAACATCAGGACTAAAATCTCTCCACTGCCCATAATCTGCACCTTTGCCCCACTTTTTGTAAGACTCCTACTAGGGCACTGTTGTAGAGATTAAAGAGAAAGGGGGCCAGGACACATTGCTGCCTACCTGCTCTTTTTAGGTTAATATGGGATGGCAATCCGCCCCGCACTCCCATGATGTATGACAGCTACACTGTCCTTTAGAAGCCAAGGAGTACTGTAACAAGGGGGAATATAAACCTCATCCTCCTCCAGGACTTTGCACAACTTGGCGTAATTTACGGTGTCAAAAGCCTGCCGCAGGTCAATAAAGGCTAGGTAAAAGGCACCTTGTTTACCACAATATATTGTATCCATATCAAATGTAGCCACATACCATACACCACTGTGCCTGCGCATTCTCTAAAGCCTCCCTGGAATGGAGCCAACACCCTGTTCTCCTCTTCCTAGTCTTTCAGTCTCTCCAAGAGAACCTTCCCAATTATCTTGGCTGATGTGTCTATTAAATATTAATGAGATTGGTCAATAGCAGGCCATATCTGCTCTGCAGCCTTTTTTCATCAGAGGTATTTTTGTAGCTGTCCGCTAGGGTTTAGGGATCCTTTTCTTCTTTGGCATTCTATGCACAACATACAAAAGGTGCCCAAAGGGGGCTATATTGATACGGGTCCAAAGGGACAATTGCTGGGCCCAGGGCTTTTTTAACCTTCTGGTTTAAAATTGCCATTTCCACCTCACCAATTTGAATGGGGGGCAGCTCCTTATACTCATCAGTAATATTCCCCAACAGTCCCCCCTCCTAATATACCATAGAAAAAGGAGATCTCCCGGCCTTATGCAAAACGTTAGTTTCTGCATGTGTCTCTGTGATGAATTGCCATCTGGCAAGGGTGTAAAAGCCATGGCTCTTTTTTATTATTAACTGATAAATTGGTGCGGGTGATTCCATCTCTGAAAGGGTAATCTGCTGATCAGATTCCCCTTTCATAAGTTCCATGCCAAAAGCTAAGTGTGTATCATCTTTCTCCTGCTGCAAATATATTTATTTGCAGTGCCTGCTCTACAAGTGGCACAGAGGAGGTTCAGGTCACAGAAGCCCTCTTGACAGCTGCAGTGAAAAGCCAAGTCTCAGCAGTGCAGGGGCTGTCTTTAAGATTTGCACCAGTGTTCCAAAAACTGCATAACTCTGAGGATTTGGTCCTGGTGGCATGTTAAACTGTGCATTTAAGACATACCTGAGTAAGGATATGGTGGCCAGCATCTCTGATAGTTTCCCCGCCACATTAAATTAATATCACACATGTGTCGTCCCTCTGGGCCCAGTTCAGCTGTGGGAGGGCCATGTGTATTCATTCCAGACAAGACGCCCACTGGCAGGACTGTAGCCTTGGGGGAATTGCCTTGCTTTGTTTCTTTGTAAGGGCAGGTAACACCCTTTCCCCAGCGACTGCTACTCCACAAGAAGTTGGCCTGGGAACAGGAATTAAAGGGCACACCAATTCACAAAGAGCCAGCCCCCACACCAGGGTGCTGCATTTCTAAAAGGTCTTTGATTCTATTGAGAAGGGCAGGGGGCCAGGTTAGTTTAGCCAGGGAGACATCTGTACAGGTGGGGGAATATTCTGCCATTGTGTTTCTCTCTTGTCTGTCTTTGTGTGATGTCAGAAGGGCAGGGTCCACTCATTCCAAGAACACAGATTGAACCCCTAAAGCAGACTGGCTTTAGTCCAAGCACATGTGGACTTTTACCTTTTTAAAAGAAGGATATTTCGCTGGAAGGAGAGCAGTCCTTTCAAAATCTCTCCAGTTGTGAGGTGAAGGCATTTTTTTTATTTTTTTATTTTTTTTATTATTTCATTCAGTTTTTACAAACTTTTTGAAAACTTTTTTAAAACTTCACTTATTAAAAAACTTTTTTAGTATATATAAAATAGAGTACAAAAACAGAATAGGAAGTACAACTAGACGACAAACTTTCTCATAGCTTAACACAAATGGTCCATGACATATCTCCATTCGGGAAATTCATCTAATTCCCGTTTATTTCTGCACTCTTTGAACCTTCCGCCTTCAGATCTATGTATATACAGTAAGTGGCCTTCTTGTTAAGTGACTTCACTATTCGCCAAGTCAATCAATTGGGGTTATCTTATCCTCACAATATGGTGGTGTCGCCTCCAACTGAGTTTGCATTTGATCAAGGAATCTCATCATTGCAATCAGCAGGGATTTACTTTCGCCAATGTGAAGATGTATCCACCATTCTTCTTGACTATATGACAGGACTCGACTCCTTTCCTTCCTTAAGCGGTTTTCTCGTTGAACTTTAAGTTCGGAGCAGCGCAGGACCAGATGTTTTAGATTTTCGTCTTCCTCTGTACAGAACCTACATTTAGAGTTTCCAGCCAAAATCTTCCTTCAATGGATTAAGATCTCTTTGGTTTCATAGATGTTTAGGCGAAATTTTAGGGACAGTCTTCGTAGCCGTTTACATGGTGATAGCGTTAGATTTTTCGCAAGTGTACTGCGTCTTTTGGCTTCAGGTGGAGTGTTTAGCATATATTTTTGAGAAGATCTTTTTTCATTGATTTCAATCCAGTCCCAGTCTAGTAGTTTTCTTTTTACTAGATCTGGATTCCGCCATAAAGTATGTTCGTCTGAACCCAATTGTGCTAGAATCTCTTTGCACTGACGCTTCCACTCACACAATGCTGATTTTCCTTGTCCTTTGTCTTCTGTCAAAAATTTAACGGAGGGTAAATTTGCCTCTTTGTGTGTCTTCCTGAACAGAGCCAATTTGTTCCAGGTGATTCTCGCATTAAGAGTAGAGATTCCTACCTCGAACAGTACACATGCTGTAGGTGTGCTTAATGGGATTTGTAAAATACTTTTCCAAAAGATGCTTTCACAACGGGCCCATATTTTGTGATCACACCCAAACATGTTCTCGGCACCATAGGTGAGAATTGGGCTTACTTTACTTTGGTAACATTTTCTTACTGGTTCGTAAGAAAATTTGCTGTATTTTTGCTGTAGGATAGTACCCTGTGCTGTTAATAGTTTGCAGCTATTTAGGAGTTTTTTTTTATCATTGGGTGTCATTTATGCTGGAATTAATCATAGTTCCTAAATATCTTGTGTGCGGCACCTTGTTTAGTTTATTTAATCCTATTGACCAAGTTGTTTTTTTTTTGCTTGTCGTTCTTCCTCTTTGATTCTCCAATACTAAAATCTCCGATTTGGCCACATTGATCTCAAGACCCAAATCTTCAGGGAAAGTTCTTAGTGCTGTGAGTTTTCTTTGGAGCCCAATGCGGGTCTGGTCTAAGATAACCATGTCGTCCGCATACAAGATATGATTTATTGGCACTCCATTTATGAGCGGCGGGAATGACACAACAGATGTCAATGATGTTCCAACTTCATATATATAAAAGTTAAACGAGGTAGCTCCTAACGGGCACCCTTGTTTCACACCCCTCTCCGTTGGTATGGGATTGGTTAAATTTCCTTCACGATCTAGTCTCACCTGTATGTAGGTGTCGGAGTATAGATCTTTAATAGCATGGATGAGGCTCGCGTTGCACCCTCTTTCTTTGAGTTTTTCCCATAAAGTTTCTCTATCTGCTCCGTCGAAGGCATTCGCCATGTCAATAAACGCCAAATATATTTGTCGTCCTGATCTGATGGCATCGATTTTTAGCAGGTTCAATATCAGCAGGTTTACACTACAGCCTACTCCTTTAACAAAGTTCGACTGGCGTTCGTCATATACTTTATTTTGGCGGATCCACGTGGTCAGTTGAGCTAACAGCATTGATGCAAACACTTTCCCCACTACATCGAGTAGGGCTATTGGGCGGTAGTTCGTCGGATCTGAGCGAATACCCTTCTTGAAGATCGGAACGATAATCCCAGATTTCCATGTCTCAGGGATTTTCCCTTCCTTTTTTATTGCGTTAAAAAGCGTGTGACAGAAATCTGACCATTCTTCGATGTTTTCATTTAGGTCTGCATTCGACAGGCCATCCAGTCCCGCTGCACGGGAGGCATTGCATCTCCTGATGGTCGCTCGGATGTCTTCTCTCTCCATTTCAATTTCCCACGGCTTTCTAGGATCGACATTTGATGGATCAGAGATTTTTCTCCTTTTGAATAGCATTGTGTAGTGATTTACCCACTCCTTTTTGTGCACTATGCTTGATAGCAAAGCCTTGTTGGAGTTCTGTGTGTCATTGATAATGTCCCAAAAGCCTCTAGTGTTCTTTCGATTTAGCGCCTTCAGCATTGACTCTGCGTCTCTTTGTTCAAATACTGCTCTGCGCTGTTTATACCAGTTATTATATTGGTTTTTCACCTTTTTTAGCTGTATTTCTGTATCCCCTGAGTGTAAGGCACGAATTTTCCGTATTGGTTTCCTTAACTCTCTCTTTCTTCGTGCTACTTCCGGGTCATACTGGTGTTTTTGGTACTCCGATCTCGTCAAAGACGTTCTCTTTTTGACTTTATAGATCTCGAGGAGTTGTTGGTATTCCATTGACCTCGGGAGGTTCTGATCTTGGGATTTTTTTACTGATTCAGTGATTGACACAATGTCGCGTTGTTTCAAACGCAGTCTATTACGAGCTGGAACCACAGATGAATCTTGTCTCCATTGCCTATGCTCCACCAAATTGCTCTTATTCCATTCAGCTGCCACCATGTTATGGTCGCTGTGGTTAGTCATAACCACCTGGAATGAATCAATTTCCTGGAATAGATTATCTGAGACACAAATTTAATCTAATATTGACTTTTGACTTCCTCGTATCCAGGTTGGTTTGGCTGTAGTATCACCCTTTATCGCTCTGTTCAGCCTTACTAGGTTTCTTAGAGACATCTCGTCAAGCCAGCGATCATAGTTTGTTTTTTCTCTGTGATTCGCTAGTGCCTTAAATTGTGAGATCTCGATCAGTTTCATGTTAAGGTCTCCACACAGTATTATTAGTGCGTTTGGTTCTCCCTCTAGTATGCTGTCGATTGCATCTAAGATGTCATCCTCGAATTTTAGATGTAATTTCGAAGTTGTGTTCCAATACACATTTAGAATATAGATGGTCTGGTTATTTGTTGTTGACGGACACACTGGTTCGATGCAAATCTTTGCAGATGGGGCGATAAATTCCGCGTTTCTTTGATTCTCAGACCACTTTTTATCAGGGTTAATTGTCCCGACATTGGGCGACCTTTTCCTTTGCTAATCGCTGGATTGAAAGCTACTTCGAAACCTTCTACACACGGTGTACATGTTAACCATGTTTCTTGCATGCAGATAATGTCGGCTTTTCTCAGGAACTCTGGTGTTGAACTCAGTAAATGGGTGAACCCCCTCGTGTTCCAGGAGGTTATCACCAACTTTTCCCTTTGGCATTAACTCATTGGTGACCCATTTATGGATTTTGCTATCCATCCCCATGTTTGGGACTCGTCTTCAGTGTTCAGTGTGTTCTTCACTCGGATCCTGAGTGTTCTCTACTCTTCTCCTCTAGTGAGCGTTGTATACCCACATCTTCTTCGTCCCGACCATTGTTGCCTAATTCTTACTCTTCATTTTTTAGGCTTTTGTCCTGATAGCTTTTCAGTTGTATTTCTTTTTCGGTTCTCAATTGAACACCTTTGTCTTTAGGATTATCACAGTCGTTTCCTCCAGTGCATTATCAGCCTCATACACTTGGTAACCTGCGTTCAACAATTGCCTCTCACTCATCATTATCAGTTCCACAACCTTTTTCTCTGCAATGTGAAGCAGTACAAATTTCTGGTTTGAATCTGCATAATTTCAACCCTGTCAATGTGTGGGCTCTTTAAAGTTCTTAGCACCGGGATCTTTTGGAATATCTGCAATATCGTATATCTATTTAAGGCGGGGTCACTCTTTTTGTGATCGATTTTTTTCCACCAGTACCCTGTATCGGTTGAAATTGTCATTCTTCTTAGATTTGCAACTAGGGTCGATGGGTTTAGATGTTTTTCTTTGACTTTTCTGAGAGATTGCTGTTACTGATTGTACCCCCACCATCGGTTGGCACTTCATATCATTGCTTATTGATTTAGTCGATAACCCACTTGGACTACAAACAGCATTTTTTTTTTGTTGTTGTATGATCCTTACACGTTTCTCCTCTAACGTGCAGAAGCTTTTTGCGTTTCCCTCTATAGGATCTTTATTCTTTATCGGAGATTCTGCTTTTTTGGAGTGATAGGCCATAAGAAGGCTCTTTTTCCTAATTGCCCTATCTCTCTCTCTTGTTCGGGTTCAATAGGGGTCTTGCATGTTGTAGTTGGCACTCCTCTCGTCTTATCTTGTTGGGTTTTCACTTCGCATTCATCAGCTATCTCAGTGGCAGTTTCTACTTCGACATCCTCTTCTGCCGGTGAGCTATAGGTTGACATATTCAATAACTCTTCATCATCCTCAGTTTCATTCTCATTCGCCAATAGTGTTTTTGTTTTTCCTTCTTTTTCATTTGTCTCCATCTGTCGGGTCTTATTCTTAGCTAGATCTTCCGTGGCCGTTGTTCTTGCGGCCTCACTGGAGTCTATGCTACATTTTTTGATGATTGCGCCCGTGGGCTCCGTATTATTTAGTGTGATGGTTAACTCTTTAATATTTCGGAAGAAGTTTGCAGAACTTTATGGATTTTTATTCTTCTGCACTTCCTGGTTTTTGGATTTCTTTTTGTATTTACTCTGTTTTATGTTGACAGACCTGCCTTTCACACTTTGACCAGAGCTCCCTTTTGATTTTCTAGACTCGAAAATGTCAAACCATTCAACTTCGTTCTTCTTTTCTGTTATGACGACGGCTTTGCTGTTTAGTGGCATCTGCCTCACATCCTTTTCTTTCTTACTCAGCCTTGGATCATCTGAGACTTCACTCTCACTTCCTCCATCGTCATTTTCAATTTGTACAATCTCAATTAGGTCCGTTTCTTCGGCCCTCCTTTTTTTTTGTTGGAGATTTGAGGATGTTTTCCTTTGTGACCTTATCACTTTCTTTGGTCTCTTTAACGGCGTCCTTTTTTAAAAATTGTTTTTCTCCTTAGTGTTTCTTCCACTAGCTTCGTCAGAGGAGTCAATTTTCTTATTTTTTTTCCCTGGACTGTCCCTCGTCACGATTGACATTTCCAAGTCTGTTTCAGAACAGCAATTCTGGTTCTTCTTTGCTCTTGTAGGTAAAGATTTTGATTTTGACGTTTTCTCATTTGTTAGTGATACAGCGTCAATATCAGTTGAGGTCGTGGCATATGCTGTTTCTGAGTTCAGTTGAATTTTTGGTGAAAGTCGATTCTCGACTGCATCTGCTCTATATTCACAATCTTTTTGTAAGAGCGTCAAAGCTTGTTTCGTCACTTCTGACGAAGAGTCTTTTGTCTTCAGTTCTTGCTTTTAAGGACTCTCTTAGCGCTGTTAAAGGTATGTCATTACCTCTTCTAGTTGTCACGACCTGGGCCGTCATGTCCATCAGATCTAGTTCGAGTTTTACAATTTTCGAGTTCAGGAGGGCGACCAATGTTGTTTGGTCGCGAAGGCTCTCGTTTAGATTTTCATAGTTTCAACAACGGGGCCACCGCTATCGTTGTTGCTGACATCAAAATGGGGCTCAACCTTCCAATTGTCGTCTCTACGAGTGTCGTGACTTCATAAGGATTTTGAGGAGCCATCGGACCTGGGGATTGCTCAAGCTGTTGTCTCGCCTTTCTAGGAGGGAGACACTTTACTTCGTCCTCAGACTCAGATGATACATGACTCGGTGCTTGCTCACTTAGTCTCTTCGGTGTGGACGTCAAACTCTGTCTTATGTTACTTTTAAATCTTTTGTTCCCACCTTCGAGTTCTAAATCGGAGCTTAGATTTCTCTGGCTCCTTTTTTGTGAAACTGCAATCTCTTCGTTTCTGGACTCGAAGGACGGAGTATTCGCTTCTAGCGTCATCACATTGTGAAGGCTCTTTTCCTTAGTTCCTTGCCAATCTACTTGTGGAGTTGTCCTTCCACATGAGTATGATACTGAATTCCTTCGTCGTTTCGATAGATTGGAATTCATTTCCACTAAGTCTCTCAGGACTTGGTCTGCAAGCCCTACTGAGCCCCTTCTACGTGGTGCCTCAACAGTTCTTTCCTTTGTAATTCTTTCTTTCCCTCTCGCAGCACGAGACCACTCCTCATTGGAATCTTCTTCTGTCACAGCGATACTGGCTTTCTCGCTTGACTCTAAGGGGGAGGAATCAGAGTCCGATGTTCTTACTTTGTTGCTTATTAAGGCATGTTCTTTTCCCTTTTGAGTTTGTTGATTTAATATTTTGCGATCCTCCTTGTGCATTGTGGCTACTCTTGTCCATGCCAGTATCTTTAGAGAAGAACCTGTATGTACTGGTTTTAATGAAGTCTCAGAGGGCACAGCTGCGCGACCTACTGGGGACACACTTTGTCCTCTCACACTCCTTGGAGATGTCTCTTTTGTTAGATCAAACTTCTCTGCTGCTGTATCCTCTTCTGTTGCACAAGTCGTTTTATTCAATTCTTTCCTCTGCTTATTATAATGTAATTCGTCATTAAGTAAATCCACACCCTCCTTGACTTTGTCAGAGTGATCTCCGAGCCCTGTCTGGGCGTCCATGTGGATAGGGTTTGGGGTAACATAGGTCATAGTTGGTTTGCTTCACTCGTGGGTCTAAAGAATTAATTTCCGGCACTAGATGGTATCGCGGCAGAGCCGCAATGTACCATGGCAGTGCAGACATTCAGTCTCAACTCAACCCCCACTTTTACCCCGATTTTGCTTGCAAATCCTCTGTTTCTTCTGTTTCAGCCCTTATATCAGTAGTTTCCTGAGTTTGCATCGGAATGAACGAGGGGGGAGTCCCTTCTTTTATAACGCTCTCGCATCCCTCGCTCACATGTGCCCACTCCACCGAGCCCCCAGTGTCCCCTTCCATAGATTCTTCCGCGCCGTCGGTATGCTCCAGTTCACTTATCCCCTCGCAGTCACTTACAATGTCCAGCTCATCGCTAACTGAGCTAGCGACTTCTGCCGCTCGGTTTAAAACCGTGCTGTCTTTCCTCTCGTTTCTTGCTCTCTGCAAAACAGCTTGGGGCTCAGAACATGCAGCA
This sequence comes from Ambystoma mexicanum, assembly GCF_040938575.1. Taxonomy (NCBI): domain Eukaryota; kingdom Metazoa; phylum Chordata; class Amphibia; order Caudata; family Ambystomatidae; genus Ambystoma; species Ambystoma mexicanum. The sequence continues at coordinate 35,615,993 of NC_090940.1, read as the reverse complement.
AGGTGGTACAGCGAGATCGAAGTCGTTGCACGTTGAGCCTCTGCTCCCACTGCTCTTTCCTCTCTCACCTCCGTTGATGGCATTCCACTCGGCGCTGTGTTAGGGGTATATGAGCCCTTCATCAGGACATTTGGAATTACTTTCCCTCGCTTTGTGTGTGCTCGTGTATTGGGAGGGGCAGTGGCTCCGGTCCTCATCCTTGAGGCTTCCGGAGCTCTCTAAACTCTCCTCGCACAGGACGCACAGGACGCACTTCGCATCTATTTTCGTCAGAAATTACTCGCGGTAATCGCGGCACAGCGGACAGGAGAATAGGGGGAAGGTGCACGCACAGCTGCTCTTACCAGTTCTTTCCTGCATTCGTGTCACCTTCTGCCTTCTGCCGGTGAGAGTCTCCGGACCTCTCCAGACCCCCACGGACCACCAGGGAACACAGGAAACACTCTGTCCACTCCGCTCCGCTTCATTTTGCTGGGGGTTTTTGATAGCTAGCTCCTCCTCTCCAGTATAGCAATGGATGACAGACTTCCCCACACAGGAAACACTCTGTCTACTCCGCTCCGCTTCGTTTTGCTGGGGGTTTTTGATAGCTAGCTCCTCCTCTCCAGTATAGCAATGGATGACAGACTGCCCCACACAGGATTATTGCCTGACATCCAGTCACAGATTATGTCTTCTGAGAGCGCTTGGCAGGCGAAATCACAATCAGAAGTACTGCACATGGCTCAGTACTATGAGAACCGTGTCAATAATGAAAAAGATAGGATTGAAAAACGGAAAGACGATTTAAAAACTAAAGTGCTATTGCAGCAAATTGTTAGGGGCCCCAGAGGGGGTAATTCTCAGGTTAGAGGTCAGTATGTCCTGCGGGGGAATTTGCCCTTGGGTCCTGTGAATATTAATCAGTGTGCTTATGGTCGTCGAGAGGGTCATTGGCGAGCACAATGCCCCGACCTTCAACAAAGGTCGAATAATACATTTGGTAATATGGGTAGGCGATCCAGAGGTCGCCCGGGCGTAGGGGGCCCTGGTAGAGGTCAGTTTACACAGGACCCTCAACAACCTTTTTCACAGGACAATCAGACTCCGAGTGCGGACACTAGGAATATATTTGATCATCCTTCCGCTGCATATTTATCTGAAGAGCTTCCTTTTGATGATATTCTGTTTCGTTAGGATTGCCCGAAGCAGGGTTTGGAACCTACACCTATTCCTGTCAATTAGAAAGGCCCCTACGTTTAAATGGTGGTGGGAAATAGGAAACATCCGTTTTTGATAGACACTGGAGCACAGAAGTGTTCCATTGATCATTCACGGGTTCCAAACATTCCACTGTCAGGGCAAACCAATGTTTCTGTAGGGTTTTCCGGTACGCCAGTTGTTTGTCTGGTTTGTATGCAGGTACCTATTTCTTTGGGTCCCTTTACGGACCAGTGTCATTTTCTGTTGACTTCGGATTGCGGAGAGAACTTGCTGGTGTTGAATCTGTTAAAAGTATTAAATGCAGTGATTTATTGTTCTTCTGATGGAGTACGCTTGATGATTTCACCACAGCAATTTTCTGCCTCGCAATTTTTGACTAGACCTTTGCCTCCAGAATTCATTGATGTACCAGAGAGTTTGTGGGCTATCGACGACAATGATGTTGGTGTTTTACAGATCGAGCCTGTTAAGATAGTTTTGAAACATGGAATTGAGTTGCCACGCATTCCCCAGTATAAGATTTCGGTTGAGGGTGAGCGAGCTTTGAAATGCATTGTTTCCGATTTTGTGCATCGCAGTGTGATTGAAGAAATTTCAGGAACTTTGTGTAATAGTCCGATTTTACCCGTCTACAAGAAAGGCGATAATGTAATTACATTCCGTTTTATAACTGATTTACGTGCCATTAATAAAGTTACGGCACCACAATTTCCGATTGTGCCTGATGTAACGACGATCCTAACCATAATTCCAGCTACAGCTACTTACTTTAGTGTTGTGGACTTAAAGAATGCGTTCTTTAGTATTCCTATACACAAGGATAGTAGATATTTGTTCGCGTTCACCTTAGGGGGACACTCATTTACATTTACTCGTGCACCTCAAGGGTACACAGAGAGTCCTAGTATTTATAGTAGGGCTTTGAAAGAACAACTTGATACCCTTGAATTGCCCTCTACCTGTACTTTGCTTCAGTACGTTGACGATTTGCTTCTAGCTGCTGACTCTGAGAGTGCCTGTAAGAAGGGCACTGTGTTATTACTTATTCATCTAGCTAAGCATGGTCACAAAGCTTTGCTTAAAAAATGTCAATATTGTTGTCAGGAGGTCGCCTATTTAGGCTATCTCCTGTCAAAGGAGGCAAGAAAATTGACACCTGAAAGAATAAAACACATTTCTGGCATGTCTGTCCCAAATACACAGAAGGAAGTTAGGGCCTTGATAGTTATGGCTTCTTACTGTAGGTTGTGGATCCCGAATTTCTCACTAGTGATCAAACCGATGCGGGCTTTGACAAAGAAGGGCATATCTTCGCCATTGGCATGGAAAGCTCGTACACCAGCAGTCGTTTGACTTGCTTAAGACTGCATTATGCTCTGCACCAGTTTTGGGCACACCAAACTATGAAAAGGCCTTTGTATTGTTTGTGCATGAATGGGATGGATGTGCTTTGGCTGTATTAACGCAGGAACATGGAGGGAAGAATAGGCCGTGCGGTTACTATTCTTCCGCCCTTGATCCTGTAGCATGCGCTTTGCCAAGATGTTTGCGCGCTGTCGCTGCTGCTGCCGCGTCTGTAAAACAGAGTGAGGGAATGGTCTAAGGCCATGATCTAACCCTGATGGTGCCTCACTCTGTAGATGTTCTATTGAACCGAACTCAAACGCAACACCTCATCTCTGCACGGTTGACCCGATATGAATTGATCTTGTTTGCTCCTCACATTCAAATTAAGAGGTGTTGTGTCCTTAATCCGGCTGAACTCCTACCTTTTCCGCAAGATACTACTTGCGGCGATGAAGAGTCACATGATTGTTTGTATATGACCTACCAAGAACAAAGGGCAGAATTGATTTGAAAGATACTCCTTTGGATAATCCGCAAGGAGAGCTGTTTTGTGACGGCTCCTGCTTTACACTTCCGGATGGTACATCCACAGCCGCTTATGCAATCACTACATTGAGCACGGTTGTGGAAACTAAGAGAATTATGCATAATTCTGCGCAGGTCGCAGAGATTATAGCATTGACCCGAGCTTGTGAACTCTCCGAAGGGCTTGCAGTAAATATATATACTGATAGTATGCCTTTGGGGTGGTTCACACCTTTGGGAGACTTTGGTCAGAAAGAGGGTTCCTTACCTCGCATCGCACCAAGATTCAACATGGCTCCCTAATCAGACCTTCCAGGATTTTGCGGCATGAAATGGCAAATTTTGCGGCATGAAATGGCAAATTCTGCGGCACAAACCTTTATTTATTGCGGCATTTTTGTGGGACATTTTGTATTAACTGGAGGGTGTAAGATTGCCACATTGCAGGAAATAGGCATAGTGCAAGGCTACAAGAGAGCCAGGGTATCATTATTATGTATCTTTTGTATTCATTTAATAGGAAGAGTCCCAGATGTCTCTGGCTTGGCAGAACAGTGTTTGATTTGGCTACATTTCTGGTTTAATGTTCATGCCTATTTAATAGTATTAACTAAATTGATCATTATAAATTGTAATGCTGAAAATATTCCCCTTCTATGTTCTCCAATCCCCCAAACGCCCACACACCTCTTTCACCAACACACATCTCACCAACTCTCCATCACAACTTGCATTCCTTAACCTCTCGCTTTGTCCTACAAATAGTCACGTGCTATGTCACACTGTCAAGTCACAATTTACACTGCCCAGCCCCTGCCACACTCCAAATTATGCTCCCAACTCACACCTTACACTCTACAATTCCTCCCGCAATATACAGTCCTTCATTCTTTTGTGCTGCTTCTGCATCTTGCATCCTTTCTCCCATTCTATCGCACTCTTCCCTCATCCTTTTTCCCAATCTGCAGCTCACTGCCTCTTTCTGGCCAACCGCTTCCTCTCTGCTTTCTGGATCACTGACCACACGCTCCCTCTACTTTCTGTACTTCTGCTCGCTCTCAGATTTCTGGCCCACCGCATCACTGCTTCCTCTGCTCTCTTGTGCAGCGCTTCCTCCTCTGACCCACTGCTCTCCCTCTGCTTTCTTGTCTATCACTTCACATCTCACCCATCACTCTCCCTCTCTCTCATAGTGTAACCATTTTATTTTTTTTTGAATGGTACATTTTGGCCCAGTTCCTCAAATAATGGGGCATTTAAAAAAAGAACGGAGGATATGCTATTTTTAGACAACCCATTTTTGGTAATGAGAAGGTCACCTTATTGTCAAAGGTGACCGGCGCATTTCCACAGGCTTGAGCTGTAGCGCAAATTGTGCGCTGGCTAGCTGCCTTGTATGGTGATCTGGGTTGTTTGACCGAAGTGTAATTATTTGCGGCGGAATTGACTGTAGTCAATTTCGCTGCAAATTGATTTGCACTTCTGCCAAACAAGCCAAAATGTACCTTTCACCACCAACCCACCCCCTCCCCTACTTAACTGCTTGGTCGCTGCCGCTTCCCCTGCAACCCTGCGGTGCCAGATCCGTCCCTCTAACGCGGTTGGATCTGACTCTGCAGGGTCTCTTTTCCGTTATTTTCTTTTTTTCTGTCCCCGCCTCCAATTTTGAAGAAAAAGGGTAAAACACTTCTGCAACCACCCTAGACCAAAAATACTGAACATGGGGAGCGGGTGACACCCCGCAACACATGTTCAGTATTTATAAAAATCGATCGAATAGTACTGGACGAAATAGGTCAAAATGGCACATTCGATAGATGTTTGTCATCAAAACGGGCAGTACTTTGAATAGAATCGCTCTCCCGACAGTGTTCTGCAAGCTCCCAGCGCCTTTCACAGGGACAGGCCCTCCAGGTGCCTGCCGCTGTAAAATGCGACCCAAAAAATTCATTTTTATCCTGTTTGAGGAACTGAAATGCAAGCGACACAGCAGCGGTTCATACCTTAAAAGAAATGCATGACAGGGTCAGGAAAGACCCTGTCATGCAATGGAAGCCCCACATCCCGTGCGTGTAGGGTTGCCTACAATTTCTACACATTTAAAAGTGCATCTTGCTTGGAAATGAGGGATGCGCTTTTAAATTGACAGAAACGCCACTTTATTTGATCAAGGAGTTGAAAAAGGCCATCTGAATGGGCGCGCATATAAAATGTGCCCATTCATGTGTCCCTTGTGGATTGGGCTGCACTTATTTGGGGCGCAAGTGATGAGATGCGTTAGCGCATTTCATTTCTTGCGTAAAAAAAAAATTGAGAACCTGGCACCCTGAGTATAATTTTTCTTAAAACAGTAATTTTTGATAATTACTTACAAAAAACAAAGTAAAAAAAAAAAAGTAAAAAAATAAAAATGTCTTTTTTTAAAGATGCTGTTTTTGCACAAAACGGTAGTTTTTGCGGCATTTTGCGCAAAACGGCCGTTTTCGTGGCATTTTGCAGGATCGCAAAATCGCTATAAGCTGGAGGGTCTGCCTAATAGTGCAACTACTCTCAGCGCTTGCGCTGCCTACTCATTTAGCACTTATGAAATGTGCAGCACATCGAAAGATTGCGGATGATATTGGAAAAGGGAACGCTTTCGCTGATCAGATAGCTAGACAAACTGCCACAGATCTTTTCACGGAAATGTATGTTTCAAGGGAGACTGTAGATGCCTATGTAATGGATGAGGGTGTTGGATCTGTACGGGATATCCAAGCTGATGCCAAAATGGAAGAGTCTAAGATGTGGGCTGAAGGCTTGGGAAAACTTGATGATGATGGGTGTTGGGTGGACATGGTCGAACAGAAATGGCTGTTACCTGACGCCTATGTCATGATGATGGTTGTAATGGCACACGGCCCTACACACGTTTGTGCCCAGCAGGTTATGAAAATGTTAGAAAAAGTTTGGGCAAATGACAAGATTTCGAAAATCGCCCAGCACTACGTCCAGAACTGCATGATTTGCCTACAACACAATGTGTGAAAGGGGACATCAACTCCAAGGGGAAGTTTTGACCCACCTTCTGTCCCCTTCGAGATTATTCACTTTGATTTCATTGAAATGGAACGATGTAACAATTTAAAGTATGTCCTAGTGGTCCTTTGTGCCTTTAGTAAATGGGTTGAGGCTTTCCCTGTTAAAGATGCTACAGCCATGACCACTGCGAAAACCATGTTAAAGGAGTACTTCCCCCAGTTCGGTTTGCCGACAGTTATCTGGTCGGACAATGGTCCACATTTTGTCGCCGCTGTAATCCTACACATATGTACAGCGTTACGAATTGACAAACGGTTCCATTCGGCCAGACATCCTCAGAGCGCCGGACTAGTAGAAAGACACAACGGTATCATCAAGAACAAGCTCATTAAGACGTGTGCCGGCATCAAACTAAAATGGCCGGACGCCTTACCGATCGTGTTACTAGCCATGCGTACAACCCCTCAAACTAAGACCGTGCTCTCTCCATTAGAGGTGGTACTGGGGAGACCTGCCAATATCTGGAATCTTCCAAAATGCCGAAATGTAAAGAATGTTGAAAATGTACTACTTTCAGATTATTGTAGCCAACTGACTAAAAACCTGTATTTGATTTGCCACCAAGTACGAGAAGCTTTACCTGCACGATTCGAGGGCCTGGACCACGGCATACGACCTGGGAGTTGGGTGCTCGTCAAATCATTTGAGCGCACCTCCTGCCTCGTGCCTCGCTGGCGTGGGCCATTCCATGTCCTGTTGGTCATCCAGACAGCGGTGCGGGTAGCTGGACGAAAGAACTGAATCCACGCGTCACACATCAAGAAACTTCCTCGCCCTGTGCCACACTCTACAGAAGAAACAGAACCCCTTGCTGATACTGCAACCAATGATCCCAAAGCAGTAAGCAGCACTGAGAGTGTGTCGGAGAATATCTCTGAGCCCAGGAGGCTTGGGGAAGCTGCCATTTTGTCTCCACACTCTCCGCAAATTTTGCACCCGGAAACGGCTGTTTCAAATTCAGCCTCCTCACTTGCCTCTGACGTGTTGCTTCCAGCAGGAAGTGACGACATATTGTTTCCTGATCAATCAGTACCAGGAATAGTATGATACAACTTGCGACCACGAAGATAGACTTACGGCACTGTTTGGCTGTGCATTCGGAGAAGGAAAAGAGTCATCGAGGGCTTGCTTTTGCCCAAATTTGAGAAAGGGGATTCTGTTGGCTACGGTTGTGAAAGGACTACGAAATTGCGCAACCGGGGGGTCGCCAGCAACAAACATTGGCGTTTCCATCTGAAGACTACAATGCCCGATACCGCCGCCGCTCGTATTGGACTTGTAAATAAGGGGGTGACCAACCGGGACAATGGACAAAATGCCTGGGCCCCGAAAACGTATTGTTGTATTCTTGTAATGATATTTGGGTTTTTTATAGTCGCTGCCTTAGGATTATGGTACCTTGAGGAAACTCATTCTTTAGAACTTTTGTTGCCTACTGAAAGTGCACCCATTGTTCCTACTCCCTTTGTACATTTGCACACTTTATCCCCTCGGGATTCACAGCACAGACAAAAGTACCATAATAACACTCTACTACTTATCATGAATGCTACACATGCCATTTTTAATAAATCCAACTGCTGGGTCTGCTCACATTTACCACAACACGGGGATAAGGGGCTAGGTTGGTATATTTATCTCTTACCGTTGACAACTGCCTGCTATGCTTCTCTCAGAGCATTGTTCTTTGGCCAATGGAATGATAGCATCTCAGGGAACTTTGATGGCACCAATTTGAATAGTTTTGAGAAACGTGTTTTGACTCCCCTGGGCTGCTCGCTTTTTGCAAATAGGAGTAAACCGAATGTTGCTTCTATTAGGCCTTCTGACAAACTGTCTCGTCCTTTCCAATCTTTGATTTCTTTTAAAATGGCTCCGATAGGCAATAAGGATGCCATGCCCCCTTCTTACACTGTTAACCATAGCCCCGACTCAGTTTCTTTTTGCATACAGAGGAATGGAACTCAGTCAATGGGAACATTTTTAGGTTGTGCCAACGTTGCAAATTTGACTGGAGAGAACAGACCTTTGCATGTAGGCGAACCTATCTACTTTGTCTGCGGTAATGTTGCATTCCCATGGTTGCCCAGTGATTGGCAGGGAACCTGTTATTTAGGGATCCTGTTACCTGGGGTGTTTATAGCTAGTACAAAAGAAGTTTCGAAAGCTCGTCCACGGCGGGATGAGAATGGTGACACCCCGGCACAAGTATTGGGAGATATAGCAAAATCAGTTGTGCCATTTTGGGGGCAGATAGCGAATTCAGAAGATATCAGAAAACTAGCGAGAGTACTGGTGAGAACCATCAACCGGACATACTCTATAATATGACGTTAGAACAAAAGGCGATAAGATTAGTAGCACTTCAAAATCGAATGGCATTAGATGTCATTCTAGCTGAGTGGGGTGGAGTATGCAAATTCGTGGGGTCCGCTTGCTGTGTTTTCGTACCAGATTCCTCCCCAACTATCTTCAAGGCAATACAAAATCTGCATGTCCTTAGTTCTGAAGTGCATGTTCCCGAGGGAAACTGGGATCTAAGCGCTTGGTTTTGGGACTTCTTGCGGTCTTGGGGTTGGAAGGTATTTTCGGTCTTATTGATTATTTTGGGAATACTGTTGTTTCTTTGTTGTTGTATTCAGTGTCTGCCTGGTATGTGTTCGATACTAAGGGGATGTTGCGCACAAGTGATAGGTTCGATAGGACATAAAGTATATACCCCAGATAAGACTGCCAAAGAATACATATTGAAGGATATTTTAGTAAAAGACCTAATGGCAATAGATATTTCTGATAGTGATTCAGGGTGCATGGACAATGATGCATGGAGTTATTTGCAAGAAGACCCAAAATAGTTTTTAGCACTTGGCATAGGCGAAAAGGAGGGTTTGTCGAAATAGAAAGTATATCGTGCCTCCTATTGTAATAAATATATTTAATATTGGCCTACGCCAACCTGCTCGAAAGTCGCTTGCGAAAGAAATCTCTGTTGCAAGGTCCTGACCTTTAATCCATGTAGGCCACCATTTTAGGTCAAACCGCCATTTTAGGATTCGTTGTGTAAAAGTCACCCTGTGAGCTAAAATGGTGGACGATGTCATTGCAAAATACAACATGGCCGTCTTGACCTCTGTACATAGCTAATGTGTAATCTGCCTGCAGGCCACTTGTTGAGGTCATGAACTAAGACCTTGTCCTTCACTGACCTATGTGTAGAAGGATTAAGTGTGCAATGAAAACTAATCCACGAGCATATTTCGAGACAATGTATTCAAATACTGAACAAAGAACATCTGTTTAACTACATTGCATTAATGTTTAAGAAGGCCTGCATGGAAAACTTTAAAATACACAGCTATTGCATACGCTTGTTGATAAATGTATTAAAGGCAAACCAGTTATATGCGGTTATTTGAGACTTGTCATGAACCCTAGATCGGTGATATATTAAAAGGAATATTAACCCGAAGTGGGGCTGGGCATCGCGCCCACAAAATGTATAAAAAGCGAATGCATTCTAATGTACAGCATCTCTCACTGAACACACTGAACCACGCCGGAGTTCGTTGTGTTGTACTGAGGGCCGATAGCTATCTGATTTTGCTCTGTTTTTGTAATTGGGTTCAGTATAGAATAAAGTACTTTGTATGTTCCTTTGCAACCCGTGTCTGGTGTATTTTCCTTTTGGGGTACTCAGCCTCGATATTCTTTTTCTGTTTTCACATTAGGAGTAGGCTCCGTTGGCGATAGCAAGGCAGCTTTTTTGATTGCAATTTTAGTTTGAAGAGAACTCATTTTCCCTGCAAGGGCATTTTGTATATTAGTGCACCAAAGTTTGTTTTTGGGCGTGTTATCAGTTTGCGGTACGGGTGATTCCATTTCACGGAGGATGGAGAATAATTCCTTTGTGTCAGATTTGGCTTTAGCTATTCTGTTGTTGTGTTCCTTTTTGCACTAATAATTTCCTTTTTGTACCATGTGGAATGGGTGGCTAGCTTAAAGGATAGTTCCGGGACTTTTTTTTTATTGTTCCTATGGTTCGGCCATGTGTTTTTAAGCATAAATTGGTAGATCGTAGAAAACTTTCCTATGGACCTTACCCGACTTTTCGTCCATTAACGCACTCAAAAACAGCCGCCATTTTATGATAATCCTATCATTTCCCCCCATCGCCCTGGCTCACCTGCTTTTGCCGCACTAAATCAAATCCCCCGCCCCTGAAACAGACTTGATCAAAACATTCATATTTCCCGCCTATATCCGTGACGTGACTGAGCTGCGTAGGCAAACGCGCCCAGGCGTCTTCTACGGGACTCCACACAGAACCAGGAAATCAACACAGATGAGCTCACACAACACAGCGCGCCACAATTGGGAATATGAAACTGTACTTTTAAATTAAACCGCAAGATTGTAAATTTGGTAAAGTACATTTATTTGACATCAAATGTTTTGAGAATATTCAGGGATTTGCATTTTTATTTGCTCACGTTCCAAAAAGTTCGTTTCGAGGCACACAATGTTCCTTTGCTGTACACAGGGTGTTAGATCATCTCACAATACAGCGCCACAATTCGGAATATGAAACTGTGGTTTAAAAGCAAACGGCAAGATTGTACATTTGGCAAAGTACATTTATTTGACATCAAATGTTTTGAGAATATTCAGCAATTTGCATTTTTATTTGCTCTCGATCCAAAATAGTTCGTCTTGAGGCAAGCGATGTTCGTGTGCAGTACACAGGGTGTTGGTTTACGATAAAATAAGCTCTTCGGTCGTACTGATAATCGCATGGCTGTTCTAACAACGAGGCACTAGGCCACCACAACTGTCTGTATGTTGCATCTAGCCGTTAGTACCGCGTAAGGGCATACTTGTACTTGGCGATCGTCCCATAAAATGGTCAGGGTGGTAACGTTGTTCACGCGGAGAAGCAACTGGCGGTTGAAAAACCCATCCGCCGGTGTCTGGTACTCGTGACACAGACAATAATGGATGATGTACCTGTTTGAAAAACATAAAAAATGAAATTAGTCTCACCATCAGATCTTTATTAAAATGATTCATTTTATATATTAGGTCGGGAAATTATTTCATAGCTAGGACAGTGCAACTGGGTATTATACGTCAAGGGGGGGCTGTAGGATACTGAGACAGTCCCCCAGTGCAGGGGTTGACAGGGAGGCAGTGCAGGTGGAGAGTGGAAGGGCCCAGGACCGAGGTCGCAGACAGTGGACCAGTTGTAGCAGGGGAGAGGGAGAGAGAAAGCAGAAGCAAAGAGGAAGGTTTTGAGGTGCTTCCGTAAAAGGAGATGGTTCTCCTCAAGATAGTGCGTGGTACAAAACAATATGCCACATAGAACGAACAAGTACAACTTAACCCGTCTTTAAAGCTACTGTATAGTAATTAAATTGCGGTATAAACTCATCTAAAGAGTTACTTACATTATATTTGCATTTTCCATTGTGTCTGTGCGTAGGGCAGCCCCGAAATACCACTCCTTCTATGCCGACGTTATTTCTTCTAATGAACGAACATGAAATGGCTTTCGTTTCTGAAATTATATTCATTATCGTTTCTTACGTTATTGCCCCAGACCCCCAAAAAGAAGTCTTTCGGGATGGTCCCGGTCTGTCAAGGTCAAATAACAATAGAACCTTATACTGAGTCGTGGGCCATTCCGGCACCCGAGCAAAAAATCAAAGCAGCTGACCTTCACTTTGAACGAGCACACATTCCTAGTTAGCTACATTCAGTGTAAGGCCATCTCACAGGACTTGAAATTTACACTCCATCTTTGCATTTTGTCTGCGTGCTTTGCAGCCCCAGAGAACCATAAATACGGAGACATTCTATATTTTTTGAAAAATTATTTATAATACTGTTTGGTTTAATTTAATGCGCAAATGAACAAGGTTGGATAGACACATTGCATGTACACTGAGCAATCACTTTTATTTACACATTACATAGATACACATATTCAATGGGCCTGCGACATGAGGAGACTCGAGAGAACAGACAATCAAATTACAATCATTTAAACCGTGATGTGTATTTCTCAATGAGCTCTTCTTTAGGTGGACATGGAACAGAGGCAATGTTGGGTGGCAATGCAGTTGTCCCCTGCACAGGTTCGTTCACAACTCCATTTATGTGCCTATCTAGGACGTCAACAATAAGTCTCTCAATAAACTCATATTGCATATCCTCAAACACTGGTTTGATCACCCATTGTTTACTTCTTTTAGTGAAGGCCTTATTGTAGCGAAGCGTCCCTAAAGTTCCGGTCGTCCTACTTTGTTGACGGCCAACATTATGGTTATGTGCCAAGACCGCTAGAAGAGTCCGATTTATCATGCCCTCCATGCCAAAATGCAATCGTTTTGGCCTGTACTTTAGGCACATATTGTGGAACACCTCCAAATCTCCTGTGTGGCAGAATTCCGTGAGTCCCCTCAAATCTCTTGTTATAGTTTTATCAAATACAATCTTTTCAATGGCTTTGTGAGTGGGTGATGAAGGAATCAACCACTTCTTCTTCCGTGCCTCCTCTGTGGACAAATGGCCATGTTCACAATTGTGGAAATGTTGGTTTGTGTTCCAACGGTGAACTTTGGTACAGTGTAGCATTACTGACCGCCATTTTTCCAGTAGAATTTCCAACGACCCTCCACATGTTTTTGAGCTCCACCAAAGATGGTTGCTGATTGACTTGGACCACTGTGAAATACCTTGCATATCTTTTTTTTTACCTGCAGCCGACATTTTTTTATTGATTGTTTTTGCAAGATGCCAAACGTCAAATTGGTGATTTATATTTTTGTACTCTTCTCTCATTGTCTTGGCAATTGAAACGTGTCTGTCCGTGGCTATCAGGTCGATCACCATTCCCCCGCGATTGTAGTTCTTGCAATGATGCTACAAAGCCAACTTTCTCCATGGCCACTGAGGATGTACTTTGTGACACCTGCACGACCACCGAACTCACAATTTTCTTACTTTCTATGTCCTGAAAGTGGTAGGTGCAGTACTTGGCTGAAAATCCTGGGCTGTCGCACTGTCCATCACCGGCTAGCCTGAACCGTTTGCCCGCGAATGTACTATCAATAGACATTTTTTCCATTCTCCAAGCTTCGCTAATGGCTGGAAATAGATAATCGGTTTGGTATTTGTAGAACTGAGTTTTCGCAATGAAATGGATTCCCGCAAACTGAAAGAAAGACTCTAACTTTTTAAAACTTGAACCACTAAAAAGTGCAGCCGCTGCACAAAGTAGATTGCCTGCTGGCAGTTGCCCCAGCATGGGTTGTGCAGACCATGAGAAAGGATGATATTTTGTACAGGTGGCATGTATTTTAAGGTTAGTGCCTCGAATTGCACGAGTCACATTAATCAATGGCTCCCCACATACTTCCCCACCTACCGAATGCCCACATTTCAACCGAATAATAATATCAATCAAACAACTATCGAATACAATGAATTTGGCCTCTTTCCTTATACTGTCACTCTGCATCCCAGCTGGTTCAGCCTGTAACGTTGAGGACATGTCACTCACATGAAAGGTAGAATCTCTGATATCGTCTTCCGCTATGTTCAGTGATATTGATGGTGTTTCATTGTAATCCACTTAATTCTCTTCCATTGCAACATCTGTTCCTTCTCCGGCGATGGATGAATAAGACAATTTCTTCAACTTTCTCGCGGTCTTAGTTTTTGCGGGTGTGGATTCTGTGAATTGATCTCCGACTGCATCCGAACTACCAGGAGGACATTCACTATCAATGGCTGGTGGTGGTATAGCTCCGTTGTCAATCACTTCATATTCTTCCCATTGGCACGATGCATCTCCAGTCTCAAGTCCCTGCCAAAAGGTTTGACAAGCAACATCTCTCGTTCGCTTCACTGTCTGTGTAGATCTAGTTCGTACACCCACTCGCAACTAGAGGACAGATTGGAAAAGGGATGTTCAGTTTAAACACAACTTACAGTATTGAACTATTAACAGTGAAAAACAACATAATATAGTGACAAGGACACTAACCTTCTTTTGCTTTCTTTTCTTTGAAAATTTCTTGCCTCGAACTTCAACATCAGGACGCTGTTGCTCCGACTCGTGTGTGCATGTCTCCACTTCCTCTTGCGCTGCAACGACTATATTTTCATGATAAGCACATCCATCACGCACTGACGCTCCATCGACTCCCTGAAACATAGAACTTTCATTAGTATGTATAATAATATCGAAAACACAAAATGTACTTAGGGACCAATACCCACGTACATCTCAATAGCAAAACACGAATGAACGCTTTGTGTAGAACATTCAAACGACAATTATTCACGCATTGTTCATCTAGTTAGATGGAACTGTCAAGATCCATACCTCGGGCTCCTCATAGACTTCCATTGATGATATTATTGAAGATGATGCTTCAGTAACTCCCTGAAACACTTTAATTGCATTAGTATGGTTTTCTATTTTGTTAAAAAGAACATAAACTTTGTGCAGGCGTCAACGGCTCATCTAAATAGACCTGCACAAATGATCAGTTGTCTAAAATAAATAATGGATATCTAAATATGATTCGATTTGCTCGATCGTTGGAAGTGTCACCACCCAGAGATCTGCATCAACTACTAGGGGTGATGTTCTTGTAGAAGAAGCTCCGTCATCTCCCTGAAACATAGTACTTGCGTTAATAAAGAAGGAAATATAGCGGATGTAATCAAGTCATATGATTTCGCTTGATCGAACTGTCAGTATCCATACCTTGAAATGCATAAGAACATCAAGGGACGATGTAACTGCGGTGCACACTTCTGCAAGCTGTTGCGCCGACCCGTAACTGCATGCTCCCCCTTCTTCTTGGACTAATGCTCCATCGACTCCCTGAAACATAGGACTTTCATTAGTAATGAACACAATATTGAAAAAAGAAGACACATAGGAGGGCGACGACAGAAGGACATATCAATGGCTAAAACCGAAAGAAACATTGTGTGTAACAATCACGCTACAAGAATGCAAGATCTGATGATCTCCATCGATGGAACTGTCCGGAAACGTACCTCGAGCATCTGAGTGACATCAACGGTAGTCGTCAATACGTTGGACTCCTCAGCATCTCCCTGAAAGACAGTACTTGCATTATTTTGGATAACAATAATTATAACTGAAAACAAAGACTAGAGGACGAGTACAAGGGTGTACCATTAGGTAAAATAATTACACGATAAATTAAAACTATTGATTTACATGCCTAAAACAAGTCAGTGGCAGAATAGCCAAGTAAGATTACCCGATAGGCGCTTGAAGTGGCTGATGGCTGCAATAACGACACGGATGGAGAATCTTCCGCCTTCATATTGAGTGGATACATAAATGGGGAAATTATTGTTAGCTAATGCTACACACTACCGCAAGGCCGAGAGATAAATACGTAAACTTGACTCACCAGTGGAGGGATGTGGACGAATAGAGTGGGAATAGCGTTTGAGAGCAATTTTCACCTCGCTCGCGGTGTGTTCTTCTTTATTAGCAATGATGTGGAGTACATGTCTGAGCTAAAGTGCCTGCTGCAGATGCGGTATCGATCACCCCTCTTGTCCGCAAAGACTTCTAGGACTCTACTTTCAAGCTCAGACGGTGGATATCCGCAATATCGGACCCATTCTCTTATCTGATCTATTGTCTTAGGGAAAACATGCATTATAGTACCTTCAGATTTATTATGGGTCTTCGAAGGGCAACCGCCAATGGAACAGGCAGGCATTGTGGAAAGTTCTGAAAAGTAAAGATCAACAATTCTCTATGAATACCAATGTAAACTCAGAACATGTGACTAGTTCCTTGCATGTACTGTCTTGAACGAAAAGAAATTGGACGCAAAATGATTATGGTACATGGCCTTACCTTGACGAACAAACAGTTAGATGCAGGGATCAGAGTAGTTTCTTGTCGTAGAACAGGGAGCAGTTCACAGGTTGCAAACTGACGAGTTTCCTCAAAGTGGTCACGGAAGTTCACAGAGAAGAAGAGCAGATAACCAGCACCTTCACGGGTTGACTAGCAAAGCGCAAAGAAGTTCTCATTAGAAATATGAAGTGGGTTATAAAGAATTCGAAACAGGGGTGTGTTTGTGAATGAATGACGTGTATATGTCGTGGCATTATGCGGTTTGCAGGGGGCCGTCCAGCGTGAAGGGGGATGCTTGGCAGGAGACACGGGGTCTGGAGGTAGACATGGGAACAACAACCCATGCTCTATAGACCACTTTGAAGTGTACATGGTCTTTGGCACCTCTTGGCCTTTATCGCTCCCTGACAGCTCCACTTGCCAGCATAAGTACCCCGGTGCGAACTGCCTTTGATAGGGCGGGGGGTGGATTGGGGCGGTGGTCGTGCAGACAAGACACAGGAAGACTCGTGAATGGAGACGCACTTATGTGGATTGCAGGGGGGCGTCCAGCGTGAGGGGGGATGCTTGGCAGGAGACACGGGGTCTGGAGGTAGACATGGGAACAACAACCCATGCTCTATAAACCACTTTGAAGTGTACATGGTCTTTGGCACCTCTTGGCCTTTATCGCTCCCTGACAGCTCCACTTGCCAGCGCAAGTACCCCGGTGCGAACTGCCTTTGATAGGGCGGGGGGTGGATTCGGGCGGTGGTCGTGCAGACAAGACACAGGAAGACTCGTGAATGGAGACGCACTTATGTGGATTGCAGGGGGGCTCCAGCGTGAGGGGGGATGCTTGGCAGGAGACACGGGGTCTGGAGGTAGACATGGGAACAACAACCCATGCTCTATAGACCACTTTGAAGTGTACATGGTCTTTGGCACCCCTTGGCCTTTATCGCTCCCTGACAGCTCCACTTGCCAGCGCAAGTACCCCGGTGCGAACTGACTCGTTTGCCGCAGGGCCTCACCAAGGAGAGGCCATCTAACTGCATGTAAGAGGCAGGCTGCAGGATCTAGTACATGGAAGGCAGGGGGTGAGTTTATAAATACCTCACCCTCCCAGGAGAATATATGGGTGCAGTTCACCCTGGAGACCCTGGATGCCTAGGCAGTTAGTCAGCAGCAGGCTGGCCTGTGGTGGCAAGGCGGCACGGGCCAGAGGGGGTCATCTCTGTACCCGGTGCCCAAAAGGATGATTTATTGGGCGGCCTGCGTGAGGGAGGATGCTGGCCAGAGACATGTGGTGTGACAAGACAAGGCACAGGAAGACTATTCAATGGAGACACACTAGATTCATTTAAAAAATCAAAACAACCATTGTTAAAATATATGTTGGGTTTTATTTTAGATCTTAATTTCAATTGAACATAAATAATAAACATTACACATTGTAAAGTTCCGGTTGCAGCACATCCAGGGAAAATCCGCGGTATTGTCCACTGTCGCTGGGGAAATGTTGTCTAATGGCAAGTACCGCACAGGCAGGTATTACTCTCCGAACGCGGTGTCCGAGCCTCCCGTGAAGCCACCAAGTGAAGCAACGATAGGCCACCAGCCTGTACCACCTGTGAAAATGAAAGATGCAAACTGTATTAAAATGACAAAACTTTCTTATCACTGTCGATTCAGGTAAAAAATGTCATTCTGCTTTGAAAAAAATTCTATCTAGAAAATGCACAATTTGGAACCAATTTACATGCATTCGAATGATATGTAGATGTAATTTTATATGTGGGAGACGGCCATGACATAGTAGTGGCATCACTGACATCACAACCAGAGTATACTTACTCGTTACTCGGATTACGCGGACGAACAGTGCCGCGAAGTTCATGCATAAGCACCATCATCATCCTCAACACGGTCTGTGAGAGGCAGGCTTCCCTGAACTCTGGCAGCTCGGTGATGCATTGCGGACTTGGCTCGCCTTCCGAAATGTAGGCCAAGCACCCGGAATTTTCACGGCAGCAGCAGTTCTCCTCCTCAGTTGGCATTAGCTCGCACCGATTGCACGTGCACCAGGTGGAGACGCCGTCCATGCGACATGGTCCAGGCTCTTCATCCGTTGACTGGTCCTCCCAACTGCCGTCCGAATCCCCATCGTTTTCGCGTGCTTGCCTTTCCAGTAGTTCTTCCTCGGTGTACTCGGGCTCGTACATATACGGCATTATTGTAGCCATTGTGTGGTAAAGAAAGTAAAATAATTTACAGAGATGGTACAGGTGTTCACAAGGCCTAGAAGCGGCGAAGGTAGCTGACCAGAGCACAGAAACGAGTCACAGAATACTCAAAGTAACACAGAGAGAGGAATGGAATCGAAAATCTGCTGCTGTGTGTTGTGAAACGGTGTGTTTATACTTAGAGAGGAAAGAGGCGTCCTGCCATTTCCATGGCGACACTTCATTAGCTGAGGCGCAGCGATTGTTGACACGAAACGTGCTTTGGCGTTGGGAAATGGGCGGTACGCGTCTGCTGATGTCAGGCTCAGGGGCGGGGGATTTGATTTAGTGCCACATAAGCAGGTGAGCCAGGGCGATGGGGGGAAATGATAGGATTATCATAAAATGGCGGCTGTTTTCGAGTGCGTTAATGGACGAAAAGTCGGGTAAGGTCCATAGGAAAGTTTTCTACGATCTACCGATTTATGCTTAAAAACACATGGCCGAACCATAGGAACAATAAAAAAAAGTCCCGGAACTATCCTTTAATTTTGTTCTCCTCAGTTGGCGAGTGTCGCCAGATTGATTGCAGTTTTCTTTTTTGGGTTCTAAGGTCTTTCAATTGAGGTGTGAACCAGTTATTCAGGTGTGAGAGTTGTTTACCTTTGCGGATTTTGGTGGGGGCAATCAGATCTAGTGCCTTCTTCATGGTGCTATTCTAGGTTTCCACAAGTAAGGTCGGGTCTGTGATATTGACTGCATTGTTAAGAGTGGGGAGGAGGTGTGGAAGGAGTTGTTCTGCTGTGATATCTTTTTTACTTCTGGTGGGGAGAGGCGGGGCCATAATTATAGGTTTAGGGTGGGTGAGGTCAAGTGAGGCAGAGAATGAGATTAGATGATGGTCTGTCCATATTTGTGGAGTTATACTGGTGATATTGATGTTGCAGTTCAAGTCAGCAACCCAATCTTAAATACTGCCTTTAGAGTGTAGAGGTAGTGACTTTTTGCGTTAAACCATAATCGTGCAATAGTGTGGCGACAGATGGGGCATGTTTGTCATTGCCGTCATTAAAGCCGAGGTTGAAGTCTCCTAATAATAGGATTTGCGCATGGTCTTTTGTATTGTTAGTCAGGATAATAGTTAGGTCGTCCTCGAAAGTTCCTAGTGGTCCAGGAGGTCTATAGATCACATAGATGCTAAGAGTACGGTTGCATGAGAGTTGGAGTTTGGCAGTGAGAAGTTCACAGGACTGAAAAGGCGTGGTAGTGGCTAGTCTAATGGATAGGTTGGCTTTGTGGATAATAGCTAAACCACCTCATTTGGTATTAGGTCTGTCAACTCTTAGCAGTTGGCATCCGTCTGGTATTGCTAGCATAATAGCAGGGCCCGCAGCCTCATGGAGCCAGGTTTCAGTTATAAATAGCAGGTCTAAGTTTTCATTAGTTAGGGTGTCTGAAATCTCAGTGGCATGGGCAACCATGGATCTAGCATTGATGAGGGACCCACGTTGGCGAAATGATGCTTGTGCATGCCCCTCACGAAACTGCTGAATGGAAAGGGGGTTTGATACAGGTGGAACTTCCCCTTTTCCGTTTCTTTTGAGTTGGATGGTAATGGAAGATGACATACAGAGAATCATAGGAGAGCTTATGGGAGGCGAGGAGTCCGCAACAGAGGAGGTATCGAAGAACCCCGAAGACACAGTGGTGCATAAAAAGGCAGAGCAGACAAAGAATGCCCGTCTCAAGGAAATGCAGGAAATTGAATAATAAGGAATTGAAATTGGAATTGAATAATAAGAAATTGATTTTCAAGGACTGCGTGTAAGAAAATGAACAAATTCCATCCTCCCAGGCTTGTTAGCATCACAGGGATTGGAACATTGCAAATTCCCTGTGACAAAGGCATTGTAAATGTAATAAACAGCTCACTGTACTTAACGAAAGGTATCCTGGTATTCAAACACTGAGGGAGCAGATGTACCCATATGAAAGAAGGCAATGGCAGCAGAAGTTCAAAAGGAAGGAAATGTGACCCCACACATGTCAATGGTCTTTCTGAATTTTATCATGAAAGTAGGCCTTTATGTAACCTCCAGCCAGCCCCTTTCCCAGCCACAGGACCATGAACCCGTAAACCAGTTACAGACCAGCACAAACTTTAGTAAACTGATGTCCACCACATCCTTAAACACAATCCAAAGGGAGGGAAGACCCTACTATGAAAAGCAGCCTGTTCAGTCTGGTTGTGCTGGGATTTTGAGTTAAAGGAGGGAGTTTGGCAGAGAGTGGAGGCAGAAGTACTGAGGGAGTAAGAGGAGAGAGTTGTTTGGAGGCTGAATTTTGAGGAGGTTGGCGGAAGGAAGGCCATCTAGGAGGGAGAGTTGGAAGTTGGAGGTAGAGTCTTAAGGGGGTGGAGTACACATTGAAATCTGGAGAGAATGAGGATGTTAGAGGGAAAAACCAGCATGGGTGAGTGGGTGAAGGAGAATAAAACGACTGCCATCTTTGATAAAGGAATGGAAACAGCTAGAGGGTGAGACAGTGCTACTTTTCTTGCCTGAGGCAGTGAGAGAACAGGTATCTCTGCTACAGAGAAAAAGAGGGAGACCAGATTCCAGGGGACCAGCTTGGGCCAGGCCAGACAGCGGAGGAGGTTCACAATGGTGCCTTTTCAATGGGGGGCCTGGGAGACAACCATAAGAGTGATCAGAGAGATGTCCCATGGACCAGGGGTCTAGTGCAGGGACATGGTCTTCAGAAAAAGGGCACTGGGGCCCGACCCCGAGACCCAGGAGAGGGAGGCAGTGGTGAAAAGTCTCACCCGATGTCTCTATCTCCCAGAGGAGACCTTCAGACTTTTCCAAGCCTGGAGCAGATTAGCCCTTTAGGGCCAAAGCATTGCACTCAACCGATGGGTAAAGCCCTAAAAACTGCAACTCAATGACAAAGATAACAGTTGTTAATTGGCCATTCAAGGGCTGGACATGACTTACTTGGAACTTTGGATGACACGCTTTTCATTTTGATTACAATATGAGTGGAGAAGCATCCTACTATTACTTTGCTATTGCCATAATATAAACTCAGCTTTTGTTAAATTCATATCTTTGAATCGGCCTCTTTGTGCTTCCTACTCAGCCAGGCCACCGTGTCACAGTACCTTGTATCTTGGTGCTTGATTGCTCATATGTGTTCATAATTCTGTCCTTTAGAGTCTTGGGGCCTCATTACAACTCACCTGGTATGGAAACAACGGTGGCGGTAAACCCGCCGCCACTGTTGTTTCCATACCGGGTGATCACAACTCCTGCAGGCGGAGGCGTCAATCCCGCCAGGTCTGACCTGGCGGGTTTAACACCGCCCGCCTGCAGGCGGACGAGGAAACACTGGCACCATCACGAAATGGTGCCAGTGTTTCCATGATCCCCGTTCCCATTGTGTCCTGTGGGACTCAATGGGAATGGGGATTTACACCTTCCCGGGGTTGTAATGCTCCGGTAATTCCGGGAATCACAGAGGCGGAATGGTAATAGGAGTCTGGCGGTAACCAGGCGGTTTTACCACCTCGGTTACCGCCAGACTCGTAATGAGGCCCTTTATGTTACTGCCACATATCATTTGTTACAAACACAATAAATGACATACCACATACATAGTTTTACAATTTATAAAACAGTCAATTGCATAATTCGGGTCTTTGTATATGCCTATTTTACTGGTTGTGTTTAATGCTTGTTCAGAATTACAGCAGTATACGCATTTAAAGGGCCCATTTGGTTTGCCGCTCTGTCAAATAGTGGATTGGGGTTTTATTTTTGGCATGTGGTTAGAGCTTACTGTACATTGGTGAAAGCCATTGTTGGTTTATCATCTAAAAATGAGCTGGCATCTTTGTTGAGCAACAATTAATACCAGTGTTTTGTTAGGAGTTTTATATTCATGTGATTCTGCCTTGAATATTGAGGTATCAATTGAATCTTATCTTGGAGGGATTCATCTGTTTTTGAAATGTTGATCTTCATATTGAGTAGGACCTGTCTGGGTTAATTAGCAACCTCTTTAGCTGCTTTACCAATTGTAACCTTGTTGTAACCTCTGTTTCGGAATTTTGAAGTTAATTTTATCACTTATTTCTCATAATTCATATTGATATTGAAGTTTGCTCTGCCTGTGGAATTCACTCTTTGAAATGTTGTTCATCACACTTCTCAGATGTCCACTAGCCGGATGATGAATTTAGTTTGCTTTGGTGGGTTTATGAAATATTCTTGTGTTGATTAAATCATCTTTTCTTGATTAAATAGTTGATTTCATTTAGTGATACAAACTTAACAGTGCAATCTCATAGATAATTAATACAGCATAGCATTGGTCATCTGCTTAATTCATATGCAAAGTTCGTAGTTGATCATCCCTTTACATGTAGTTTAGTAAACATAACATGTTTTACTTATAGAGGAGAGGGAGAAAGGAAAAATACATCTTAGAACAATTATCCATGTGATTAAATGTATCCAGCCTTTTATCATATTCTCTGACCTTCCCCTTCCTTTGAAAACATATTCTTTCTCTTGTTGAAAGAGTCGTCAAACTTTGTAGCTAATCTTCAACTACAGGCACATTAATATTATTCCTGCACTTTAATATGTGTTTATTTGCTGCTACAAGTTCTTTATTTACCCATCTTGATTTATATTTAGATACACCTACTGATGCTGTACTAATCCTAAAATACAGTTGATCGGTACATGTTGAAAGGAAGTACATAGTAATAATTCAATTCAGTATGTTGCAAAACATCTTGTCAGCAGTTCTTAACCTTGTGGCAGGACCAAAGTATATGCAAAGTTGTCCCTATCTTTTTCTTACAAAACCATCATCAGTTTGTTTGTAATATTTTACATAGCCACATCTTCCGAGCACACCAATATAAATAACACATTTTTCTTTGTTGCCTATATCTTAAATTTAAATCTACTTTGCAATGACTGGCTTCAGTACATATCTGTGTTTGTGTTGCCTAAATCGTCTTCCCATGCATCTTAGCTCTGTTGTAAAAGTAACTAATGCTCAGGTGTTTGATTGATTGATTGATATTTTATTTCTATCGCGCTCCTACACAAGTGTTTCAGAGCGCGACAAGGCAAGGGAGGGGAACAGGGGAGAACAAAACAGCGATCTTACTAGGCCCAGTGACATTGAGAACGTGCAAGTGCATGGGAGAGGGGGAGGGGAAAAGTGCATGGAAGGAGGGAGAAGTGGAAAGTGCGAAGCAGAGGAGAAACAGATAAATAACAATAAATAAATAATAAAGGCAACAAACAGTGGTAATGCAGCCAGCAATTTGCAAGTGCTAGGTTTAAGGCAGCAGACAGGGTAGGTCTGAAAAGTGCAGGAAGAAAAAGGGGGGGGCTGTATGGGTACAGATACAGACCCCAGTGCAAGGGGTGGCCCGGAGGCAGTGCGGGAGGGTGGCAGGGTGAGCAGGTACCTGGTCCCGAAGGACAGAGGGTGGACAGGTGCTCAGTGCCAAGAGAGAACAGATCAGCAGGGGAGAGGGGGAAACTAAAGCAGAAGAAAAGAGGAAGGTCTTGAGGTGCTTCCGGAGATGGTTCTCCTCAAGTTTTAGAGTGGCAGGGAGGCTGTTCCAGAGGGAGGCCCCAGCCGAAGACAGAGATCTACCCCCAGCTCGTTTCTTTGAAAAACGACTGACCCTGAGGGAGTTGGAGGTAGAGGAGCGAAGAGCTCGAGAGGTGAGGTATTTGCAGAGGGAAAGCTGAAGGTATTTTGGACCCAGGCCCCAGAAAGCCTTGTGGACAATGCAGAGGGTTTTGAATTTAATCCTTGCATCCACTGGGAGCCAGTGGAGAGATTTCAGAGCTGGAGAGATACGATCCCAGGGCTTGAGGCCAAGAACAAGTCTCGCAGTCCTATTCTGGATTAGTTGCAGAGGGCGGAGAGTAGAGGCAGGTAGATTTAGAAAGAGGCTTTTACAATAGTCCAAGCTGGAGAGGACCAGAGTTTGGGATACCATGAGCTTCTGGGGGAGGGAGAGGAAAGGCAGAGTACCTCTGAGGAGGTGCAGTCTGAAATTTGACTTTTTAGAGACTTGGAGATGTGGGCGGAGAAGGAAAGGGTGGAGTCAAAGATGACCCTGAGGTTCTTAGCCTCGCAGGTGGGGGTAGGAGGAGGGCCAAGGGAGGCCGGCCAGAGAGTGAGGGGAAAGGATGGTGAAGGTGTGCCGATGAGGAGGATCTCCATCTTTTTGGCCTTCAGACAAAGATCATTGGCGGAACACCAATCTTGAATGGCAGTTAGGCAATTAGAGATGAGAGAGAGAGAGGAGGTGACAGAGGGCAGCCTGAAAATGAGTTGAGTGTCGTCAGCGCAGCACTGGAAATTTGAGCAGAAAGTGGCAATGCAGTGGACGAGAGTTGCCAGGTATTGGTTGAAAAGCCAGGGCAAGAGGTTAGACCCCTGGTGAACACCACAGGTAGAGAGGAAGATATGTTTGTATATGTAACACAAGGTTTGTATATTCCAGATGCTGATAACTGTTCAACCTTAGAATTGTAAGAGTGTTGGGGATTATGCATTCTAGCATTTAACAGAGCAAATGCTGTTATTAATTAAGTAATCCTTCAGTTGTTGGTAATGTAAAGTCTCACAAGAAATGATCTTATATTTAAATTTTCGTAAGGCAAATTACAGCAATCTATTTCCACGTAAACTTGTTTCAGCTACACATTAATCATTTGTTAATTTTCAATGCTGGATTTTTCCAGAGGCAAGAATCCTCACATAGAAGCTATTTCTCTCCTCTAAGCGTATTACCATTTTTCCACTCTGATATTACATGGCTAACTGTAGGAGGTGTAGTGTTTACTGGGAATGTCCTCTCTATTCAATAAAATTGGACATAAGGTGTTCCTTTCAATAGGTACCCAGTTAGAAATCTCTGTCATGTGTTCTTTAAGCCAATTATGTAAAGTACGTAGATTATATGCGCTATGATATAGTTTTATTTTTGGATATCCAAATCCACCCATTTGAACTGAGCCTTGTAGAATTCTCAAAGGGATCTTTGCTTTCCCTCATTCGCCCCACACAAAATTACTGAATACTCTGGGCCTCATTATGAGGTTGGAGGTAAGGGGTTACCGGCACCGGTAAGGGTGCCGGTGCCGGTAACCCCTTACCTCTGTATTCCGAGGTCCCTTAGCGGGTCCCGCTATGGGCACCTGGTTTTACCAGGCGCCCTTAGGGGGAGCCGCTAAGGGACCAGGGAGCTAATAACGGGCCCACTATTAGCGGGCCCGTTATTAGCTCCAACCCCATTCCCATTGAGCCCCCTGGGGGCTCAATGGGAATGGGGAATGGTTCTCAAAATGGGGAGTTACCGGGTCCTCCAGGGTTGGAATGACCCGGTAAGTACCTATTCCGAGAACCCGGACCCGGAATGCGGTAAGGGGGTAGCCATGGCGCTAACAGCACCATGGCTACCTCGTAATGAGGCCCTCTGTGTATTTTAGATGAACAAGTTACCTTATCTGGTAACGTTCTTTCGATGGGATGTTCCTCCGACGTATTACACATCTATGACAGGTAATGACCACAGCTGTGCTGCTTCGGAATATTTTCGGCAGAGGGTGTCCTGCGTCGATGAAGTTCATACGTTGTTCCTCGAGGGCCTCCGTCAAGGCTCAACGTCACCGGATGTTTTATATAGGACGCACGGCGCCCGTAGCCTCAGTTGTAATTTTTTTCCCCGAACGTGTGGCACCAATCTCCTGCCAGTATGACTGCAGAAAGCCTTGCGGAAACGGAAGCTGCAATCGCATAAGAAATTCTTAGTAGCGGGGCAGGCTGGGAGGGTTCGATGTGGAATACGTTGGGGGAACATCCCATCGAAAGATAAGGTAAGTAAATTGTTCTTCGAGGGGA
The DNA here is from genome assembly GCF_040938575.1 of Ambystoma mexicanum. NCBI lineage: Eukaryota > Metazoa > Chordata > Amphibia > Caudata > Ambystomatidae > Ambystoma > Ambystoma mexicanum. The sequence goes on along the minus strand of NC_090940.1, from coordinate 35,589,764 downwards.
TGGTGTCCTCCGATGTATTCCACATCTATGACAGACTCCCAAAGCAGTACCAACGTTTGGAGGTGGGAAAAGAATTTACAATTTATAATTTTAGAATGCCCAATTAAATTGCTGAATAAAGGACTGCCTTACCAAAGGCCAAATCCTGCCCATGAAGTATGGACAGAGGCCCATGTGGCTGCTTCGCAAATATTGCGAATCGGAACACCCCTCTGTAGGGCAGTGGAGGCAGCCACATCCCTAGTAGAGTAAGCCCGTAAGCCTACTAGAGGGTCCTTTCCCGCCTAACGGTAACACTCAGATCATCAAAATTATCCATCTAGACAAGGTCTGTTTGGAAAAAGCCTGACCCAAGCGTTTTCCAGCATAACCAACAAAGAGCTGATCGTCCACTCTGACCCGGGACATACGCGAGAGATAGAAACTCAAAGCTCTTCCAGGATCCAACCTATGGAGCCTCTCCGCTTCCTTACCAGGATGTGGAGGAGGATAAAATGCCGGAAGAATCACCTTCTGGCCCAAATGGAATTCCGACACAACCTTCAGAAGAAAAGAAGGCCGCACCCGCAGGACACCCTGTCCTTATGGAAGACAGTAAAGGGTGGCTTGGCGGAAAGTGCCTGCAACTCACTCACTCTGCGTGCGGAAGTAACCGCAACTAAAAAACAGTTTTAAAGGACAACAGTCGCAACGAACAAGAATGTAAGGGCTCAAACGGAGCTCCCATTAGGAACTTTAAAACCAAATTCAAATCCCACCCTGACACCTGGAAAGGCGACGTTGGAAACACATTAGTTAGCCCTTTCAGAAACGGAGAAATCGAAGGGATCTTAAAATAAGAACATTCCTCAGACGACAGTGCCGCCAGGTAACCCTTAATGGTGCCCACTTGCAGGCCCTTGTGGGCTAACGAAAGCAAAAAAGACAAAACCAAGGGAATGGAACATTGAAAAGGATCCATATTCTGTACCCTGCACCAGTCACAGAACTTTCTCCAACTGCAACGGTACAGGGATTTCGTTGCAGGCCTTCTGGCCGAAAGCAACACCTCCATCACGTCTTCGGGGAGGACCCAATCCTTATACCTCAACCTTTCAGATACCAAGCATGAAGGCTGAGAGATGTGACCTCTGGATGGAGAACCCGACCCCCCCTCCCTTGAGAGCAGATCGTCTCGGTAGGGAAGACGACGTGGAGGGCAGATGGACATGTCTAGAAGGTCCTGGTACCACGCTCTCCTGGCCCATGCCGGAAAACAAAGAGGATCATCCGGGAACCGAACCTCTGTAACCTCCGCAACACATGCAGAATGACGGGGACTGGAGGAAACACGTACAACAGTGGGAAGGACCACAACACTACGAACGCGTCCCCTAAGGCTCCTCTTGGTGGAAATCCCGCGAGCAGAATCTTTCGCACTTCCGGTTGACACTTGTGGCAAAGAGATCCACTTGTGGGGTTCCCCAAAGGGCGAAGATCTCCAACACAACTTCCTGAGCCAGCTCCCACTCGTGAGAGACCGTGCTCTGCCTGCTCAGAGCGTCCGCCGACGCGTTTTCGTCTCCGGCCAGGTGAACTGCAGAGATCGGAATTTCCTGCTGGATGGCCCAGAACCAGAGCTGCATTGCCCCCTGCACAACGGGAGTGACCCTGCCCCCCCTTTTTTGTTGAGGTAGTGCATGGCCACTGTATTGTCCACCATAATCGGGACATTCTTCCCCCGCACAGATGGCAGAAAAGCCTTCAGGGCTAGCCTGACAGCCCGCAGCTCTAACAGATTGATGTGAAGTCTGGAATCCGACAGAGACCAACGGCCGCTGGCTGTCAACTCGTTGGCATGAGCTCCCCAACCCATGAGGAATGCGTCCGTCACGATCGTCACCTCCGGCCACGGTTGCCAAAACAAAGCTCCCTTCATCAGATTGCCTTTGACGGCCCACCACAGAAGATCCTGTGCGACCGAGGGCGGAATCTTAACGGGATCCAACATCCTGCCGGAGAACTGGGACCACTGCATATTGAGAGCCCACTGCAGAGATATCATCCGCAGCCTGGGCTCTGGCACCAGGAAAATGCAGGATGCCATGAGGCCGAGCAACCTCAAGAACTCGAATGCCGGGAGACTCTGGGCATGTTGAAACTTGTCCACCATCTGCAGAATGTGATGAGCCCTCACCTGGGGTGGCGAACACAGCCCCAGGGACGTGTCTAGCTCTGCTCCGATGTACTGGAGCCTCTGGGTAGGTGTCAAATGGGACTTCTTTAAATTGAGGGAGAAGCCCAGCTTGTGAAGGGAGTGGCAGGTGACGGACAGATGATCTAGGACTTGCTCGGGCAAGGGCGCCCTGATCAACCAATCGTCCCGGTAGGGGTAGACGTGAATCCCCCCTTTCCTGAGATACACTGCCACCACCACCATCAGCTTGGTGAAGACCCTCGGGCGGAGGTCAATCCGAACGGGAGGACCCGAAACTGAAAATGCGAGTCGCCAACCGCGAACCTCAGGTACTTCCTATGCTTAGGATGAATCGGCACAGGAAAGTAAGCATCCTTGAGGTCGAGAGACACCAACCAATCCTGAAGTTGAAGGGCCTGGAGGACTTGAGAAAGAGTTACCATCTTGAACTCGTCCTTTCTGAGGAGCTTGTTCAGCCCACGCAGGTCCATGATGGGTCTCAATCCCCCGTCTTTTTTCGGGATCAGAAAATAAGGGGAATACCATCCCTTGTTCCTCTCCGCTACAGGCACCAGTTCTATGGTACCTTTCTCCAGTAGGAATAGGATTTCCTGCGCAAGGAGCGGATCCGGACGCTTCAAAGAGAGCTTCCCTGGTGGATTGTCGTGAGGCCTCTGCCGGAAGGGAAGACAGTAGCCGTGGGTTATGATCTCCAGAACCCACACATCTGAAGTAATGGCACGCCATTCTCCAAGATGCTGCACAAGTCTGCCCCCAACCGGCGAACCATTGGACATGGCTTCATGACTGAGCGGAAGCGGCTGCGGCAGTGCCTGAGGGCAAAGAGGAAACTGCCCGAGCGGCTTTGGCACCTCGAGTACCTTGCTTTCTACCTCTGGTACTCCTACGGTGGCCCCTGTGACTGGCTGCTCCTCTCGATCTACCAAAGGAAGAGTAGTACCGAAAGGAACCTCCCCTCCATTGCTGTCCCCTGGACGAAACGGCAGAGGTTGAGGTACTGCAGCGCTCAAAGACTTTGCTGCAGTTTAGGAGATCTGCAACCTCTCAAGGCTCTCGTCAGCCTTGCTGCCAAACAGATGGACACCATCAAAGGGCATGTTGAGAAGCTGAGATTGCACACCAGGAGCAAACCCCGACTTCCGCAACAACGCAAACCTGCGTATCACGGTGCTCGCAGCCATGGACCGACTGACACAGTCTGCCGTGTCCAAACCCGACTGAACGGCTTTACACATGGCATCCTTGCCTTCCTGCACAAGGGCTAGAAAACCATCCCGTTCCTCCCTTTCGGGAATATGCTCAGCCGGCAAATATGCACAATTCCACATAGTGTGAGTGTATCTTGCCAAGGCACAAACAGAGTTGGCTGCCTTCAAAGCCATACCCCCAGATGAAAATACCTTCTTCGCTCAACCATAAAAGCGCTTATCATCCCTATCAGGAGAGATAGTAGGGTACGCAGCCTGCTTTGCGGGGGCCGTAGCTGCCTGCACCACCAAACTCTCTGGAGTAGGTTGCGTCGACAAGTAGCAGGGGTCACTACTGGCTGGAGGGTATTTTTTCGGAAGTGACTTATTCACTGACGGGAGACTCTCCGGAGCAGTCCAAACCGCTGCCACCCTTTTTTGCAGACACATATCAAATGGCAGCACCGGGTCAGTGGGTGGACCTTGGTCCAGGATGTCCGTCAGATCATCCTGATCAAAATCAACAGGTGGAGCAGACCACCCCAAGTATTCAGTCACCCTCGACATGAGACGCCTGTAAGAGGATTTGGCATGCGTCCCCGGGTGAGGCCTACCAAACTCCACCTCCGGAGAGGTGTCAAGGCCACTGGCGTCATGCAGGGACTGACAGAGTTCCTCCAATTGACAGTGCCCAGACACAAGGTCATCAGGAACATCAGGAGGCACAACCATCTCCTGCTCAGACCCTTCCTCCACCTCCGAAATATAATCCAAAGGCTGGAACAAATCCAATCTGGGAGGAGGAACAGAATTGGGCTCAAAAACAGGCCTCAGAGATTTACTGAGAGCCTTCCTCAGAGTTTCCACAGCTCTCTGGGGCACCTCCGGCAAATCCTCCACAAACGGCATTGAGGGCGTCGATGGATTCGACGTCGACCGAGGCGCCGATGGCGTCGAGAACCTCTTCGAGGACGGAGCCTCGAGAATGTCCCTCGACGGACACGGCGCCGATGGCGTCGACGACTTCTTTGAGGGCGGAGCCTCGAGAGAGCCCCTCGATGGACACGGCGCCGTTGGCGTCAACTCCTTCCTCGAAGGCTTTACAGGTTCCGACGGTCTCGATGGCGTCGAGGACTGGGACCTGGATCTGGCACGACTATGGCAATCTCCCTTGTCCGAGCGGGACCTCGACTGCTCCCAATGAACGCGTGGGCCGCCCAAGCCCGAAGGCGTGCGAGTGGTGGACTGAGCCCATTCCTTTCCGGCTTCTTTCGAAGGCGCGGACGGAACCGTGCCTTGCGATTCGAAAATCGCCAACATCTGCCGGCGGAATGACTCCCATTCGGCCGGCGACGAAGACTTGGTGGGACAAATCAACCGTCTTGCGGAGTCCTCCGACGACGGAGATGGGGAAAGCGATCAGTGACGGTGCTTCCTAAATGCTTCGACGAGGCAGAGGAATGGCGGAAACCACTCCTAGACCGAGCCCTGGACTTTCGCAGACGCAGAGAGTCACCCCTCGAGTCATCGGTCGAAAGCCCAGCAGACTTTGGCTTATGGGGCTTAGACACCCTACCTACCTTCAATTTCTTCTTCCGTTCCCGCAAGGCCTTAGACGTCAGGGACTGACATTCCTCACAGTTGTCGGTGGTGTGGCTTTCGCCGAGACACTAAAGGCAGATGTCGTGTGGGTCCGTGATGGACATATTCGACCCTCAGTCCCGACACTTTTTAAAACCTGACTTCAGGGTAGCAGAAGAAGACGAAGGCATATTCGCACAGAAGAATCGTGCGCGCCGAGATTCCGAAGCAAACACGTTGCGGAAAAAACAGAACTGACGCTAAGGGCGCCGTGTGTCCTATATATAACATCCGGTGACGTCGACCCTCGACGGAGGCCCTCGGAACAATGTATCGACGTCATCGACGCAGGACGCCCTCTGCCGAAAATGTTCCCAAGCAGCACAGCTGTGGTCATTACCTGTCATAGATGTGGAATACGTCGGAGGACAGCATCCCCTCGAAAGTAATTTTGTTCTGAGTGTAAGTGGAAGCATGTTAAACACATATAATAATTTAAGAAGCAAGGTAATTTTAATAGCATTAATCTTACCCCAGTTTCAGTTTTAGTTTGTTCCATCTCTTACATAGTACAGTTATCTCCACTAACTTCAATCTAATATTGGTCATCAACATCTGAGCAACATCCCTAGTAATTTGAATACCTAATTATCTGAAACCTTTATTAGCCCATTAATGGCAAGTTTCATTAAATAAACTTCTGTGACGGGTGTGAGGGTGCAGAAGTAAGGCTTGGACATGATCCGGTATGTTTTTGGGCAGACATATTATATGAAAAAGAGTTGGAAAAATGCACCCCCATCACTAAAACTAAGAGGGGTGTCCATGCCTCTAAGAAAACGAAGGAAATTGTCAGAATGTCAAATTATAAAGTCTGTCACTGTAGTGGCTCAAAAAGCCTACTTCTGTGCCTAACACTAACAACTTAAAACAACTGTGCAGGGATGACCTCTTCTTAAAGTAAAAGCTTCTTTGTAGCTTCAAGCAACAGAAAAGTCCCCAGTCTCTTGGATAATCAAAACCCGTAACAATAAAGAAAAATTCAAAAGTGTAGGACTCCAAGGTTAGGCTTGTATCCTTTCCACTAGAATCCTGTTTGTACTGTTCTTTGTAGATCTAACCAACAGAGATGTTCCCGGGCTTTCTGGCAATCACAAGAGGCAAAAATAAAGACATTTTCAAACTATAGGACTCCTAGGTTAGGGTCTTAATCCTTTCCCCTAGATTCGTTCTTACAATGTTTCTCTCCTTTTTGGGGCTTCCCGGGCCTGTACTGGCGTATACAAATGTCAATAGACAGTTCACAAGAATATGCTGTCATGAGACACGCCTTTCGCCAGTCTGATGCTGTATTTCGGCAGCCACTATTTCCTCCAAGATGGCTGCCGCTACTGATGGCCCGTACTGTTGCATAGGTCTAGGCGCTCTGGCCCCTCCAGTGTGTCATGATTTAAGCGCTGACTGACTGTGAGCCTGCGCATCTCAACGCTCGGTTGTTGCCTTGCTTCTACCGTGCTCAGCGATTCCTACTGTTCAGTTGCTTACCGCTCTTGTTTCCTGGTTCGCTCCTTCCTGGCCACGTTGATCCCTCCTGGTCATGCTGCCTTCTGTGTGTCTGTTCCTTCCTGGCCGCCCTGGCCATTCCTGGTTGTGCTGCCGTTCTGTTACGCTTTCATTTCCTGCTTCCAAATTTCCTGCTTCCCGGTGTGTCATCTTACTGCCCTTGGACCCTCTCACAAACTGTTGTGCTCTTACCTGGTCCATCGTAGAGGATACCACTTCATGTATTGGTACGACAGCCCTGAACATTCTAAATCCTGTATCAGCCTCATCGAGGCGGATCGATCAAGACTCCTTTCAGGTTTTTCCCCTTGTGAATTTTTTCCTGCTGCTGGGCAGTTTCCCGGGCGTTAACCTATCTGGTCAATAAGAACCAGCAGGGTGGCTTCAGGGGAGGCTCGCCCTTTTCTACATGAGACACAGACATAAAAAAAAAAGGAGAAGAAAACGACCAAGACAACTCAGGTGAGCCAAGGTCCATTACTTGCTACACCTGACAGTTTTAGACGGCAATGGATTACTGCCTCTGAGGAGATGGAATTGTCACTCCAGGACCTTTTGCGTGGAATGCAGTTATTGTCCACCGAGGTACAGAACCTCATGGCAGAAAATTCAGCCTTGAGACAGCTGGTACTGTCCTAGGTCTCAGCCCTTCAGGAAAGCGCCTCCTTGGGGGGCGTTGTGGAGAAATATGACAGAGCACCAAAGACGTCACATATGCTCCTGGACCCATGTATGGTGCATTTCACCTTTAAGCCCTATTATTTCTCTCCCAACAGAGCTAAGGTATGGTTTATTGTGTCACATCTGGTTGGCAATGCGCTCACTTGGGCAACACCCCTGGTGGCTTCAGGAGACCCCTTATTGGACAACTTTGACGGGTTTCTTATGGCGTTCAAGGCCATGTTCGACCGGCCCGATCTGGTGTTTTCAGCCCAAGAAAGACTACTTGAGTGTCAACAAGGCAACCAAGATATGCTTACTTATGTCACTGGCTTTAAGCAGTTAGCAAAGGAGGCTGACTGGTTACCCAAGGCATGCTTCACCTTGTTCCGAAAGGGACTCAACGATGAGGTGAAAGATGAACTTGCTCGGGTTGCTCGCACTGGTTCCTTTCAGGCACTTTTGGATTTATCCCTGCAAATCTACTTCCGCCTTCAGGAGTGGAAGGCAGAAAAGAAAAAAGTGCGCAGTCCAGTGCAGAGACCCCTGCCCTTGCATCCAAGTCCGAGAGAAGCTCCTCAGTCGCCACAGGGTGATTCTGAACCCATGCAGATGGGTTCCTTATGGGGACCTTTGACCCCACAAGAAAGAACACGTTGCATCGACAATGGCTTGTGTATGTATTGTGCCTCAGATAAACATCTGGTCAGTAATCACCCCATTGTTCCACTTAGGTGTTTGGGAAAAGCCAGCTCCCGATCCTGAATGGAGCCCAGTTTCGGGAGGTCGATACCTGCTCCTTTTTCTCTGCCTCATTGAGCCCGACTCACAGATCTACGTTGGTGGTCCTCCAAGTAACCTTGACCTCCTCTGCAGGGGTTCATCAGCCCGTCTTGGCACTAGTTGATTGCGGGGCCATGGGCATTTTCCTGGTTGACGAATGGGCTCAAAGACATCATATACCCAGGAGGTCCAAGGAACAAATACAGGCCATAGAAGGCATTGATGGATGCCCGCTCACCTCTGGACCTATCACTCAACAGACCATTGGACTATTGCTGTCCATCAACAAACATCAGAAAATCCTCAGTTTTGACATTATAAAAGCGGCTCATTATCCTGTGGTTTTGGGAATGCCCTGGCTTCACCGACGCAACCCCTACATTAACTGGGCTGCAGGTTCCTTGTTCCTGGGATCCGAGTTCTGTCTTTCGCATTGTCTATCCGGTAATGCCCAGCTTGAGGAGACAGCAGGTACCATTCTTTACAAGGAACATTATATCACTGCCTCCAATATCAATCAGATACCCAAGGCTTATCATCAATTTTCTGACATCTTTTCCAGTTCCATCGTACAGCCCATACCCCCACGCAGACCTGAAAACTGTGCTATTGAAACTGATGAAGAAGCCATCATTCCCTTCGGAAGGATGTTTGTTCTGCCTGACCCGGAGAAAAAGGCCCTCTGGGCGTACTTGGATACCAACTTGCAAAACGGCACTGTTTGCCCTTCCAAATCCCCAACGGTGGCTTCCTTGTTTTTTGTGCCTAAAAAAGATTCCCAGGAATTTCGCCCATGTTTGCATTATCGAGGTTTGAATCAGCTCACTCGAAAAGACCAGTACCACTTGCCTCTTGTAGCCAACATTTTGGAACCCCTCCAGGGTGCCGTCCTCTTTACCAAGTTGGACCTGAGTGGGGCATACCATCTTATACGCATAAGGGCAGGCGATGAATGGAAGACCGCCTTCCGGGCACCATTCGGCCATTTCGAGTACCTGGTCATGCTCTCTTGTCTGGCTAATGCTCATGCGGTATTTTAGCATTTCATGGACCGGGTAATCTCAGATATGTTATCTCTTTTTGTTATCATCTACCTCGATGACATACTTGTCTTCTCAAAAGACCCAGCCTTACATCAAGACCATGTCACTTAGGTACTTCAAAGTCTCCGTGAACACTGTCTGGTAGCCAAGCCAGAAAAGTGTCAGTTTCATGTCACCACAGTGAGGTACCTCGGATTCGTGCTAAGTCCTCAAGGCATAGCAATGGACTCGTCCAAAGTCACTGCCATAACCTCATGGCCTGCACCCTCTAATGTAAAACAGGTACAGTCCTTTCTGGGCCTAGCAAACTTCTATAGAAAGTTTATTCCCAACTTTTAATCTATTGTTCGGCCTATAATATTACTCCTAAAAAAGAACACACCCTTTCTGTGGTCTCCATCACAGGAAGCCACCTACAGGTTACTCAAGAAAATATTCACGGAAGGACCTGTGATCTGCCAACCCGATGTTTCCAAGCCCATCCTGGTTGAAACAGATGCTTCGGAGTCTGCCATTGGAGCAGTATTGAATCAGAAGCAAGAGGATTCCATGGAACACCCCATAGCTTACCTTTCCAGGACATTAAATACCAGCAAATTGCACTATTCTGTTCTAGAGAAAGAGTTGCTGACCATTCGGCATGCATTCACAGTGTGGCGTCATCTTCTCCTGGGCATGCATTCACAGTGTGGCGTCATCTTCAAACTGATCACAGGAGCCTGCAAGTACTACAGTCTCTGGATTGTAGGAATAGTAGACAGGCATGCTGGGCATACTTTTTTGCTCAATACCAGTTCCAGATAACATACGTAGCAGGTTCTTCTAACACCCTTGCCGATGCACTGTCCAGACATCAAGACCTTATTCCTGACAAACCAATTCCTTTTCCCAAGATGTTTCCAACAACGGTGTTCATTGCTCTGGCTGAAGATCTTCTGGACAGAATACGGACTGAAACAAAGGCCTCTGACGTTTGGAAACAACTACCCAACAGCAACCCTTGGAGCCTGACAACGTGAGATAGCTGCTTATTCAAAGGTTCTGCCTTGTTTGTGCCTACTCAGGCCTTAAAAGAAAAGGTGTTACGGTTATGTCACGATACCACCTTTTCCAGCCATCGAGGGATCAAGGTTACCCTGCAAACCCTTAAACGGCAATTCTGGTGGCCTAAAAGGTACCTTGATGTCCAGGCTTATGTACGGGCATGTTCCTTTTGTGCCCAGAACAAACACGAAAACAAGAAACCAGCCGGGCTTTTGCTCGAACCTACTCTCCCTTCTCGTCCATGGCAGATCATAGCCACAGACTTGATTGTAGATCTTCCGCCGTCCAGAGGACACACTACTATCCTGGTGACAATAGATCTGTTCTCACATATGGCACATTTTACTCCGCTTTCCAAGTTACCTTCTGCACGGAAGATGGCAAACACATTTGTAACAGAGATCTTCAGACTCTATGGACTTCCTTCCAAGATCTTTTCTGACCGAGGACCTCAGTTTACCTCACGATTCTGGGACCACTTATGTCGCCAACTATGAACGAGTCTTCTGGCCATAATACACAGACCAACGGGATCACCGAAAGGGTAAACCAAACCCTGAAACAATACCTCTGTTGTTTCTCGTCCCAAGTACAAGACAACTGGTCCATTCTGCTTCCTGTGGCAGAATTTGCGTACAATAATTCTGACCACTCTTCCTTGAAGACAAGTCCTTTCTTCTGTACCCAGGGTTTCCATCCATCAATCATACCCATACTTTTGCCTTGCCCCAGTCCGGTGCCTTCTGTCGATGCTTGGATATCGGATCTGGTACACATTCACAGATCCGTTAAGGAAAATGTACAAGAAGCCCGAAACAACATGAAAATATCCACAATATAGCAGCGTTGGCCTTCTCCACCGTATGATGTTGGTGAAAACGTCTGGTTGTCATCCAGATACCTGCCCAGACACCTGAAACCCAACAAATTGTCGCCCCGGTACTACTTACCCCTCTCAGTAACTAAGGTTATCAATCCTGTGGAAGTTAGACTTGGCCTACCTGTGCCTTGGAAAAGGATACACCCTGTTTTCCATTCTTCCCTACTTAAACCCTACCATCCCTCCACCAGGACTCAGATACGCCCTCCTCCAGTCATCACTAACAACCAGATTGAATACGAAGTCTCCAGGGCATGTGACTCCCGGTAAAGACAAGGACGACTTCAGCACCTTGTGGAATCGAAAGGCCACCCCCCTCCGCCCACCAGTGAATGTTCTTGGGAACCAGAAACCAATGATCATGCCCCATGCTTAGTTCAGCGCTTCCATCTACTTAATTGGGGGAAGCCCGGTGGAAGAAGCCTTCGGAGAGGGCATGCTGTCATGACACACGCCTTTCGCCCATTTTGGGCCGCCTGGAATGTCTGATGCCGTATTTCGGCAGCCATTATTTCCTCCAAGATGGCCGCCGCCACTGATGGCCCATACTGTCGCAGCGGTCTAGGCGCTCTGGCGCCTCCAGTGTGTCATGATTTAAGCACCTACTGACTGTGAGCCCGTGCGTCTCAACGCTCGATTGTTGCCTTGCTTCTACCAGGCTCAGCACTTCCTCCTGTTCAGTTGCTTACCGCTCTTGTTTCCTGGTTTGCTCCTTCCTGACCTCGCTGATCCTTCCTGGTCACGCTGCCTTCTGTGTGTCTGTACCTTCCTGGCCGCGCTGCCCATTCCTGGTCGTGCTGCCGTTCTGTTACGCTTTCATTTCCTGCTTCCAAATTTCCTGCTTACCGCTCTGTCATCTTACTGCCCTTGGATCCTCTCACAAACTGTTATGCTCTTACCTGGTCCATCGTAGAGGATACCACTTCTTGTATTTGTACGTCGGCCCTGAACGTTCAAAGTCCTGGATCAGCCTCATCGAGACAGATCGATCAAGACTCCTTTCAGGTTTTTCCCCGTGTGGGTTTTTTCCTGTTGCTGGGCAGTTTTTCCTGGGCGCTAGCCTATCTGGTCAATAAGAACCAGCAGGATGGCGTCAGGAGAGGCTCATCCTTTTCTACATTAGACCCAGACTTCAAAAGACAAGGAGAAGTCAACACCCAAGAAGAAAACGACCAAGAAAACTCAGATGAGCCAAGGTCCATTACTTGCTACACCTGACAAAAGCTCTTTATGCTTCTCCTATTTATCCCACAAACTTGGCTCACTCCTTTTGCCAAGCGTAGGATTTGGTCTAGTATGCTTTCATCACTTATTTTGGGCTCCGGTCCCAGACTCGCAGTAATCAGTGTTGCTTGGTTTACTTCCCTGCCAAGCAATTGTCCTCTCATGGTCTGTCGCTTTTTGAGTTGGAGGTCCCTGACTCGCAATTTAACTGCTTGGTTCACTCTCCTTCCAAGCAGTTATCTTTTCATGAACTTATCATTTGGGTTCGGGTCCCAGACTCGCAATATTCAAGTTGGCATGGTTTACTCTCCTGCCAAGCCTTTGTCCTCTCATGGACTGTCCTTCTTTGGGTGCAACTCCCAGACTCGTAATATATTCCCTCTTGCCTGGTTCACTCTCCTGCCAAACAATAGTCCCAGCATGGACTATCTCTGTGGGTGTAGGTACCAGACTCGAAATATTCAGATTGGTTTTAATTCATTTTCTCGGATGGGTTCGGGTCCCAGACTCGCAATATTCAGATTGGTTTTGTTTCAGTTATTCATATGGGTGCATGTTGCAGACTCGCACTCGGTTCCCAGGGTCCCAGAACCCGTTGCGCCGGCTTCTGCCTTCTCCTCCTCGCTCCCCCGGATCTCCTGCGCCACTCATGTAACCTGCGTACCTGTTTGCTTCCCTCAGGAATATTCCAGCGTTTCCCGAGCAACTGCTGCTTCTCTGGAGGCTCTGGTCGTGTTTTGGGCTTCGTAGCATTGGGCAGTGGTTTTCCAGACATCTGCTACTTCCATGCAGTTCGTCCTCTCTCCTGTCCGCTTTGCCGTTGCTCTGGATGCCCAAAGGTTCCACATGGTAGTAATGCAAGCAGTCCTTGCTTCTGGGACCTTGCTTGCGTTCTTCTCCTCTGCTCTCAACTTCCCTCCTGCTGTGTCTCATCCTTCGCCCCTGCACGGTTTGCCGGTTTCCTTGCAGGATCGTTCTCCCTCTGCATCTCAGTTGTGCAGTGCTTAAACTCCCGCGTTGGGAAATGAAAGTACTTTGAACCAATTACATTCGTAGAGAAACTAGAATGCTTACTCTGCTTCTCCCACGTGATCCTCGGAATCCTGATCATTATCTTCTTCTTAGTTGTTGAGAAGCTAGAGTGCTCATTCAGTGTCTCCATAGTGATGCTTGGACTCCTGGCCATCTTCTTCTTAGTACATGACATAGTCAGATGTAAGATACTTCTCGTTCTTTAATGTTTTAGTCTCCTGAAGTAGATTAAGTTTCCCAATACTTGTAGTAGATGCACATGTAGTATACTTTGTACTTTTTGATGTTTGAATCTTGCCAAGTACCTTAGGTTTTTCCAACATTTGAAGTAAAGTGATCTACAGTATACTTGGCGTTGTGTGTCCTAGGTAAATTAGGTTTCCCAATGCTTGAAGCAGAGCCATATGCAGTATACTTGGTCTTTTCTGCTGTTTCAATCATGCCAGGTATTTTAATCCTGGCTAACCTGACAATAGCAGACACCGGCGGCTCTATCAACAAAAGGGGAAGCAGGATTTAACATTGGGGAAGGGTTGAGATGTACTAATGTGGGGGGATACTGCGTTCTCTGAACATGGTCATCCCTAGTCCCAAAAGGGGATTCCTCCCTATGCGATCCTCCTTGCCTGCACCATCACCAGGGGGGATTGTACTGTGGAGGAACTGCCCTGGCCTCATGAGAGAGGTCTCCCCGTAGGGGAGAAGGGACGACATGCTCAGATTAGTCCCACAGGCCATTGCTATGGGAAAATCCCTGTTCCAAGTATTAACCTTGTGGTCAGATATTTCCCCAAAGGATTTCAAGACATCCATTGAACGCTGAAATGAATATTCTGGATCAGACAATAATACCAAGACGTTATCTGCTTAAAGCAGAACCCTTGATCTACAGATACCAGTTTCTATTCGCTTTTATATCAGGATCCTCTCTAGTATGATGTATGATGGCTAGTAATTCAATAAAGCGGTCAAACCATTCCTCGCGTGATACTAAACATACTAGATGTTAACCCATTTACTGTTACTTGTGCTTTTTGTCCACTGTTAATGTATTAAAAAGATTCCAAAACTTGGGTCTGTTATTTACTTTAAGCAGGTATAATCTTTTTTAGATCCATTTCCTGATCCAGAAAGTGTGCATTATTTCTACTGTGACTGAATGCTATTGGTAAGTGCAGTTTATCCTGAGCATTTCTTATTTTTAGTGATAAAAGTATATTGGTAATGATTCATCTGAAAAAGTGCTCTGCTAATCGAACTCACTTTCGTAATGCTCCATTCCAAAAAATATAGTGCACACATGTACCTCTGCTGTGACTGCATACTGAAATCCTTCAGTAGCTGCCTTTTAGTGGCAACATGGGAGGGCCAAAGGTCTCATGTGCATTTCTGTACACAGCTGATAGAACCCAAAGTTCAGGCCGGGGCAGCTTTTAACTGTGAGCACTCTGATGAATCCTATGTCACTGATCCCCAGCCAGAGATCTTCTCCCATCTGGCCAGGGGACGGCCGCCGCTGCCTGATCCTGACCCTGAGGATGGTATTCTGAGGGAGGATCACATGGGAGGAGACGGCTATTGGGGAGGGGTGGTGACCCCATCAGGAGAGGTGCAGTATTCTTCCCTTCCTAAAGAGGAAGACCTTGTTATTCCAAAATTCTTGATAGCTTGTTGTCACTATACAAGTACCTAAAGAAGGTGTGGTGGGGAGGTGCACTCACGTGTCAATGGTTACTTCTGATTCAGGGCACTCAGTTCTGCCATTTACATAATTTACATGCAACTCTAGGTGCAGCTTTGCTAAGTCTGTGCTACTAGACTATAATCTAGAAAAGGGGAAATGGTCATCCGTATCGAACAGAGGGCATAGCAAAGGCACACTCAAAACTGATGGAACATCAGCCAAAAAGTAATAAACAAATAAATCACGTTTTTGTTACCTTCAAAGTATATATTTACATATGTCCACAGTGTTTTTAAAGTAATATTTACATCACAAATAGTATAACAGACAAAAAATTCCCAATTTTCATCTGGAATTCTCTATATCACATTTTCACCAATCTACATACAATTCTGATTATTTGTCTCAGATCATGTACACAACAACGTATCTACTTATTCAACAATCTCAATATGAATACACAGTGATCCTTCCTGTGAACCACCCATGTAGTTATTCATCAATCTCAATCAGTGTTGATATCCTGTTGTTAAGTATATGCTCGGGGTGTGAGCCTTTAGGTTTGTCCACTACGCGTTTCGGGCCAATGTGAGCCCTTCTTCACGTGAGGATATAGCTACCTTCCTTAACTAATCTAGAAAGAAAAAGAATTTTGACTATAGTTAGAATAATGTTACACTCAGAACTTATTCTTATATATGTTGTGCACTAGCGCCATATCCACCTTGGTGGCATTAGTGTAGAGCTCGATTGCCCCTATCTTGCCTTTTGACTTGATTTCACAACTCGCCACTTAGTTTAAAATGCTTTCTCTCTTTGCTTGTGTCCTATCTGTGGAGATAAGACACTGTTTTAGTGGCCTGTTTTCTGAGGCTGTTAAGGACACAATATGGTGATCAGGAGCGGGACCAGTCGCTAAAAAAACCCCTGGGTCCCACTCTCTGATCACAGAGTACATGAGACTAAATAAATAATGTGTAAAACTTACCAGACGAAAGTGTCTGTCTATGTTTGATCCTAGGGCAGGGGTCGCCGAGGTGTGGAAGTAGTAAGCTTGGATCTTGTGTTTCCCTTTAGCGATTCTGTAAATATAGATCATAAACTTAAAAGTCACATTGTCAACATACCTTTACAAAGTCTTGGTAGATGACTTTAGTAGTTGTATTAGCCACCGGAAGGCGCCAGCGCGCATGGGGATGCATCAAGTGTTTCGCAAACAATGAGTTTCACTATCGCCGTGCGGTCACTTTTCACTTTGAGCTTCCCATGCGACGCGGTCGTTGAAATTAGATATGTGTATGGTTTACTCACTAAGTTACTCTAGTTAACGTAATCCATTACATGTAATGTCTCTAACCGTCTTTTACCTTATCAATCATGCTCGCACTCGTGTACGTGTCTTTCCCTGCTCCGTGTCTCTTCCGACTAGCGGAAAAAGCATCAGTAATGAGTGTGCCTTTGGCCTCCGTTCGGTACGGATGACCATTTCCCCTTTTCCACTATACAAGTACCTCCCATTGTAAACCTCAAAAACCATTAATTGCAAAGCATTCTAACCAGAATAATAGTTCACATCCACACAATACACACATGACATCTCCTGTCCCTGATGTTTTTGTGGTAACCAACAACCTTAAACAAAATCACCTTAGAAGTCCTATAAATCCTGTGGACTCCAACTCCCATAAAGACTAAAGTACTGAAATGAGGAAGTGGGAGAAGGAGTTAATGTGGATCAAAGGAAACAGTGAGTTGAACATGCAGGCTAGGTGTATGATGAGATCCAATTTTAAAATGGTGTCTACATTGGAAGAAAAAGAGAGAAGCAGAACAGAAGAAGGCAGCAGCAGCAGCAGCATGGGAACGGACCCTGCTGGAGAAGGCAGCCACCTTCAAACTACTGCTTGCAAGCCGTATCTACCAACTTGTCACAAGGCCACAGAAGACCCAACAGGCACTGTAGGAGGACCGCTTGAGGGCCAGCAGCAACAGCAAAGCTACCAGGAGCATGGTCGTGTCCAGAAGTAGCAGGCTTACCGGCGAGTGAACGCAGAGCTGGCAGAGGAGCTGAGAAAAGGTCAGCAGAGTGGGAAACTCGTCTCACAGTGAAAGTATTACCGCAGCAACGTGCAAAAGGTCAGGAATGCTACCAGACACCAGTAAGGCAAGTCCCAAGTTCAATAATAAAAATCAATTCAAAGAGACAAAAAATTATACACGAGATGTGAGGAAAACAAATGTTTATTACAACCCAGCCTAGTCCGTCGAATTAACAAAAAGACATTCGAAATGGTGACAAAAAAATCACTGTTTTTATAGCAAATGACAGAGGACAAATGACAACAAATGTTACAGATTATTCATACTTTCCCGGCCTCTGATTGGGTATCGTCATATGTACTATAGGCAAATCTATACACTGGCTTGACAGGTATGCTCTTCACTGCTCGTTGTCTGATTACTACCAACTTGTGACCTTCAGTAAGATATGTTTTCATGCACTGACTAGGAACATAAGTTTTTATATATCCTTTGAACATTGGCTTGGGATCGCAGGTAAACTGATGTGCTTTGACCAATACGTGTGCAGTGTCTGTGCTTTAACTCTAGGGTCTGAGTTTTTTTGTATCTTTTTCATGACGTCACTACCGCAATTCAGGCCTGGGAATGAGTTTGCCCCTTTGCCTTAACCAATCACTGCGCTGCATTCAGTCTTGATGTTGAAAGTTGCAGCCTGGTATGTGTTTATGCCTCTTTGCAAGGGCCTGGCTAATATTCTCTGCTGAGGGCGAAGGGTTTTCATGCTTTGGAGATGGCTAACTGAGGCCAAAATGTGTTATTTATTCAATTAGTGTGAAGGGTCACTGTCATTTGCTAGCATTATGAGTGCCCCTAAGATTTCCCTGGCTAATGTTAAGTGCTGCTATGCCTGTTAAGGCTATGTGATTATATTCAAGGGTAAGGTCTGTGCTTTGTGGCTTAATTGCCTTTCAGGGACATGGCTTACTAAAGCATTGCTAATAGTACATTGTAGAGCCTACAGAGGGAGTTCTATATGGGTGTGGCTGCTTTCTCTATGCTGTGTGCCTTTTAACAGTGACCTTCGAAGCTTGCATTTTTGAGCATGTTGGGGGCGTTGGATGTATTCCCCAACATTTCCCTCTTACGTCCCATGAGGGACGAATGTCTCCATGTACTCTTTATCTTTTTTATCTTGTTCTTGTTGCCAGTCATATATAGTTTTAGGTACCTGGATCTTGCATACATTTCTTAAATCCCCTGCCCACCTAGCATAATCCCATGGGTTACATCCTACAAAATTGCTTTCCCCGTCTGCAGCGGGGTCTACGTAGCACTCTAGGTAATTCTCTGGGTCTGGGGGTAGTGACCAAAGGGTGCCTTCTCGGCCCATGCAGTCTTTTGGGTACATTTGTATCTCTACTACCTTTGTTTCTGGGTCAGTCTGTCAGCTTTTGTTTTTCCAACGAGGAGTGGCACTACCTGTCATAACTGCAAGGAGGTTAGGTTTATTTCCATGAGACACACAATTTACTATTATTTGGTAAGTACACCAGATTATTATCAAGACGATAAGGATAGGAAACAAAACTCGACAGACATTGGTAAGCCACTAGACCAGGGGTGCACAACTGATTTTGACAGAGGGCCGAAAGTACCTTACATGAGGGCTATAGTGGGCCGAAAAGTAAATGTGGGCGGGGCGGTAGGTGGGGCGTGGCAGGAGGCTTTTCAAACCCCCAAGTTGTACTAAACACATGGAAAAAGAATGTTTTTGAGGGGTAACGATTTGTATTTGAATTTCAAACTTACATTTTGTACTACACATTTTCCATTGTTATAATTTATTTCTATTTAGTTATTGTATCTCGCCTGTTTAATTAACTTATATATATTTTATTGACCCTAGATTGGACATGCCGTTATTTTGGACTGCTACAGTTTGCTATTTGGGTTGCCCAAGAGGAGTATGGCCTTCGTTGAGTCAGGTTTCCTCAAAAAGCCAAAGATGAACATCTCCTAACTGTGCCTGTTTTAGCTTCATTATTGGGTTCACTCATGGAGTGCAACACTATGCCCCATGGCCCCCTCACCCCCAACCAAACACTATGCCCCAGGGCCCCCTTACCCCCAACCAAACACTATGCCCCATGGCCCCCTCACCCCAACCAAACACTATGCCCCATGTCACTCACCCCCAACCAAACACTATGCCCCATGTCCCCCTCACCCCCAACCAAACACTATGCCCCATGTCCCCCTCACCCCCAACCAAACACTATGCCCCATGTCCCTCACCCCAACCAAACACTATGCCCCATGGCCCCCTTACACCCAACCAAACACAATGCCCCATGTCCCTCACCCCCAACCAAACACTATGCCCCATGGCCCCCTTACACCCAAACCAAACACAATGCCCTATGGCCCCCTCACCCCCAACCAAACACTATGCCCCATGGCCCCCTCAACCCCAACCAAACACTATGCCCCATGTCCCTCACCCCAACCAAACACTATGCCCCATGGCCCCCTCACCCCCAACCAAACACTATGCCCCATGGCCTCCTCACCCCCAACCAAACCCCTCGCCCCCAACCAAACCCCCACCCCCCAAATCAGCACACACAAACCAGCACCAATACAGACCCAAACCCCCACCCCCCAACTCAGCACACACACAAACATGCTCCCATAAAGACCCGAACCCCCCACCCTCCAACTCCAAACCCCCCACCCTCCAAATCAGCACACACACTCTCAAGCATGCACCCATACAGACCCGAACCCCCCACCCCCCAACTCAGCACACTCTCAAACAAGCACCCATACAGACCCAAACCCCCACCCCCCAACTCAGCACACACACAAACATGCACCCATAAAGACCCGAACCACCCACCCCCCCAACTCCAAACGCCCCACCCCCCAACTCAACACACACTCTCAAGCATGCACCCATACAGACCCGAACCCCCCACCCCCCAACTCAGCACACACACAAACAACCACCCATACAGACCCGAACCCCCAACCCCACCAAATCAGCACACTCTCAAACAAGCACCAGACCCAAACCCCCACCCCCCAACTCAGCACACACACAAACATGCACCCATAAACACCCGAACCCCCCCAACTCCAAACCCCCCACCCCCCAACTCAGCACACACTCTCAAGCATGCACCCATACAGACCCGAACCCCCCACCCCCCAACTCAGCACACACACAAACATGCACCCATACAGACCCGAACCCCACCCCCCAACTCAGCACACAAAAAACATTCAAATCAAAACATTCATACACATCCGACAACCCCCGACCCCCGCATCTCAACATACACACAAAATACATTCAAATACAAACATTCTTACACATCCAACACACCCCCCACCCCCGCATCTCAACATACACACAAAATACATTCAAATACAAACATTCATACACATCCGACACCCCCCACCCCCGCATCTCAACATACACACAAAATACATTAAAATACAAACATTCATACACATCCGACACCCCCCCACCCCCGCATCTCAACATACACACAAAATACATTCAAATACAAACATTCATACACATCCGACACACCTCCCCACCCCCGCATCTCAACATACGCACAAAATACATTCAAATACAAACATTCATACACATCCGACACCCCCCCCACCCCCGCATCTCAACATACACACACAAACATAAAGCAAAACAAACCCGACACACAAACACAAACAGAGCACTTACCAGAGACGTGCTGGAAGGCAGGTAAGATGGAACGCTGGAATCGTACTACGGCTGGCGTGGTCCAAGGCTGAAATGCCTTCCGGCATCAACCCTTACTGGCCACGCCAGCCCTAGTGCTGGCCCTCCATTGGGGCAGCACACACGCATTACGTGGCTCGTAGGAGCGACGTGGTGCTTGTGTGTGCTGAGCCAATGAGGGCCAGTGTTTTGTCTGGCCCGGAAGACAACAAAGACTTTCCTAATGGAGGGCGGCCGCGGGCCGCCCTCCATTAGGAAAGTCTTTGTGCCTCGCGGGCCAGACAAAAGAGCATGGCGGGCCGCAACTGGCCCGCGGGCCGTATGTTGTGCACCCATGCACTAGACCATGTGAGAAACTAGAACGTGTCTCACCCAGTACTCCCCAGGGATCTGTCATCCAGGTGGCCAGGACATGGCTATCGCTTTTGGATCCGGTTCCTGTGGGTGGACCAGTGCGGGGAGGATCACTTGATGTGAGGGGTCTTCGGGGAGTGAGAGTGGGACACCAGATGGTGAGACACGTAACCTCTTCCCTGTAACACCTTTACCCCATCCTACCAGGTAGGATACTTAGTAACTCTCCCCCCCTTTTACAACATGAACACTTTCACACGGACAGCCTGCTATGGGAGAAAACAGACTAACGCCCCAGCAGTATACTTTGCAGGACATTGTGCTTATTTGTTTTTCCCCATCCCTTCACATTCAATTTTGGATCTCTTCCATTTTTATTTGTACTGCGAGTCCCTGAAACTGCCCTTCCATTCTACAAATTATCAAATGTGCTAAGCACTGTGCCTCTATAGTCGGCACTTCCTTAGATAAGAACAGTTGGGGGTGCTAACCGTGTGTGGGATATAAGCCCCCCTATATGTAACATGACACATTTACCTGGGCCCTACTAATGGCTGTGATTCGATCATACCACAAATTTGTACCATCTGAATGATGTTCGTCTAGCACATCATTATTTGCTCCTGTGTTCAATTGTTGTTTGTGTCACAAGGTTATCTTCGTGTTCTACTTTTGTTTCGTTATACCTGTTACCTGTAATACCTAATTTCAGTGATTCCATTAGTACAAAAGAAAGAAGAAGAGAGGAAAATAGACAACGTATCCCTATAAACACATTCTTGAAATGTTTACGATTGTTCACTTTGGCTTCTTGAAAACTGACTGCTGCACTTGCTCTGCTGTGTCCAAAAGGTCTAATTCTCCTATTGTACCTTTTCAGAGTCTTACAATTACTCAACTTTGGTGGTTGGTTCTTGTTTGAGTCCCAGTGTCTGTTTCTCGTCAATGCTGTGGTGCTCCGCTGGTGTCTTTTTGTAGATTGGTTAGATGCACCCAGACACGCCGATTCCTTAGCTTTGCTGCCACTGGCGTGGTTCTCTCCACTCCGTATGGTCCTGTGAACTTTGGCTGATTCCAATGCCGTTTGTGCTGTCTGGCGTAGACTCTGTTGACAGGTTGTAGCTGAAGAGGAGGTTCTTCTGTTGTTGTATCTTGTTGGGGCCCGATCTTGCACTTTGATGTTTATCTGAGAAGATATAAGCTTTGCACAGGTTGACATATTATTAAGATATACATTAAATTCTTACACCAACAAATCTGCACTTCGAAGGGATTGTGTCCTACGACGTATTCCTTATCTTTGATAGATCATCTCCAGCTTGCGGGCCTCGGAATTGTTTTTTCAGTAGAGGGTGCTGCGCGTCGACGTCCCTCGAGCCGATATCCCTCGACGGCCTCCGTATCGGCACCAACGTCACCACGCGTATAAATAGACTCGCGCAGCGTCCGTTGCTCAGTTGCGTTTTTCCGGACTTGGTGGGGCCTCGGAATATCGTTGCTCAGTTCTTCAGTCAAATATATCAATATATTCCTCATGAATACCGACTCGTACTCGATGGCTTCCTCACTCGAACCGACGACTCCACGGTCCGGCTTCAAAAAATGTCGAGACTGTGGAAAGAAAATGTCGTTGCCGGATCCTCACAGGATCTGTTTGTGGTGCCTAGGAATCGAGTGCAAGGACTGCATGTCCATGACGACGAAAGCCTTGAAGGAGCGTAAGGGGAAGCTTGAGAGAGGTAAGGCAGTTAAAACTTCTTCGAAAGTTTCCTCGGCAGAATCGAGACATTCGTCTCCTCGCCATCACAAAAGACATTCTCGTTCTAGGTCTCGAAGCAGCTCCCATCACTCTTCGAGATCTAAGCATTCAAAAAAGAGACGTTGAAGATCCCCTTCCTCGTCTTCGTCTTCCGTTTCCCCCAAAAGGGTCTCCTGCCCCACAAAACGTAGCTCTCAGGCTGAGTGGGAGGAATTCAGGAAAAAGATGCTAAGCGTCTTCGAGAAAGCGGCCTCGACCCCCTCGAAGACTGCTGAGGGTGATACCCTGGGTGAAAGACCCGAAAAATCAAAAAGCTGCGAGTCGCAGTACCCGGTGAAAGAAGCCACTCGAGAGTGTCACTAACCCTCGAGTAAAGGCAAGGTTGCGTCTTCGACGCCGTTATCGAAGGGTTCTTCGACGCACAGGTCAGTCGAGTCGACGCCGTCTTCGACGCCGACGTCGACGCTGAGAAAGGATAAACCCACGGCCACCTCACAGCCAGTGGCCATACCCAGAACCTCGAGCACGAGAATGTCGTTGACAACCTCGAGTAGAATCCTGATACTCTCGAGTTCATCGAGGCCTCAACCACCTTTCTCGATGCCTTTTTCGATGGCTTTGAAGCCGTTAACGTCTGCGTCGACGTTTTCTCAGCCAATCATGACAAATTTGACTCCTTCTGCCCTGGAAATGGGATTTATACCATTTTCAAGACCTGACCACTCCAGGGTCTTATCTTCTATTTATGAAGAAGGGGAGGATTCGGATCAGGAAAGACCTTTTGAGTTGCAGGGATCTGCAACTCCTGCACCAGAGGAATTTACCTCTGAGGAAGGTAGGTTGAAAGACCTCCATGAAACCCTACAGGAAGCAAGTGGTTTGGACACTTCCCCAGAAGTGGAGTTTGCCACACCAGACCCAGGGGAACATGCTGAAACCCCTTATAGAACCTTGATGGCAAGGATAATAGAGCAAGACGAACTCACAGACATCTTGGTCAAAGGTCCACAGGAGGATCCTGTGGTGCCATTTCATGCGGCATTACAAAGGAGAATATTGGCAAACTGGGAAACACCTGAGGTAATCCTGGCGGTTAACCAAAAATTATCAGCTAAATATCGGGTGTCTTCTGCTGACCCTGAATATTTATCCAAACACCCAACTCCGGAGAGTCTGGTTGTTCAGGCAGCTACTTCATCAGGTAATAAATCGGCTTACCCTACTGTTCCACAGGACAGGGATGATAAGAGATATGACTGTATGGCCAAAAAAGTCTTTTCTGCATGTAGCATGGCGTTGAAATCCATCAATGCTACTTGTACGCTCGCAAGGTTCAGCCACACACTTAGGGAGTGTGCTTCATCAGCGGCTGACTGCCTCCCGGAGGGAGAAGAAAGGGAAGCGTTTCTCAACATCATTAAAGATGGTAAGGACGCAATATGCGAATCCCTTCAGACTGGCATCGATTCTGCTGACAGTATCAGCAGGGCAATGGCGGCAAGTACAACAACACAGAGATTTGCTTGGTTGCGAAAGTCTGGTTTTGCTCCAGAATATGCCCTTTGATGGCTCTTCTTTGTTTGGTAAGAAGGCGGATGACAGTTTATAAAAACTACAAACATCAAAGGCAGCAGCAAAATCCTTAGGAGCCGCTATCTGTCAGACACCATATCGCCCCTCAGGAACCTCTTGGAGAGGTAAGTACTTTCGCTTCTATTCCGCATTCGGAAAGGGCAGAGGACAGCCGGTTCAAAGGGGTCCGAAGAAATTCACCCGAGGTGGACGGGGTAAAAACACAAAAGCCGCAGCAGTAGCAGGTGCCTCTTTACCCTCGGCATCTGCATCAGCTGCCTCCAAACTGCTCTGAGCACTCTCCTCACAAGACACCAGTAGGGGGCAGGTTAACTCAACATCTGACGGAATGGCATGCTATTACGTCAGATGCTTGGGCATTGGAGACAGTTGCCCAAGGTTACTGCCTGCCTGTTCTACGCATCCCTCAGAGTCATCCACCGGGGAACAGCTCTCTGAGAGTTCCAGATCCCTTCCTCTTGCAGGAAATTGTAGACCTGCTAGAGAAAAGTGCCATAGAACCGGTACCTGTAGCAGAGAGGAACAAGGGCTGGTACTCCGCCTACTTTCTCATACCGAAGAAAGACGGAGGACTGAGACCTATCTTGGACTTACGAGAATTGAACAAGTTCCTCAGGAAGGACAAGTTCTAGATGTTAACTCTCTCTCAGATCCTTCAGGCCCTCCAGCTCCAGGACTGGCTGGTATCTCTGGACCTCCAGGATGCTTATTTCCATGTGCCAATCTATCTCAAACACAGGAAATACCTGAGGTTCGCAATTGGCGGCTCTCATTATCAATTTCGAGTTCTGCCATTTGGGCTGACCTCCGCCCGAGGGTCTTCACCAAGCTAATGTTGGTAGTGGCTGCAAGTCTAAGGAGGGAAGGGATCCATGTCTACCCCTACCTGGACGATTGGATGATCAGAGCTGTATCTTCGGAACAAGCTCAGATCCAACTAGATTATGTCTGCCACTTCCTTCACAAACTGGGCTTCTCCCTCAATTTAAAGAAGTCACAGATGATACCATCACAGAGACTCCAGTTCATTGGAGCGGTCCTGGACACTTCCCTGGGAAAAGCCTCGCCATCAGAGGTGAGGGCTCAAGATATTCTGCAGATGGTCACCAAGTTTCAAAATGCCCAACGTCTCCCAGCCTTCGACATTTTGAGGTTGCTAGGCCTCATGGCATCCTGCATCTTCCTTGTGCCAGAGGCTCGCCTGAGAATGAGATCTCTTCAGTGGGCAATGAGAATTCAGTGGTCGCAATTCTCAGGGAGAATGACAGACCTCCTTCAGATTCCGGACAAGGTGGCTCGAGACCTTCAGTGGTGGGCCTGCCAGGAAAACATCTTGAAGGGGGAACTGTTTTGGCAACCATGGCCGGAGATAACAGTAGTCACAGATGCCTCACTCACGGGGTGGGGAGCCCATACCAATGACTTGACCATCAGCGGTCGTTGGTCTCCATCGGAGTCCAGGCTACATATCAACCTGTTAGAGCTGAGAGCAATCAAACTAGCCTGAAGGCTTTTCTGCCATCTGTACAGGGCAAAAATGTCCTGATAATGACGGACAACACAGTGACCATGCACTACCTCAACAAAAGAGGAGGCGTAGGATCACTGCCACTGTGCAGAGAGGCAATGCAGCTCTGGTTTTGGGCAATTCAAGAAGGAATCTCTCTATCGGCAGTCCACTTAGCCAGAGAGAAGAACTTGACAGCGGACGCTCTGAGCAGGCAGGGCACAGTCTCCCACGAGTGGGAACTAGCTCAGGAAGTGAACCCCTCAAGTGGATCTGTTTGCCACCAGTACCAACAGAAAATGCGATCTGTTTTGTTCAAGGGAATTTCCTCCGAGAGGAGCTCTACGGGATGCGTTCGTAATGGACTGGGAGTTTCCACTACTGTACGCGTTTCCACCAGTCCCTCTCAAATGATCAGGAGGTTGAGAAGATTCCGGAGAACCATGATCCTAATTGCCCCAGACTGGGCCAGGAGAACGTGGTACCCGGACCTTCTGGACATGTCCATCTGCCCTCCAATTCGTCTTCCACTCAAGGAGAATCTTCTCTCACAGAAGGGAGGTCAGGTTCTCCATCCAGACATCAGAACCCTCAACCTTCACGCCTGGCTTCTGAAAGGTTGAGATACAAGGATTGGGACCTCCCTGATGACGCCATGGAAGTGTTGCTTTCGGCCAGAAGGCCAGCAACAAAGTCTTTATACCGCTGCCGTTGGAAAAAGTTTTGCAGCTGGTGTAGAGAAGAGAATATCGACCCCTTTTCATGTGGTACACCAACGGTGTTATGCTTTCTACTCTACTTGGCAAATTCAGGCCTTCAAGTTGGCACTATCAAGGGCTATCTCACAGCGCTATCGATCTTCAAGCGCACTGCGGAGGAACCTTTGTATTTCAAATTACCCTTAGTAATACAATTTCTTAAGGGATTAACTAATGTCTACCCTCCAAGACCTTTCCAGGTTCCTTTATGGGCCTTAAATTTAGTCTTAAATTTCCTGATGGGTACTCCTTTCGAACCACTCCACTCTTGTTCACTAAGATTTCTCACCCTTAAAACTGTCTTATTAGTGGCTTTAACATCTGCTAAAAGGGTGAGCGAATTACAAGTTCTATCTTGTAAACCCCCTCATAAAATTTTCCATGAAGACAAGGTTGTCCTATAGGTGAGGCCTAATTTCCTCCCAAAGGTGGTTTCTGAATTCCACATCACTCAAGAAATTACCTTACCTTCATTCTATCCGCCTCCCCATCCGGGGAAAGAGGAAGAAAGGCTACATAGGCTGGACCCAAGGCGGGCTTTAAGCTTTTACATCAGCAGACTTGCTAGGATTAGACAAGCAGACCAACTGTTCGTGGGTTACACAGGGCACAAGTTGGGACTACCGATAACAAAACAAGCCATTTCCAGATGGATTATTTTGGCCATCCTGGAATGTTACAAACTGGCAGGGAAAGAGCCTCCTCAAAATCTTAGGGCTCATTCAACCAGGGGTATCGCAGCCTCCTCGGCCCTCCAAAGAGGGGGTTCCGGTTCGAGACATATGTGCGGCTGCCACATGGTCGTCCGCACATACCTTCACAAGATTTTACAACCTTGATTCCTCCTCTAGTCAAGAGACTAGGTTTGGCAAAGCCGTATTACATTCGGTTCATTCCTAAAAGAAAACATGGCGTTTTACTCCCACCTCCAATTGCACACCACTGATATGGGAGTCTATCAAAGATAAGGAATACGTCGGAGGACACAATCCCTTCGAAGAACAAGTTACTTCTTACCTTGTAACGTTCTTTCGATGGGATGTTCCTCCGACGTATTCCTTATTGCCCCTCCCATCCATCCCCGCAGTAATACTTCCCTTGTGGTTGCAGCTTACGCTCCTTCAAGGTCAATAACTAATTCATGTACAACATCTATTAACGTCAAAACGGAACTGAGCAACGGTCTATTTATACGCGTACTGACGTCGGCGCTGATACGGAGGCCGTCGAGGAACATCGGCTCGAGGGACGCCGACGCGCAGCGCCCTCTACTGAAAAACTTTTTCCGAGGCCAGCAAGCTGGAGATGATCTGTCAAAGATAAGGAATACGTCGGAGGAACATCCCATTGAAAGAACGTTACAAGGTAAGAAGTAACTTGTTCTTCTGTGTGTGTCTGACACTGTTCGTGTGGGCGTAGCCGGGGTATGCATCCTCTTTCCTGTCGCCACCTCATCAGGTGACAGGTGGTGGTCCTTGCTTGGATGGTTGTACAGACTGAACAGGGCTAAAGGCAGGCAGTCAATCCAGCTCTTCTTGAGGGTATCGCACAGCTTGGCTAACTTTACTTTAAGCAAACAATTTAACCACTTCACCATACCGTTTGCTTGCAGGTGGCAAGCTGTACACAGTCTGTGTCTGATGCATAGCAATCTGGTGACTTTGTTGAAAAACTCATTTACAAAGTGGGGCCTGTTATCAGAACTCATTACTTCACAGCTGCCCCATCTGGGGAGCACCTCCCTCACAAGGAATCAGGCTGCAGATTTGGCATCTGCATTCACACAGGGTCCTGCCCTAATCCACCAGGAATATGGGCACACTACTACTAATAAATACCCGCATGTGCTCCACTTGTTCACCATGTCCATGTAGTCGATGTGGAGTTCTCTGAAGGGCCCTGTGGGGCGGGGCAATGTTGCCTTAAGTGTGTGTCCAGTATGAAACCTATGACATGTGGTGCAGTTTGCCACAAATGTGTTGACTTGTTTGGCCAGATTGGACACAAAACAGTCCTCACGGATGTTATCAGTGATGTGCTACTTCGGTGCATGCGTAAGAAAGTGGAGCTGTTCCAAGGCAATGTTTAATAATTCTATGGGCATTACTACTTTACCTGTGCTTTTATTGTCTCCATAAAATGTCAGTGGGTGACAGGGCACATATCCTTTTTACCCACAATGCTTTCTCTTCTGGTGAGGATCTTTCTTGGAATTCAATGATGTGGTCTTTTGATTAAGCAGTGTAAACCTCTGGTAGTCGTCGTTGTACTGCTGTGACAGGTGTTTGACTTTCCTCTGGAAAGGGCATATAAGCAGCCTGTTTGGCGGCTGTGTCCGAAGCCGTGTCTCTGCACGAAATCACGCTGTTCCCCTTGGAGTGCACTGGGCACTTCACAATAGCTACATGAGGGCCTTTTAATGCTTCTATTAGCCTAGCTAACAAGATCGCATTTTGAACTGGTGGCATATCTGCCCTTCTGTAACCTCTTCTCTGCCACCTTGCTAATCCTGAATGCATTGTAGATGTCATGTATGCCGAATCGGATATATGGTGACATTGTATGCTGATGCTTCTAGTGCTTCTCAGAGTGCTATATGTTCTGCTGCTTGTGCTGATGAGTGTGAGGGTAATCTTTGTTGCATCCCTATTTGAGATTCTTCTTCTTGGTCCTTCATATATTATATTACTGCTGCTCATGTTTGTCTCGGGCCACTCTCTTGATCTATACTTACTCACCTATCTACATAGAGCACTTCTCCTGTGTCAAATGGGGTCCTCGATCACCCTGCTGTATTCGCTCGGCTCTCCTTCTTATATGGCACAATCATGAATTGTGTTTCTGTGATCATCGCTGTGTGAGTACTGCTGTCGTGACCTGTCCATTTGAGTGTGAGAATACGAAACATTGTTTGTTGTAATCTGGGGTTGCTAGTACTGGTGCACTGCTGATAGCTACTTTGAACTCCTCTATAACTTTGATCACCTGTGCTTCCTTAAGTGCCTGTAATAGGGGTCTGCTTCATTAAGGGCCTGTAACAAGGGTCTAACGTATTGAATAATCAAATACCCATCTTCTACAATAATTACACAGGCCTAGGGTTTGCTACATCTCTCTGACTGTTTATGGTTGCAGTGTGTTTCTCACTTCTGTGGCTCTGTCTGGGCGTATCCTTCTCCCTGTTGAGGATATGATCTGTCCCAAATATACCACCTCCTTCTGACAGTACTGTAATTTGTATTTGTCCACCTTGTACCCTTTGTCTGCAAGGCCCTAGCTAATATTCTCTGCCTGCTGAGAGGGTGAGGGTTTTCATGCTTTGGAGATGGCTAACTGGTTCTGCAGGCCTACATGTGTTATTAATTCAATTAGTGTAAAGGATCACTGTCATTTGCTAGCATTATGAGTGCCCCTAAGGTTTCTCTGGCTACTGTTAAGTGCTACTATTTCTGTTACGGATATGTGATTATATTCAAGGGTAAGGTCTGTGCTTTATGGTTTAATTGCCTCTCAGGGACAAGGGTTAGTAAAGCATGGCTAATAGTACATTGTACGGCCTACACAGGGAGTTCTATATGTGTGGGACTGCTTTCTGTATGCTGTTTGCCTTTTCACACTGACTTTCGAAGCTTGTATTTTCGTGCACCTTGGGGGCATTGGAGGCATTCCCCAACACAACTGTGAGTCTGCCCAGAGATATTGGGGACCCGGGGCGTACCGACAGGCATGTGAGCCATTAAGAACTTATTTTGAATACCGACCAAGTAGCATACAATGACATAATTTGCCCAACTCCTCATGGATGAGATGTGTGAGGAATTCAACCATCCGCACAGTGGGTGTGCTCACGTCTGGGCTTTTTTGAAATGTTTAATTAAATGGAATGATGTTAGCCCTACCTCAGAAAAATGTGTGGGGCTAATTCACACACATGTTCCTATGCCAACACCACAACAAACACATAGACCCATTTACTCTGGGTGGACACACTCTACAGGCACAGTCTGCCTTGTCATATTTAGTTGGATGTGACAGCAGGGGTACCCTATGTCCTCTCCAGGACGGGGGTGGGCCAAGCTTCCGCCTTCTGCGGCCAGCCTGATTAACTAACAACGGCTCCATGGATTCGACATGCTCTTTTGTTCAGCCCTGCAACTGGTGGCTGCGATTATTATACTAATAGAGAGTACTTCAAACAGGACCATATGGGGCCTGGCTGCAGAGGTTAACAAAGGAGATGGAAAACCCCAACAACATTTCATATGTAACTGTGTCAACCTGAAGCCAGCTCCCACACTCAGTGTTGTTGACAGTGAGCTGTCATGTCTGGGACTGTGTGTTTACAGTAAGCTTCCCCGGTAGGGGGGCCCCATTCATCAGATACAAGAATGTGGTTTGCAGGAGTCAGAGAGTCTGGTCTTCCTCCGAAGAATGGGAAACATTTAGAGTTAAAATGATGGAGGTTTTTGAAAAGGCTAAGCCTTGGTCCGCGCCTTCCTCGGAAGCGGGCCGAGAGCGTTACCGTTCTGACACTCGCGCGCCCTCGAGCCCGGGTGATCGAAGGAGAAAAGATCGGGAACCTTCCAGGACCCCGAGTGATAAAGATCGCTTGAGTCGACCGCTCAAGGTCATCGACGCCGTCCGGAACCCGACACACCTCTAAGGTCGAGCCTTCGAAGAGCGTCTCGTCACCCTCGAAGCCAGCTCCGTCGACGACTGTTATTTTGTCAACGTCATCAACACCTTTGTCGACGTCGAACCCAAAGCCTTTGGTGCCAAAAGTTTCAAAGGCTCCGGTTCAGCCAGAAACTGACAAAATAGCAGCAAAAGAAAAAGCTGCAAAGACTACAAATCCTTCAGCCTCCACTGTAACAGCTCCTCCAGAAAAAATGTATAAACCTCTGCCAAGGAAAGAATATTTTAAATCTTTGTCTTCAATTTTTGAAGAACAAGAAAGGTCTGAGGAGGAGGATGTTCCTTTTGGCAGAGAGTATGGCACCCCTAATGTCCCAGAATGTCTAATTTCTGAGGAAAGCAGAATGAAGGATTTAATGGAAACCTTGCATAATGCAAGTGGAGTTGACACATCGCCTTAGACAGAATTTGGCAGACCAGAACCAGGGGAACATGCCAGTGCCTCATACAGATAACTGATGACAAAGGTGGTGGATTATTTAGGATGGGTTAGACCACCAACTCAGTTCATCCAGGATGACCTGACTGACATATTGGATCATGGCCCCACCAAAGATCCGATTTTACCCTTCCATGTAGCCTTACAAAATAGGGTGGCCCAAAATTGGGAGACTCTGGATTAAATTCCTCCTGTGAATAAATCCCTCACGTCAAAATACCGCCCTTCTAGTAGCCACCCTGGCTATCTGTCCAAACACCAAACTCCCGAGAGTCTAGTGGTCCAGGCAGCCACAGCTACATCAAATAAGGTGGCGTACCCTTCCATCCCTCCGGATAGGGACGACAAGCGTGTGGATGGTTGGGCACGCAAGGTATTTTCAGCTGGGAATAAGGCATTAAAATCGGCCAACTCCACATGTGCCTTGGAAACATTTTCGTACACTCTATGGGAGTGCATTGCAATGGCGGCGCAGCACATACCAGAAGGGGAAGAAAGGGAAGAATTCCTAGCCATCGTTAGAGATGGAAAGGAGGCCAAAGAGGAATCCTTTCAGTCTGGATTGGACACTGCAGATAGTGAGAGCAGGTCCATGGCCACTAGCACAGTGATATGCAGATTTGTGTGGTTGCGAAAGTCGGGTTTTGCACCAGACGTGCAAAACCGTCTTTTGAACATGCCTTTTGACGGGTCTCACCTTTTCGACAACAAGGCCGACGAGAGCCTTGAGAGGTTGCAGACCTCAAAAGCAGCTGCCAAATCTTTAGGCGCTGCTATTAGGCAACCTCAGCCTTTTCGTGCATCAAGACAATCTTGGAGGGGATGATCTTATCGTTAATACTCCTCATATGGAAAGATGAGAGGAATGGCCAGTCAAAGAGGCCAGAGAAAAACCACTTGTGGTTGACAAGGTAAACGTACTAAGCCAGCCCGAGCAGCAGCTTCTTTACCATCAGCAGCCGCAGCAGCCACTTTGAGGACTTGCATCCCAAGACACCTGTGGCAGGCAGGCTGTCCCAGCATCTGCAAGAATGGCAAGCTGTTACTTCAGATGTTAGGGCTCTAGAAAGAATAGCCCAAGGTTACTGCCTTCCTTTTCTAACGCAACCTCAAAGCAATCCACTGGGGACACACTCTTTGAGGTTTCCAGACCCACTCCTACAGCAGGAAGTCTTAACCCTTCTAGAGAAAGGTGCTACAGAACCAGTACCTGTAGTGGAAAGGAACAAGGGATGGTACTCCCCATATTTTTTGATTGCCAAAAAGGACGGAGGACTGAGACCCATCTTGGACTTAAGAGGCTTGAACAAGCTCCTCAGGAAGGACAAGTTCAAGATGGTTACTCTTTCTCAGATCTTTCAGGCCCTTCAACTTCAGGATTGGTTGGTGTCATTGGATCTTCAGGATGCGTATTTTCATGTGCCAATCCATCTCAAGCACAGAAAATACCCGAGGTTCGCAGTTGGCGACTCGCACTATCAGTTTCGAGTCCTACCATTCGGGTTGACGTCCACCCTGAGGGTTTTCACCAAGTTGATGGTAGTGGTGGGAGCGCACCTCAGGAGAAGGGGAATTCATGTCTACCCCTACCTGGATGATGGGTTGATCAGGGAGCGTTCTGCCGAGCAAGCCATGAATCACCTGAAAGTCACCTGCCACTTCCTCCACAGACTGGGCTTCTCCCTCAGTTTCAAGAAGTCACAAATGACACCTTCCCAACAGCTCCAGTACATAGGGGCTGTATTAGACACATCCTTGGGAAAGAGCTTGCCTCCCAAGTCAAGGGCTCAAGACGTTCTTCAGATGGTTTCCAAATTTCAAAATGCCCAAAATCCCCAGGCCTACGACTTCTTGAGGTTGCTTGGCCTCATGGCATCCTGCATTTTCCTAGTGCCAGAAACACGCCTGAGGATGAGATCCCTTCAATTGGCTCTAAAGACTCAATGGTCCCAATTCTCAGGACAAATGACGGATTTCCTTCAAATTCCGAACAAGGTTCAGCAGGATCTTCTGTGGTGGACTTGCACAGAGAACATCCTAAAAGGAGAACATTTTGGCAACCATCGCCGGAGATTACAGTAGTGATGGACGCCTCACTCATGGGGTGGGGAGCTCATGCCAACGATCTGACAATCAGCAGTCGGTCTCCATCAGAGTCCAAACTACACATCAACCTTTTGGAGCTGAGAGCAATCAGACTAGCGATGAAGGCTTTTCTGCCATCTGTCAGGTGAAAAAATGTCCTGATAATGACGAACAGCACAGTGGCCATGCATTACCTAAAAAAATGAGGAGGTGTAGGGTCACTACCTCTGTGCAGAGAGGCAATGCGGCTTTGGTATTGGGCAATTCAGGAAGCAATCTCCTTATCAGCAGGTCATCTACCTGGGGAGGAGAATATGATGGCAGACGCTCTGAGCAGGCAGAGTACTGTGTCCCACAAGTGGGGACTGGCTCAGGAAGTCCTTAAGGAAATCTTCACCCTTTGCGTAGCCCCTCAAGTAGACCTGTTTGCAACCGGAATCAACCGAAAGTGAGAAAGGTATTGCTCAAGGGAATTTCCCCGAGAGGAGCCCTAGGGGACGCGTTTGTGGTGGAGTGGAACTTCCCACTGCCATAAGCGTTCCCTCCAATCCCCGTCATTCCTCAAGTCATCAGGAGGTTAAGACGGTGCGGAAACCACATGACCCTAATTGCCCTGGATTGTGCTAGGAGAACGTGGTACCCAGACCTTCTAGATATGTCCATCTGCCTCCGTTACGTCTTCCTCAGAGAGAGGACCTTCTCTCACAAAAGGAGGGCCAGGTTCTCCATCCAGAGGTCAGGACTGGTGCAGGGAAAAGAATGTTGATCCTTTTCTGTGTTCTATCCCAGAAGTGTTATCCTTCCTCTTATCACTGGCACATAGAGGTCTCAATGGTGGGACCATTAAAGGTTATCTTGCAGCGCTTTCCATCTTTAAGTGCTCTTCGAAAGAATGTTCCTATTTTAAACTTCCTTTGATAATACAATTCTTAAAATGACTCACCAATGTGTTTCCTCCTTCTTCTTTCCAAGTCCCAGTTTGGGACCTTAATCTGGTTCTAAAATGTTTGATGTGTGCCCCTTTTGAACCTTTGCACACATGTCCATTAAGATTACTAACGTAGAAAACCGTTTTCTTGGTTGCTTTAACATCTGCACGAAGAGTGAGCAAGTTGTAGGCACTGTCTTCTGGGCCACCCTATACTGTGTTCCACATGGACAGGGTTGTATTGAGGGTTAAACCCTCATTCTTAGCTAAAGTTGTGTCTGATTTCCATTTGAATCAGAAGATCATTCTGTCCGCGTTCTATTCTCCACCTCGTCCCAGCAAGGATGAGAAAAGATAGTACATGCTGGACCCGAGAAGAGCTCCAAGCTTTTACATTTCTAGGCTCTCCAAGCTTAGAGTGGACGAAAAACTTTTCATTGGCTACACCGGAAGGAAGTTGGGTCAATCGGTGTCAAAACAACCCTATCACATTGGATTGTGCTTTGCATCTCAGAATGCTACAGATTGGCGGGCAAAGATCCACCAGAAAGCTTGAGGGCCTATTCAACCAGAGGCATAGTCTGTTCGACAGCCCTTCAAAGATGTGTTCCCATCAAATCTATTTGTGAAGCGGCGGCTTGGTCTTCGCTTCACACATTTTCTAAATTCTACAATTTGGATGCTCTCCACTCTAAACTGCTTGCCTTTGGTGAAGCAGTGCTGTATTCAGCTATATAAAAAAATATATGCATATAATCATAATATTAAAATTCTTCTCCCTCCTCTAAAAAACCTTTACACTGCTTTGGGAGTCTATCTAAGATGAGGAATACATTGGAGGACACAATCCATTCGAAGAACTAGTTACTTTCCAACTGGTAACGTTCTTTCGACTGGATGTTCCTCCAACCTATTCCTCATTGCCCTCCCATCTTACCCCTCTGTAGATTTTCCTGTGTTATTACCAATTCAACCCTCGCAAGGCTGACACCTGGCTACCTGCACTATCTATACAACAGAACAAGAGGGGAAAAACAGAACTGAGGCCAACGGGCGGAGCGCATGCTACTTGTATACCCGATGACGTCACCTTCGATGGAGGCCTCAGAGGGACCTCGACTCGACGACATCGACACAAAGCGCCCTCTACCGAGAAAAATTTCCAAAGCAGCCAAAGCTGTACGAATGCATCTAAAATGAGGAACATCCAGTAGAAAGAATGTTACCAGTTGGTTAGTAACTTGCTCTTCCTTTCCTTTGAGCATTATCCCACACTTTTTTGTAACTTAGCTGTAAGGAGTGGCAATAGTTTATTTTTAGTATAGGCCCTTTTTATGTGACAAGATGCCACTAGGACTGCCTTATTATTATTTGATGGTCGTAGATTGCTCCCATCTTAGATTTAGGTTTCGATTAGGCATTTATCTCACCCATTTATACAGTTTAATAAACACCCTTGAACTGTGATCACTTGTCTGTCTTTACTGTTGCTATCATGAGTTCCTTACAGAAACCATACACCAATAATGGTGCCACCCTACTCATTTACCCATAACACTGAAAAAAATGAATACAATTACTGAATCTTAGTACTCTAAATAAAATCGTAAAGTGCAGATTGAGAGTATTATATCATTTTCACAAATCCATTAGATGCATTCATTTGACCAGATTAACGTTAGCACAGTTTATAGTGCTTCCCGGAGGAAACGTAAAGTATGTTTCCTCCAGTGGCTTGCCTAGTGGCAGTGGCATCAGACTGTAGGGTCAGTGAAAGCTAGATCTTCTATGCTAAAGAGACATTTATATAGTTTTACTCTCACAAAGGTATGCTTACAGCGCACACAAGATTTGTTCTGAAGGTGGAATTTTGACAGAATGTCCATCTGGTGACGGCAGGGTATTAAGTAAAATAATTGTGTTAATTCCATTTCTGAAAGGGAGGTCTTCTAATCAGCCCCCCTTTCACAAATGCTACATGCACAAATTATAGTGTAAACAGAGTACTGCAGACTATCTCATCCTTTGCTGAGATTGTCTACTGACATCCTGAGCACCAGCCCTGCAGTGGCACAGGAACTACAGCTAGCGTGTGGTGTAACAGATAACGGTGCACAGGACCCTCCCACACTGATAACCAAGGCGGAGAGAGGCGCTTTCTACCTTGGTAACGTCCTTGACTCCAGAGCCAGGAAACACCAATGAGTTCAGTACAGCCGGTGAGTCAGAGGGAGAACTGATAGTAGACATAGCTTTGTTGAGCAAAGGTTGCAAACGGCAACGTGATATGAATTGAAAGAACTTATGAACAAAGAACTTATGTGTTACTGAACTCTTAAAGCCAAGGGAAAGACCAGCTGCAGAGTGGTCTGGTACTACGTGGGCGCTTATTCGAAAGACTCTGGTTGGTGCCCTTTTGGTAAAACTACAGATACCAGGAGCCCCTAGGAGAGCCCAACACGTAAGAGATCAAAGTGGTCGTACAAGGGTCGAGTAAAATCCCTTGTACAATCGAACGTTTTTGACCCGTAACCAAGAGGAAAGCTACGGGGAAGTGAATCCCGCATTTGTGATTAAGCAAAGTGAGTTGTGTAGCTGGCAAATATGAACCCGGCTGAGGGATGCCGGCAAGGCGGGGTGAAGCACAAAAACCCTGTGAACATTGTGTTGACAAGAATTAACCTGGCTGAGGGATCTCCACAGTGAAAGGTTGTTTAAAAGGACATTGGGACTCATGAATACTAGAGGTGAAAATACTGGGAGTGAAAGGCAGTAGTGAACCCGAGGGAGAAGGGCTAACATTCAAGAAGGATCGGAGCCTGGCTGAGAGGTATCCAGGGGTGAAGAGACATCACCCAACGTAAAAGATTACAGAAGGGAACTTTTGGTTTTGTTATTTCTGACACATCAGGCCCTCAGAGGCAAGAGACTTTGTATAAAAGAGACTTGACCACTGAAGGTCCTCATGTCACTGAAAGGAGCTTTTTCCTTGTGCTGGAGAAGCCCAGGAATGTGCTGTGCTCAGGAGGCCCGCCTTGTCCCCTGCTAAAAACGTGGGGAAAGGAGACCCGGCTATAACATCCTGACTTATCATTTGTGGACACCTCTTTCTTTTCTTATGAGCATTATCCCACACTATTTTTTAACTTAGCGGTAAGGATTGGCAATAGGTATTTTTAGTACAAGCCCTTTTTATTTGACAAGACTCCACTAGGACTGTCATTATTTATTTATACTTTAATGTGATATAGATTGAAAGAAAATTCAAACTTTACACATAATAAACAATTCTACATTAAGATCAGTAAAAGACAGTAAACAAATAATATTCAAGAAAAAGAAAAATATTTAAATGAACAGATAATGATGTGTCATATATAAAATTAAAAATGAGCAATATTATCTTTTCCCAGAGTTCTGTGCAAACTTGTACACTTGAAATAATAGTCTGCATATTTCCAAGGCTACTCACATAGAGATCATATATTAGAAAGATTTGCAGTGTACCTACAACAAGTCCTAAACTGGCATGTATTATCTTCACATTGCGGTTCTCATGTTAATCAGATCAATGGGCCCAACTTTAATTCAATTTTTAGCCATATATTATAGAGGGCTACGAACAGATGCATGTTACAGGTGTTTGTGCAATATAGCCAGAATTACATTTCACAGATGGTTTGGGGGTTATGTACAAATTCACCAAGATGTAGTACTATTGTACTAGTTAATGTCTGGCATTCCGTTAGATGTTTGGCTGTCTCCAAAAATTCAGATGACTTACAGAGGCGACAAACTCGCTCTAGGACAGGAATATTTTCCCTGGCTCCCAGGTTCCTCAGAGTAGGTAGTTGTTCCAATCTGAACAGAGTGATAATCAATTATTTGATGGTCGTAGCTTGCTCCTATCTTAGATTAGGCGTTTTTCTCAACCATTTGTACAGTTTAATAAACACCCTTGAACTGTGATCACTTGTGTCTGTCTTTACTGTTGCTATCATGAGTTCCTTACAGAAACCATACACTAATAATGGTGCCATCCTTCTCCTTTACACACAACACTGAAAAAGACTAATACAATTACTGAATCTTAGTACTCTAAATAAAATGGTGAAGTGCATATTAAGAGTATTACATCATTGCCACAAATCCATTAGATGCATTCATTTGACCAGATTAACGTTAGCACAGTTTGTAGTGCTTCCTGGAGGAAACTTAAAGTATGTTTCCTTTCCCTCCAGGGGCTTGCCTAGTGGCATCAGACTGTAGGGTCAGTGAAAGCTAGATCATCTATGCTAAAGAGACATTTATATAGTCTAAGGGCCTCATTACACGGATGGCGGTAAGGGTTTACCGGTACCGGTATTTTACCGGTACCGGTAAATCCTTACCGCCTTACTACGAGGTCCCTTTGCGGGTTGGGGAATTTAACGGCTGCTTTTTGCAGGCGTTAAAAACCAACCCGCAAAGGGACCCAGGGAGCTAATTACGGTACCGCAATTTGCGCCTTCCTCATTCCCATTATGCCCTATGCGGCAAAAATGGGAATGGGGAAGGGCAATGGTGGAAGGGGGAATTACCGCCCCGCCAACCTTGGAATGGGGCAGTAATTCCCCTTTCCGCCAAGGCGGTGCCGGTATTTTACCGGCATGAACCATCCGTGTAATGAGGCCCTTAATCTCATAAAGGTATGCTTACAGCACACACAGGATTTTTTTCTGAAGGTGGAATTGTGACAAAATGTCTAACTGGTGATGGCAGGGTATTAATTAAAATAATTGTGTTCATTCCGTTTCTGAAAGGGAGGTCTTCTAATCAGCCCCCCTTTCACAAATGCTACATGCACAAATTATAGTGTAAACAGTGTACTGCATCCTTTGCTGAGATAGTCTACTGACACCCTGAGCACCAGTCCTGCAGTGGCACAGGGAACTTTTGAAGGTCACGTGAATGCCAGCAGCTGTCAGCAATGCACAAATTGAAAGGAAGCAGAAAACCCATGCCTGGTTGTGGTGTAGTGGCTACTAAGGTCATACAGGTATGCAGCTGCAGCAATTTGATGTCTTATAAGTGTCAGCTCTGTGAGCAAGGCTTCAGCAATGACAGGGCGGATGTGTATTAGCCATGTGGGACAATGGCCAGGAAGCAGCTTATTTGATCCTCCTACAGGAAGGGTAACACCTTATTCCAGGGCACAGGAACTCTCCCAAGTGAGTTCTCCTAGGAACCAGCGCTTCAAGGGCATCCCGGACATAGAAAAGCCACACTCACACTGGGGTGCTGACCATTGGAGTCCCTTGAATTCAGCAGAAATAGGAAGGGGCACAGTTAGAGTAGCCAGAGCAGTGAGTGTAGGCTGAGAGTGGAGTTCCACCATCTTGGTTTCTGCTAGGGCTCTAATTTCTGCCCTCCCATTTCCTGCAGGACAAAGAACAATATATGATATAGGAAGGCAAAGGCACTTGATACAACATCCTGGATTGGACCCAATAGAGTAGGCTTGCTTTGGGACAATCCCCTGGGGTTATTTTCACTTTCTGAGGAGGAACTCCCTCCTTTCATTCATGTTTCGCTTCTCAAGAGAAGGATTCACCGGACCTCTGTTGCAAATACATCCTATCCCAAAGTCCTCTGCCAGAGTTGTGAAGACAAGAGACAGCCAAGGCACAGACATGCTCTATCCCCTAAGCATTTCTGGGCCAGGGCACAATAGGGTCAACTGCTGTGCACCAGGGCTACAATGCTGGCTCTGCACTGGAACTAGCATCCTGCTCGCTAGAGGTGAAGGACTCCCTGTAGGTGCCAGATAACTTTCTGGACTGGAAGTGCAAAGTGCAAAACTACGGAATCTCCTTGTCCCTAGAGATGCTGGATTGAGCCTCCCAAAAACCCAGAAGTCCAGAGCAGCTGGAAGCATGCCTCCTTGCCTTGAGACACCTTGCAGCCGGTGTGACTGTGCTTAACGCAGTTTGAGCTGCTACAGGGCTTGTAATGCTGCTTTTGGCAAGTTATGATCTTGAAACTGCTTACTTGCTTCTTCAGGCTCTTTCAATTCCGCCTTGCACCAGTGAAGAGCACTGCTGCAGTGACTTGTGTGCTTTCTTGCTGCTGCATCTCGAGCACAGATTCGACCCAAAACAACCTTTGTCTCAACCCGACTCAAACATCGATTCAACCCCCTGGAAGCCATCTTTTTGCTTTTGACCCAGCAGAAGCATGGTTTTGACAGAGCTTGACTGCTTGCATAATCTTGAGTGTCGGCGTGATGCACAAAGAGCCCCGCCTCGAAGCAGAGTTGATGCAAACTTGTTGCTTGGTCTATGTGACTCGACTGTTTCGACACAAGCTCAACTGCAGGAAAATGCCTAGATGCCTGCCCCAATGCTGCCAGCACCCAAACACAAGAACTAAGGTATTTTGAAGATACCCTGTCCCCGGTCTATTTAAAAGACCACAATGACGTGTAAACTCCCTTCTATACCTTCCAAAGACATATCCTTCAACAATTAACATTGTTGCTAAATCGCTTGCCTAAACATCCTTGCATATCAACCCTGTGCGCCCTTTCACATCAAAGTTCTGCATTTCCTTTTTATTTTACAGCGGTTGCGCTTTAGTGTTTCTAAGAGGTTTTTGCATTTGATTATTTTATTAATGTTCCTATTTTCCTAGAACCTTGATTGGATATTCTTTTATTTTGGAACCATTATACTAAAGCTGTTTGGGTTGCTAATGTTATCGACTCGCACCCCTCCTGAAGAGCATAGCCTGCCCTCGTCCTACATTGCACAAGTGGTGAAGGAGGTATGCTTGCCAGGCTGTGCTTGTTTCACCTTTGTGAATGGGATTGCTGCTGGTTTAGTAGTAGTTGTGGGGCTGAGTAGCCATTACTAATTCCTGTGTTCATAACAGGAATCAGGAAGCACATTTGCCTATTTATATTTCACAAATCTGTTCACAGTGTTAGAGGTCTCTTCATGGTCTGTATGCAGTGGTCGAAGTGTACAAAAAGAAGTAGTGGAACTATGTTCCCTACTGGCCTGCACCGCTCCCCACAAACCCCATTGCCGCGCCCTCTCCCATGCACAATATAAACTCCCAAACACATACACCTGCTGTTTAAGGGCACGTCCAGTTTCAACTTCTTCCTACACTTTTATTTTAAAACGAAACTGTTCCGGAACGGTTTCTTTTTAAAATAAAAGTATAGGAACGGTAAAACTTATTTAAAAGAAGTAGAGGAGCACCACTCCCACCCACTTCGACCACTGTCTGTATGAGAAGAGGGCTTTCAGTTATTTTGTCACAGGTGTGTTTTTGTCATTGGTCTAAGGAAAAGAGGTGGGTAGTATCCTTCTCTGTGTGCCTTCCCTCCTGCCTGTGTGTAGGTGTGTCTCTGCCACTGCTCTAAGGAAAGTAGGTGAGTTGTATCCTGGTTCCTATCTGTTTGCCTGTATATGTGAGTGGAGCTGTGACAAAATTAAATGTCCTGCAGGTGCTGAGAACGTTACGGTTTGTCTATGGAGTTCCACCCAGAGCAGTTGGAGACATGTAGCCTGGTTGGTGGGAGCCAATCAGCTCTCCAGGAGATACTTAAGATCCTGCTCCCAATCTCTACTTAAGATCATGCTCCCAATCTCTACTTAAGATCATGCTCCCAATCTCTATATCCTCAGCGTGGAGCCATATTCAGAAGGCTTCTGCTGCTCAGCAACGTGTCAATAGTAGAGCGCAACGCGCTTACCCAGGAGATTGTGAAAGGTGTATGTTCATTTAGAGAAATCGGATTGCCTGTGTTCTCATTAAACTTTGTAGTTTTGACATATGGCTACCATAAGTACTTGTTTTCTTTAACTAAGACAGCCACATGTATTTCTAGGATGTGTTCATTTCTATTCTTGTACTTCAATGGCAATTTCAATGCTTGAAGCTTTGTTACTGATATTTTTGCGAGATTGAGGGTTCGCATTAGAGTTCTCTGTGTTTGTGTTTCTGGAAAAAGGTTTGCACTTGGCTGGTCTTGCCTTATCCCGCATTTACTTGTTCACTTAAAGGTCATTGCCATGGCTAACATTCCGGGCCCAGCTATGTTTTTGCCACAACCTGGGGAACCAGTGAACAGTGGAAAGAATGGAAGGAGGATTTCATGAAGTTTGTACTAGCTGTGTATGGGAAAAATTATGCAATAGAAAGGAAAGTTGCATTGTTATACCATTGTCTAGGGCATGCGGGACAAGAGGTTTTCAAAAGGCTCCCGGAACTTGTCCAGCCTCCAGATGTAGGCACATGGAACAGTTTTGATGTCAGCATTGCTAAATTAGATAAGCATTATGAAGTTGCTGAGAATAAGATTTTAGCTAGGTACCACTTTGGCATGAAGGAACAGAAGAATGGGGAGATGATAGAAGATTATGTCACTGCCTTGAGAGGGTTAGCAATTAAATGTCACTTTTGTCGACATTGTTATGATGAGCATATACATAACCAGTTAATGATTAGATGGTCTGATGACAGAGTTAGAAACGAGCTGTGGAAAGAAAGAGATCCCAATCTAGATAAAACCGTTGAAAAAGAGAAGCAAGTTAGGCATACTGCTCTCTGCATCAAGCAACTTAGTTTAGAAAACGACAAAGTGTCTGGAGAGAGGAGCCACTGGGTGCCAGTGTTGTATCGTCATCCAAGGGCCAAGGTCAAAGTGGGAGGAGGAATGGTGAAAGGAGCAACGATACTGGTAAATCTAAGAGTTACAAATGGAAGAAAGAGTTGGGAGAGGAGACAAATGGGGAAACCAGGAGGTCACTCTATGGGGCAGCAACAGAAAAGATGCTTTAGGTGAGGGAGTACCCAACATGTTGCTAATTCTAAAGAGAACTCTGCGGTATATGTGGAATGTCATCTGTGTGGAATCAAGGGACAAGCAGGCCAGGGACTGTTCAAGAGAATGAAAGCGAAGGCAGAGATTTAGATTCTGAGTACTATGGAGGTGTGAAGGTGATTCAGGTAGTGAACGCTGTTATGGGAGTGAAGTTGAAAAAACCTAGAGAATGAGTCACTGTCAATGGTGTTGATGTACTAATGCAGATAGACAGCAGTGCTGATTATAATCTAATGGGAAGAGACACTTGGGAGTCTAAGTTCAAATGCTGTGTTTTGAAAGAGACTCTGGTCAAAGCTAATGCATGATATGATATATGATATGATTAGTTGTTTATAACGCACTTAATACCCAAAGGTTTCTAAACGCGGACCTGGGGATCGAACCTCTATTGCTCTGTGTCTTCTTGCTTCCAAGTCGAGCACGTTGTCCCTAAGCTATCCTCAAGAGACTAATGGAGGCATATAGAGAGAAGCCTATCCACATTATTGGGGAACTACATGCCAAACTCAAATTTCAAGGGAAGAGCGCCAGAGGCAAGGTATATGTAACTAATGTCAGGGGAGATTTGCTATCATGGAGTAGTCAAGCGGCTTTGGGTATCAAGCTTGACCCCAATGCGCAGCGTCCAGTATATAAGTCAGTTGTGGATGGGTCTGCGGTGAAGAACAAAGAGAGTAGAAGTAGAATGAGTGAAGAATTTGATAAGTGTTTTACCATGAATAAAGACATTTCATCGTGGGTAGCACAAATATTTGCTAATAAAATAGGGTGTTTTAAGCAATTAATGCATAAGATCAGATCAAAGAAGTGTGCTGTTCCTGTAGTATCAAAATTGAGAACCATACCTTTAGCTCTCAGGAAAGAGATGGAGAAAAAAACTCAAACGAATGGTAAAGGAAGGAGTGATTGAACCGATGGAGTCATCAGAATGGGGAGTCCCATTGTTGTGGCAAGGAAAGCCAATGGAGTGGTGATGTTATGTATCAATTTGAGAGGTCTAAACAAAAATGTGATCGCTGAAAGATTTCCCCTGCAAAAAGTAGATGAATTGA
The DNA here is from genome assembly GCF_040938575.1 of Ambystoma mexicanum. NCBI lineage: Eukaryota > Metazoa > Chordata > Amphibia > Caudata > Ambystomatidae > Ambystoma > Ambystoma mexicanum. The sequence continues at coordinate 35,545,047 of NC_090940.1, read as the reverse complement.
TTTTGGATCTGTCTGGAGACAAAGTACTTTCCCTTCTTGATTTAAAATCTGCCTACCATCAGATACCACTACACCCTGAATCATTAGATCTCACTGTTTTATTACACACGTGGGAATGTTCTGATTGTGTGCATATGCCGTTCAGTTTGGTTTCCGCGGCAAGTGTTTTTCAAAGGGTCATGCACACTCTTCTGGGTAATTTTTCAACAGTCAAATGTTATCAAGATGATATTTTGATCTGGGGATATGATGTCAAGGAGCATGATAACAGGCTTTGACTAGTGTTAGAGAAGTGGGTGAGTTAGGTCCTACGCTCACTCTTGAAAAGTGTAATTTTCAGCAGAGCGAGGTGCATATCTTGGACACAATTTGTCTGGAGATGGAATTAAACCCAAAGTCAGAGCGATAAAAGCCATAGCAGAGATGCTTGCTCCTAAGAATAAGATGGACGTGGCATCTTTTCTTGGTCTGGTAGAATACTATGCCAAATTTGTGAAAGGCTTGGCTAGTGGCGCACATGCATTTAGGAAACTCACTAGAAAAGGGGTCAAGTTCGGATGGTCCTCTGAATGTGTGCATGAATTCCAGACAGTGAAGAATCAATTAGTTGAAGCTTCGTTATTGAGTGGATTTAGGAGTGAACTTAAGACCATTGTCCATACTGAGGCCAGTGAGTTAGGTCTTGCGGCAGTTATGATGCAGGAAGATGCAGCAGGAAGGATAAACACAATTGCCTTTGCCTATAGGACGCTTAATGATGTTGAAAAGATATATTTGGTTATTGCTCAGGAGGCACTGGCAGTACTGTGGGCAGCAATGAAATTCAAAGTTTACTTCTTTGGTAGGCCCTTCATTCTAAGGACAGATCACAAACCTTTAAGAATATTTTTAACCTAGGAGGATTAGACAGAGTTTTAAGGCATATTGTAAAATGGGTAACTAGAGTGCAAGGTTTGAATTTTGTGGTAGAACATATAGAAGTAGGACGATTGTTGTTGCTGATGGATTGTCGCAGAATGTCTTGGTTGAGGAAGACACCAGCGATGTTGAGGACTCTGATGGAGGGATAAAGGACATTTTTGTAGTGGAAGAGTGTTAAGATGAATCCAAGTGGTTAGAGGTGTGTGACAGCGACGAGGGTTATCAGTTGGTGAAATGCCTCATCAAAGAGAAGTGGCGTTGTGACAATGTCATGCTGCGAGGAATTGACAATTTTGATTTAAGGATATTTAGCCGGATCAAAAAAGAGTTTAGTGTGCGTGAAGACTTAGTCTGTAGAGGTGAGTGATTGTTGGTTCCTGCAGACATGAAAAAGACTGTAAACAAATTTCCTCTCTTTTCTTTTTCAATTCCTCCATTACTTCACTACTCATCTTTTCCAATATCCTTTCTTCTTCTCTCTTCCTTTCCCATCTCGCTCTTTCCCGCTCTAATATACCCTCTATCATCCTCCCTTCTTCGTATTTCCTTGTCGTTTCTGATAGTAATCTCCTCTTACATATTTCCATTTCTTTTTCTTTCTCTTCTTCCTCTCTTTTCTTGTCACGCAGTGCTGCTCTTGATACCCTTCCTGCTACTGCCTTTACCCTTTCGGCTTCTCTCTTTTGCTCCTCAGTTCGTTCCCTCATTTTTTCCTACTCATTCTTACTTTCTTTCCTTTCCCGTGCTCTCTCTCTTTCCTCTCTCGAGCTGCTTGATCAGTGCATTCTGCTCATCTCTTAATTCTGCTAATCGTTCCTCCAAAATCTCTTCCTCCCTTCTTTTCCCCTCTTCCCCTTTCATTTCACTCTTTCTGGTATTATCCTCGTCCATTTTCCTTACTACCTCCTTCTCTTCTCCTGTTAATGAACCTCGTAATTTTAATAGTACCTGCGCAGCTACCCACTCATCATGTCCTATTCCCGCGATCTGTTCTTCTCCAGTCCTCCCCTCCCCTGCGGGCATCTTCGTACAGGCTGATCCCGTCGTACTAGTCTGTTCCCCTCCCGTGTGGCCACCTGTAGCTGTGTATGGTGGCGGGCTGTATGCCGGGTTTGAGTACCCCTCAGCCGCCCTTAATTGTTCTCTTACCATTTCTCGTAGCTCTGTTAAAAGATATAACCCCCCTTCCTCCTTTTTCACTACCTTCGCTAGGGGCATATCGTCGCACTGTTCCTTTTTTATTTCCTTTTCGCTGAGGTCGTTACTTTTTCCTCCTCCCTCTTGTCTGTTCCCCGTATTCTGTGTGCCTTCACTCTCTTTTTCCCCATTCTCTCCTTCCTCCTTAATCTTCTTCTCTTCCGTTGTTTCCCCCATAGTGAACATTCCGTTTGGTCCTGGTCGGGACCCTTGTAACATCCTCCATAAGTTAAACACCTCCCCCTTGTATGTGTTATGCAGATGGGTTAATAGTGAATGTTGGGTATATGGATCGAAACTGCCATTAGGCGGCCATGGTGTCGTCATTTTGTTGTCCGTCCCCTGTGTCCATTCTATGCTGTATTTGATCAGTTTCTCCCTATGGGGTGACAGTGTTTTACATATATGCTGTAGCGGGGTAGTGAGGGTGCTCCCCCACCCTCCCGATCCTGTCCCGTATGACATAGTAGCACTTCACTTGTTATCCTACCCCTATTTGGTAGCGGTTATCTTGCTAACATTGTACGCTATACAATCTTAGATCTTTACCTGGCCCCGTAATTTTGGGGACTTTCGATTGTCCGCTAAGGAAAAATAGTAAAATATAGCATTTGCATTTGTATATTCTTTTCTTTCTTTTCTTCCTTTACCGAACACCTTTACGGCCCCCTACGGCTGAGGCGCACGTAGCCCCCTGCGGCTGCGTGCCCCGTTCTTATACAGCCGTCCCACTTTCTTTTACCCTTCCTCCTCTTTCTTCACTTGTCGTGGCCGGGGTTCTCCGTGCGCGGCCACATCCCCCTTTTCACCTTGCCCCGATCTACTCGTTACCGTTTATCTCCGTCTCCACTCCCTTACCATTATTCTCTTTCCCACCACTCTCCGAAAGATGCCTTGTGTTCGAGATATCCTATGAAAGCACTGCTGGTGACGTCACCGATCTCCTCCAAAACTACTGGTAAGTTCTTTACATGTTTTTAAAAGTTCAAAATACGCTTGCAATCTACCCCCGTTAACCCCACAGCTGTCTTCCTGTCACGCCTGGAACAAGGTAATCAACAATATAATCGGACTGCGCACGCTGCGTCGCCTCGCGTGTGATACGCCCCTCGACAGGAGGGCTTAACCAGCCAATTATCTTCCGTATTAGGCAACCAGCTTGCTACCGTCTACAGGGAAACGTCATCTATCTATCGAGTTTCCTGCTCGATCAATAGGGATCCTCATCTACTCATTGATCAATAATCACCAAGTCGTAGGAAACCGCGCACACACACACCCTTACACGTGGTCGCGACCTAGGCCAATCAGTGTCTGCGAGCGGCGCACGTGATGTTTTCGTGCTCCGCCCCCTCCTCTTTCGTAACGTAGCGGACTGCTCTCGCACTTGTCCAGCTACCATTCACTTCACCATCAACACTAATTTATCAAACCTTCGCCGCGCACCTGTGTAACACCTCCCGCCTCCCGTATTCTATTCCCTCCCCCTCCCTTACAATTTCACATTGCTTGTTGGGCGTGGCATACTCACCAAGTTCTCTTGATGCGGGGCCGCCCGACTGCGTGCACCCCTCCAAGCGGCTCGCCACCTCCCCTCGTCTGGACCACGTCTGGACACTCGCCAACCGCGGGCGGGATACTTCTCAACCAGCTCCCGAAGGCCAATATCCGGATTGCGCTGTCCGGTCTTCTCGCAGTTCCGCGATGGTCCTGTAGTCCTCAAAAGGGGGCAGCGGCAGAGGGGGCCGCACCTCCGGGCCTCCTCGCAACGGGAGCACTCGGAAAAATAAAATAAAAGCAGATCTCAAACAGATCTCAGCAGTGCCTCCAACTTGTCGGGGGGAAATTCTGCCGGGGTCTGCTGGGCCGTCCGCGGACCTCCGGGCAGGGAGGCCCCAACTCCTCCCACGTATCCCAAAAATGAGTCTGAGGCACACGCAAGAAGCAAGGTGGTTCTGCTGTTTATTTAAACAACGGCAGGGATGGGTCAAGGATCGTACGCGTCCGTCCTGACTCTCTCTCAATTCGTGGGGCTCGCAGGCCCTTTTTACCTTAGTATGACGTCCTACTTGCGTCACCTGGGAAAGTTAGCAAAAAACCTATCGCCACTCTGGATTGGTTCCTCGAGTGGTAGGGTTAGTATAGCATACGTATAGAGAGCGCTGTTAGTGGTTGAGGGTCAGTCAGGTGGTATACTTGGGTTGTCCCTTCTATTAGATACATGAAAATTGTTACATGAAGACCCCTGAGGATTGGCTAGTGTTAATGGCGTCAGTGATAAGTGCCCCATGTTCTGATTGGTCCACTCGCGAGCCCCCCCAGTCTGGGACCATCGTTGTTCCCAGCTCGCGGTGCACCTGTCATTTGCAACAATGTATAACTATGGGTATGTGCAGACAATGCGAGGATTTGTTCATATGCTGGAGGGCAGACTACTCCCACCGCCGCAGATGTCCATTGAGTCGCTTCATTGTTGCTGCTTGTGTCTCAAAACGTGGGATCCAGGCTCCTCCTTCCTCCTGGGTCTGGCACCCTGTCAGGTTCGGCTTGGCCAGGTGAGGAGAGACTGTGGTTGAGGCAGAATTCTGCACATTTAATATTGCATTTTCCACTGTGTGTCTGGCTTAGTTTGCAGGTGTGACCTTGGCTTCGGCTTGTGGCATGCGAGTTTGCAACATTGTGCCCTTGACTGTCTGTTCTCGCCGGGCTCATTCTGCAGGGTCATCAATTGTACTCTTGCTCGTTCAATGTTCATGGAGGCTCTTGCTTGCGGCCTACTTGGGCCTGGTGCCTAGGTGGGGATGTTTGATGCACGGCGCTTTAGGTTATGGTATCATGTTGCCTTATCCCCAGTATTGTGTCTTCGTTATATTTCTCATTGCAATGCATGGGTTAGGAGAAGCGTCAGCAAGCATTTTAGATGAGTTTGTTGTGCGTCTTGCGTTTCTGCATTTTGAAAAACCTATGTGAAAAATAATAAAGATGCGCGTCAGTGGGTGTGTCCGTCACCTACGTCATAGCACTGAATATGTTCTTCGTATGGATTGGTGTGGGAGTGTCCAGTGTGCATGTTTGCACGGGTGTGCTGACCGTAGGCTAGGTCGTCATGGCATCTCTAACGATGTGTTTATTTACTGTTGAATGGTTCAGTCGAGTTCGTCCATGCTGCAGGTGTCGGCATGGGCAGGGCAGGCTGGTGGGCAGGCTGGTGGGCACATCCGTATGTTCCTGTACCAGGGTATTTGGTCGTCGGGTAGATAGGCAAACTCCTCTCGTGGCGGGTGTCTGGGCCGCGATCCTCTAGGCCAGGGGCGTGAGGGGATTGGTGGGAGTCTTTTGTTCCATTCTCCCACTTCAGAAGTTATGACACAAGGCCCATATGCTAATTTCTAGGACCAAATCAGTTATTAGAGCAGAGTTTTAGTGACAACAAATGGATTCTGATATTGAACATAGTGTGAAGAATTGTATCATTTGCAGGGAGAGTGATAAGGTTCTCAAAACCAGGTCAGCTCCCATAGTAGTGCCAGAAGTGATGAAGATGCCTTGGGAAGTCGTGGCCATTGATTTATTGGAACCACTTAATTTGCCAAGAGTGAGAGATAGCTTTATGATAGTAGCTGTAGATCTGTTGTCCAAGTGGCCCGCGTTAAGAGTTTTGAGAGAGATCACCAGTGCTACTTTGATAGGATTTCTAGAGAGAGTGATTTGGCGAGAGGGTTTTCCCACCAAACTCCTCAGTGATAATGGGCCTCAGTTCACATCTTTGGGGTTTGAGACACGGCTTAAATTGTTGGGGATAAAGCATAAGTGAACCACTCTATATCAACTGTGGCCACTGGTGTAAATTGGAAGGAGGATCTGGTGCAGAGGGTTTTTCAATGTATGGTCACACCAAAAGGGACTCCTTTTGAACTTTTCAGAGGCAGGAAGCCCAATTCTCTACTTGCGCCAGGTTGGCTAGGAAGATCTTAAATGGTTAGAGTGAGAGTGGTGAGAGATTGCATGATGAGGTGCGGTGAAGCAGCCAAAGATAGATGTGACAAGGAGATGAGTGGGAAGTTGATGAAGCTTGAAAGAGGAGACAAGGTTAGAAGTGTTTCTAGCAAGGCAAGGGAAGAAGTGTGATGCGAGGTTCCCGCCCGTCAAGGTGATAGAGAAGGACTATGGGAATGCAGTGAGTGGTGAAGTGTGGAACAAAGATAGGATAGCAAAGTATGCATGACATGTTATGTCGATAAAGAATATTGAAGCCTCAAGGAGAGGAGGTGTGTTGTAAAGTCTATTACTCTATGCAATGTGATTCCAAGCAATGATTTATGTACATAGTTTAGGATGATAAAGAATATTAACGCTGCTAGGAGAGGAGGTGTGTTGTAAAGTTAATTACTTTATGCTATGTGATTCCAATGTATGCAATGTGATTCCAAGCAATGATCTATGTACATAGCTATAATGCTTTCTCTGTAAATAGGTTTTACATTCCTAGAATGTGGAACGTAATGGCAGCAACATTACATCTAGTAGAATTATGTGGTTTAAGAATAGATTCTGAGAGGCGGTTGAGAGAAGCCCTTGTGAGTGTGAGCCTCAGCTTGCTAAGTTACTGGATTAAACGTCCTGAATACTTCAACAAGCCTCCTGTTATATTTTGGCCCAGTATCTAGATGAAGCCTCTCCGAATATGGCTCCACGCTGAGGATGGAACGTAGCATTTCGTGCCACTATTGACGCTCTGCCTAGCAGCAGGTAACCTCCAAATATGGTTCAACGCCTAGGACGCAACTTTCTTATAATGTTGGCCTCTTTGGGAGCAAGCGTCACCACTCCTCCGCCACAGAGGAAGTAGCAATGTCTGCGCTCACGGAGCAGTGTCTCTGTGAGTGTTCCATCAATCTCCGAAGATGTAAGTGTCTGAACGCCCAACATCTTTGCCTTAAAAAAATGCTTTGCATGTTGCTGCTCGGTGTACTTGGCTCAATGCACGCTTTATGTAAAACTGTGACTCTGTGCACATGCCGCTCAATGTGCTTGCGCCAATGTCCTTTTTTATGTAAAACTGTCAATCCGTACACATTACTACACAATCTTGAAAATGTGGACAAAATCGGATTCAAGCAGGGAGACAGACGTCCCTGAACACTTCCGTCTGGCAGCGCTCACTCCTGACCTCTCTCTCAACGATGGGCGATCACCCGAGTCTTCTCTCCTAGCGGTAGGGAGATGCGTTCTGTTTTCTAGTTCACACAGTGGAGTGATCTACCGCTAGCCTCCGTTTTTCACGCTGAGCTGCTTAATGCTTTCCTCATCGCACAGTAGGATCATCCCTTATTCGACTTCCTCAACTCTGCCCATATCTCTTTTAGACCGGACAACAGCTGTAATTGTAGATTGTTCCTTCCAGGCCCATATAAGTTGCAATGGCAATGCTGGAAAACTAAACTGTGGGTCCACTTCCACTCACCACCCCTCTCCACTGCAGTCAGGGTGGCACGGCTCGTCGCCAGTATTGTAAAGGTGTGAGGAATTCAACCATTTGCACGGTGGGTGTGCTCTCGCCTGGGCTTCTTTGAAATTTTATATGAAATTGAATGGTGGTAGATCAACCTCGAAAGATGTGTAGGGCTAATCCGCACACATTTTCTATGCTCACTGCATGAAAAACACATTGGGCCTCATTATGACTTGTGCGGAATGGGTTTAACATCACCGGTAATGGTGCCGGTGCCGTTAAACCCATTCCGCACAATTAGGAGGTCCCCTCGCGGGGCCCGCTCTGGACGTCTGGTTTTTCCAGACATCCATAGCGGGTCCCGCATAGGGGACCAGGGAGCTAACAACGGGCCCGTTCGTAATGGGCTCGTTGTTAGCTCCCTCCCCATTCCCATTGAGCCCTATGAGGGCTTGAATGGGGAAGGCGCGGGCCTGGGTTCCATGAAGGAGGAAATACCGGGCCCTCCATACTCGGAATGGCCCGGTATTTCCCCATTCAGGGAACCCGGACCCGGACACAATTTTGGAGGTAGCCGTGCCCTTGTTAAGGGCATGGCTACCTCCAAAGTCGTAATGAGGCCCATAGACCTGTGCAATCTGGGTGGACACAACCTACAGGTGCAGTCCTCCCTGTCCCATTTAGTTGGAATGTGACACCCTGGAGTAAATCAACGCATCTCAAAAGGGGGTGAGTAAACCCTTCCTCCTGCCATGGCCAGCCTAATTAAATAACAAAGGCTCCATGAATCTGTCTTGTCCATTGTCAGTCCTGCTGGTGGCAGCCTTGCACACTAAACATAGTTAATTCAAGCAGGCCCACAAGAAGAACTAATTTGGACCCTGGTTGAAGGTACAGTCTACCCTACAGCTTTTGCCAGTGAAGCAAGGCCAGGATGTCCAAGAGGAAAGCAAGATCCCTCTGTAGAGGAGGAGCTAAGTACCCCCACCTCAATCGACCCGTCCCTTTTACCTGTATACTGGAAGCCAGAGTATGTGACGTATAAAGAGCAGTTGAATAGACAAAGAGCGGAGTATGGTCTCAGTCCAGTACCAGTGAAAGGGGTAGCACCTAAGAGAATCTGGGAGCCGAGGTATCCATTGAGAAAACCATATCTGCATGCAAAGAAATATGATGGTCATCTGAATGAAATACCTCAAGAAGCAGAGCCAATAAACGGCAAGGATGAATGGTAGTGTCATTGCCAGTATATGTTACTTGGAGCTGAAGATGAAGTACATAAAAGAGATGCAGTGACCAGAGAGTGTGGATACTCTATAAGGCATCAAGAAAGCAATAAGGATAAGTGACATCTTGGGCTCAAGATGAAGAAGCTTATGCCACAGAAACAGATGAAGATACCAAGTCATTTTACACGTGTACAGATGCAGAAGAAACGCAAGTAGCAAAGTAATCGTGACGCTAGCTCTAAGCTTATAGTAAAAAGACTGCGGCAAGCGCCAACGTATACATACATAGGAATGAGAGAATTATGGATGTTTGCACTAAACGTATAATAGCAGGTTGGATATTAGCAAAAGGCCTCACTACAGTGTGTCACAGTAAAAAGCAAATTGAATTTCAAGAAGAATATTAGCAAAAGGCGAGGCTGGCCAAGCCAAGAAGCCAAAGTCTTATCAAAACTGGAGTGAACTGACTTTGGATACAATATCATGTGAAAGAACAAACCCCCTGTTGAAAAGGCATGAACATAACAAGGAAGACGTCAGAGGTCTATTATAAAATAATATCAAATACACGAAAAGGCTAGATTCCATGGTCTCTAGTCACATGGAATCATGAAGTTGAATGAACGAGATGGTCACGCCTATGCACAAAGGCAGACTGTGCTTCCCAATCCCTAATTTTCTCAGAGCTAAGAACACTCTCAAGGACGAAGTTCAAAGGCCTAATTGATTGATAGTAGACCACTGAGGTAATGGTGGATTGATATGCAAATTGGTGGGAAGCTAAAGTTAAGGCAACCTCTACAGCATCTGGATGGCCAGCCTGCAGGCTGCTAAGGCAGGTGGAAAAGTACTGAAAGAGGATAGAGTGCGAAACCAATTGTAGAGGACCTGCGTTTTTAGGGGTCCTATAGTGTGTAAACCAATGGGACGTTGTGTATTTAGTGATGTTCATAGTGGTCATTTTAAGGGGAGGGCTTAGTTGTCCCACCTGATGTTGAGTAAGCAATCACATAGTTACACTTTTGTTATATCTTGTTCAGAAAAATCACGGCAGAAAAAAGAATCTCTAAGTCCTGGAAATCGGCCATAATTGTGCCTGTATTTAAAAAAGGAATAAGAACCGACCCCAAAAATTACAGGCCGATCGCACTTTTGGACGTTGTGGGAAAAATCTTTGCAACGCAATTACTGATCCAATTGACGCACTGGATAAAAGTGGCGGAAGTTGCCGATAAATGACAAACGGATTTTGTAAAAGGCGTCGGCTGTGGATTAAATCTATTGCTAATTAATTTGCTAAAGATGAAGGCCATAAGGACAAAATAAAAAATATATTTGGCCTTCGTAGATCTGGCTCACGCTTTTGATTCTAGTGATCGTGAGCTATTATGGAGTAAACTTAGCAGTTGGGGGTGTCCTGATAGCTTGGTTGCTACAATTAGAGAACTGTACTCCGGAACTACGATAAAAGTCAGACTGGATCAACTGGGGACTCTTTCGGCAGCGATTGAAACTACTAGAGGGGTAAGGCAGGGTTGCCCGCTGGGAACAACCCTATTTAGTACATTTATCTTTGACATTGGAAGATCCCTTGAAACAACAAGATCATTTGATCTGAAAAGAAATGGAAACAAACTTGGGGATATCCTTTATGCTGACGAGATCGTGATAATCGATGTAACACCTATCGGTTTACAGAGAAAATTGACAGCATTAAAGGAATACCGATGGTCTGGTTGTCAATCCAACAAAAACAGAGATAGTAGTTCTGCAAAATCTAGTGGGGGAAACTAAGTCAAAGAATGTCACCTGGAAAATCGACACAAAATCCATTCGACTCACTATGGAATCGCAATATGTAGGAGTTCTAATAAATTTGCGGATAAATGACGATAACATGGTTGAGAAAATACGACGGAAATGTAAATACTTGACAGCACAGGGATACACTCTAAACAAGAAATATGGGAAGTTCACGATAAAACCAGTATTCAAATTCTATAAAGCCAAAGTTATCCCTGCATTAATCTTTGGTGCCGTGGCAATGCTGGGATGCCCGGATGAGATTTGGCCATGGTGCGAAAATAAATTTTGGAGTAAAGTACTAACACTGCCCAGAGGGACTCCAACTGCTTGCATCCGATTCGAGCTTGGACTGATTTCGATTAATGCAAAAGTTACATGGAATATGTTGACAACGTACAGGAAAGTTTTGGGAGCGGACGACCTTCCACAATATCAAATTCTGCGAAGTAATGTAAAACATCTTGATAACTCAATTGTGAATTTGTGGAAGCAATCCTTTGAAACCATACTGAAGCAATTACAAGTAGATCCAGTTGTATTGATTCAAAATCCGAATGCAGTAAAAAGAAAACTGTGGTCCCAGGATTGGTGTGAAAATCAAGATCAAAGGTCTCTCCATAGATGCATGGACCAAGTCGCTCCAGAAGCACGAGCAATGAACATTCTTCCAAAATACTTGCAAAAATGTCCTTATACCAAAAAAAGACATATGTTTTTGACGTTTCGGATGAATTTGTTTCAAACTAAAGCAATGATGAACATAATATAAGAAAGAAAAAGGTCTTGAAGAAGAATGCAGATTCTGTAAAACGGAAAAAGAAACACTAAAACATCTAATGCTATATTGTAAGAAATTACAAGATGAAAGGACCCTTCATCTAGGACCTGAAATTCTAAAAAGACCCTCTCTTAAGGGTGAAGATTTGTGGATTGTGCTCTCAGAGGGATCCGATTTGAAACTAACCTTTGCTTTAATATTTTTTCTTGAAGAAATAGAAATTAAGATTTCAGAATACCAGTTAGGTTGATATCTTTTAAGTTTTAATGAAACAAGGAAAGTAAATGCAAAGTGATTATGCGTAGTGGTACCGTTTTAGAAATATTTTCTCATTTTCCTTTTCTTTCGCTTATCCTTTTAGAAGTAATTGGAATGTAAATGATGAATTGTAAACATTTTAAAAGTTTGTAATGAACTATAAAAAATGTAAAAAAAAAAAATAGTTACACTTTTTTAGAC